>NW_027555958.1:26154465-26491965 GCF_003287225.1 Phascolarctos cinereus
TTTGTCCTTCCTTTTCCAAGCTGTTGACTCTCTCTTGCATACCGCTCATTTCTTTCCCAACTTTTTCTTCTACCTCTCTCATTTGACTTTTAAAATCCTTCTTGAGCTCTTCTAAGAAAGCTTTTGGGGTTTCAGACCAGTTCATATTCCCTTTTGAGGTTCCAGATGTGGGTTTGTTGACAATGTTGTCCTCTTCAGAATTTCTGCCTTGATCTTCACTCTTCCCATAGTAAGAATTTATTGTTCTTTTCTTTTTGCTCACGATGTTTGCTTATTTCCTGGCCTTTAAAGAGGTTGAGCTCTCCTGCTGGGGAGCAGAGGGCACTGACCCAAGCTTCTTGTTTTGGGAACCTAGGGCCTGGTCACTGGCTTTGTGTGCTGGGTCCTCCAATGCTGGCAGTTGGAGGCCGTAGGATTCTGGCAGCTTACCGATGTTAGGCTGCAAACAGCAATACTGGAACTCTAGGGGTAAGATTGGGTAGTGTGGCCCCTGGAGATTTCCTGATCACCTGGGTCTTTTCTTCCTTTTGCTTTCTTCAGCTCCTTTCAGATGGATGTTGCAGTATGTTAATCCGCCTGGGGCCCCTTGGACGGCTGCTTCCCTTAGTTTTGCTGAGGTACTGGGAGAGCCAGTTGCTGTAGAATGCTGGGGCACCTGGTGGTTTTCCAAGTAGGTTTCTACCAACTGCCTCACTGAGGCACTTGGGAGTCCAGGTGTTGGTATTTGCCTGCTCTGCCACTTGGGTTTCAGGATCTCCTCCTGGTATGCTGAGGTGGGGCTTTCTCCTACCTCGCTTTGACACCTCTTGTCCTGTACTGATCCCCTTCCCCCAGGGCAAGAGGGGTCTTTCCCATTAATCCCTCAAGCTACCTGGGTTACTGGACTGCTGCACCCCATCTTTCTTCTGGTTCAGCTGTTCCAGAGTTCTTCCTGGGGCGATATTTTCTGGGCTTTCAGAGGTTGATAAGGGAAGGTAAGAGCAACTTACTTCTGACTCCACCATCTTGGCTCCCCAATTGCTAACATTTAATTTGAAGCTTTTCAAAGCCCTTTATCTCTTCACAACCACCTTCTACATTTTATAGATAAGGAAACTGAGGCCCAAAGAGGTAAAGTGGCTCACCCCAAATCACACTTAAGTAAAGTCATGACTAAGATAGTAAGGTCAGATACAAGATTTGAATCCACGTCCTCTGACTCTCAAGCTCTTTTCTCTGCATTGCCCAGACTCCCATGGAACCATCACCATTTGCCTATCATTCTAAGAGGGTAGTTCATCTCTGGAAATGAAGATCAGCAGAAAAATAGGATCTGATTAACCCTTTAGTCATCACGTTATATAAATCCATGGGCACTATGGGATGGCTTGGGAAGATGAGAAGGATGCACTGATTGCTTCTATTCACATTTTTACCTACACCTGTCCTGATTTCTTTTCTGCTCCTTCTAATGTATTTGGTCCTGGACTAATTTTCAGGATGAAATTAATTTCCTGCCACCCCTTCTTTTCCCCTCTCTATGTACGATGATTGCTGACGATTTCATCCTTTTCCTGGTAAATTTAAACCAAGGAGAAAAACAGATTAAATTTAGTATTCTAGTTCTCCAGAGAAGTGAGCAAGAGTCCATCAGAAAAATCATAGTCTGTAGGACTTAGTACCAGAAGGGACCTCACACAACATCTAATCTAGCCCCCTTTTTTATAAAGAAAGAAAAGGGAGACCTGGTGTGGTTTGGTAACTTCCACACTTATAGGCTAGTGTGACCTTTGTGGAGCACCAGACCTTGAGTCTGGAAGACCTGGGTTCAAATCTTGCCCTTAGTATTTATTAGCTGTGTGACCCTGAGCAAATCAGTACCCAGCTCTATGGCTCAGTTTCCTTACCTGTAATGAGGAGGTTGAACTAATGACTTCTAAGGTCCCTTCAAGCTCCAGACTGATGATCCCAAGACTCCAGAATCAGCTCTCAATTCAACAAGTATTTCTCAAGGGCCTGGAACTATACTGAGTAATATGGAGATGAAATGAAAATGAGACGTTCCCAGTGCTCAGGAAGCTTACATTCTATTGGGGGGAGGAGAGGAGGGAGGTGGAATATGCACACAGAAAGTACATTAAAACATGGAATGCAAAAAACATGCAAGATGGTGTCCAGAAGGAGGGCACCAGCAGCTGGGGAAATCAGGACAGCCTTCCTGGAGGAAGTGGCCCTGGAGGAAAACTAGGGATTTTATGAGACAGAGTTGAGGAGGCAGCAGGTTTAACTAGCAAACTTTCCACTGAACCGAGGATGGGGTGGGGGAGAGGCTAATTGAAATTCATAGGGGCTTGTGGACTGCGCTCAGGTTTCAGCCCAGCTAAGGCAGAATTAAAGCTCAGGCTGGGCTCCCGCCAGATGAAAATGAATGCACAAAGAGGTCTAGGACATATTTAGTTTAGATTCTGGACCTGTCAGAAATTCTCCAAAGGGTGAACTTAGAGGTTTTAATTGGAAACAAACTTGCAATTCCCACTTCCCATCCAAATATCTTAACATGCTTATTTCCCATAGATACTAATTTTGGGGCAAATTTTTATCTAAACCCAGAATAAGCTGCCTTGTATGATGCCTGCTGTGTCAAAGAAAGCAGCTGAAATCTACAAAGGGCATAGATCATTATGAAAGTGACACATACAATGTGTTTCAAGTTTAATAGCAGCGGTCACTGGGGAGTTTGGGGTGGTACAGTATGGTGTTTTTATTTGATTATTTTTTTAAACAAGATATTCTAGTGGCCCCATCTTAGAGATGTAAGGAAGTGGTGATTTGATTGCCCATGACACGGTCCTTTGTAGGATGCCAACCCTCCAAGACAATGCCTGTTCTCACTAGCAATGTGAAAGTCTAAGCCTTTCCCCAGGGAGAGGGTGCTTGTCACACAAACTACAATCTATCTTTCTTAATTTGACACGTCTGGTCCCTGGAGAATGTCTTCTCCCTCTCTTTGCTGGCTCAGCTCTTCCTTGTATTTAATAAAACATTAGGGATGGGGAGGGGGGACCAGAGGGAAAAAATCAGACATAGTTGACAAGACAAAGCAATTGGTCAGACTTGAAGATACCCATTCCTCCATATATTATTACTCTTAGGGCTGAACTGGACATACAGCTTAGCATTTCACAGTTCTTAAGTTGTTCCACAGGGGCACAATTTGGCTCTGAAATTAGAAAGGCTTCTTACTATTTTTATCTTACAACTTTTTAATATTCTTATCCTCCCCATACCCCATTAAAATTCTACTCTGATATCTATGATACTTATAATAATATCTAATATTTATACAGCCCTTGAAGGTTTACAAAGAACTTTACATACATTGACTCATGTGATCCTCACAATAACAGAAACTATTATCACCTCCATTTCACAGAGGGGGAAATTGAGGCTGACAGAGGTTAAGTGACTTGTCCAGAGTCACACAGTAGAGGTGTGAGGCAGGATTTGAATTCAGGTCTTCCTGACTCTATGTCCAACATTTTGGTTGTACCCAGTCTGCCTCATTCCTTAGGCGGTATAGAGGTGCCCCAGCCTGGTTATCTCACAGACTCAAGTTGGAGTGGTCCACAAAGCGCAGGAGATCCTACCAAGATGACACATAGGATCATACACAGAGATAGTAGACACTTTAGAGGTCATCTAGTCCTCTTGTCATTTTATAGTGGAGGAAACTGAGACCCACAGAGGTTCTGATTTGCCCAGAGTTATCACTTGCAGGTCATTGTTTGTCCTTCATTCTTGAAGAGGACCGTGATGCCAGGGAGGTGATGCCATGGCATGCAAGTGAATTGGACTGAAGTGAGGCAGGGCTGTGCAAAGTCACCAGCTTCACTTTCTCCTCTGGAGCCATCTGGGTCCGATAAAAATTGTTATCGGGAGTGACAGAGCTCAGAATGAACCTAGGCCAGTGAGCGAAGAAAAGGACAACAAAGAGGTTTTCGTTTAGTTATTTTGGGGTAGTCAGTCAGTCAACAAACATCAATTATGCATCTTCTATGTGCCAGGCACTGTGCTAGGTAATGGAGATACAAAAAGAGAGAAAAAAAACAAAACAAAACAGAAAGAAGTCCTTGCCCTCCAGAAGCATACGCTCTAATGAGAGAGACAACAAGCCACCATATACAAATGAGCTAAATAAAGGATAAATAAGAAGTAATTAACACTAGGGTTAAGAGATTGGGAAAGGCTTCCGGTAGAAGAAGATTTTAGTTGGGACTTCAAGGAAGCCAGGAAGGTCAGTAGTCAGTGGAAGAGGGAGAACTTTCCAGGCATGGAGCAGAGCCAGAGACAATGCCCAGAGCCAAGAGATGGAGACTCTCATTTGTAGACAGGCCTGGAGGTCAGCGTCACTGGATCAAAGAGGAAAGAAGGGATAGGAACTCTCCTTTGGGTAGATGGGTCACCAGTAACTAAAAACACAGAAGTCAGAGCTGCTCATTATTCTGCTTCTGTTTCCTCTGTAAAATGATAGAACGAAGATGGCAAACGGGGAGTCAATTCCCCAAATAAGTAAGGAGATGAGAAGAAAGGACCAGGTTACCATAGATAAACTCACATTACCTGGCCTGAGCCATGTACTTCCCTGGGTCATGAAAGAGCCAACAGACGTGATTGTGGCAACCAGTGACAATGAGATACAGGCAGCTGTGGAGAACGGGAGAGGGGGAGGTGCCACAAGAGAGGAGGACACAGGTATCAATTCTCAGAAAGGGGAAGAGACAAAGTCTTCCAACTGGATAGAGCAGAGAGCCTGAACTTTGATTCTAGAGCAAATTCTAAAAAATTACAGCAACGAATTCTAAAACGAATCATTAAAGAAATGGCTGGCGACCCTGTAGAAAGGAAAGCTTGGTGATTATAATGCACCCACATGGCTTCATCATGGAGAACAAGTCATGACAGACTAAACTGATTTTTTCCCTTTTTTGCCAAGGTCATTTTAACTAGGGGTAAATCAGGGTAATGTTACAGTTAATTTATTAATGATGCAGTGTTATGTAGTTCACTGACTTCACCAGACTGTCAAAGGAGTCCATAACACACATCCTGTTCTAAGATTACCTTCATCTCCCCCGATGTTTCTTGTATTTATCTGTTTATCTACATGTCGTCCTCCTGCTGCAGCTAGGGGGTGCAGTGGATACAGCACCAGACCTAAAGTCAGAAAGATCTGAGTTCAAATCCAGCCTTAGACACTGTATGGTTATATGACCCTGGGCAAGTCACTTACCCCTGCTTGCCTCAGTTTCCTCATCTGTAAAATGAGCTAGAATAGGAAATGGCAAACTACTCTAGTATCTCTGCCAAGAAAATCCCAAAAGGGGTCAGGAAGAGTTGGACACGACTGAAAAATGACTAAATAGTGACGCAATGTCCTCTAGCATCAGACTGTGAGTTCCTTGAGGGCAGGGGCTGACTTTTGCCTTTCTTTGTATCTCTAGGGCTTAGTGCAGTAGATATTTAATAAAGGTGATACCTGACCTGATTTCTTTTCTGCTCCTTCTAATGTATTTGGGCCTGGACTAATTTTTAGGATGAAATTAATTTCCTGCCATTCCTTCTTTCCCCTCCCCATGGCATTCTGAGTGCTGATGATTTTGTCCTTTTCCTGGTGAATTTAAACCATTCAAACTATTGGGGAAGGGGCAGAATGTCCACACAGAAAGTATGTAAATGAAACGGAATACAAAATATACGCAAGAAAATGTCTGGATGGAGGGCACCAGCCGCTGCGGAAATCAGGACAGGCTTCCTGAAGGAAGGGGCAGAGAACGTAACCACTTAGGACATTGCTTGCTGATTCGTTAAATAGCAGATCTCCTTCCTTAGTAGAAAGTATCTGCCTTTTGGCAATAGCCCGCCACGAGAAAAGTAGCAGAAACACCAGTGGGGGAGACCAAGTCACAACTAGCAGCAGATGCAAGGTCAGTTGCCTGGTTCTCCAACCCTGTTGATCTCTTTATACAGCCTGATTCCACAGCCAGACAAGTTGAAGGAAGAGCAAAAATACTCATATCAGCTGGCATTTATACTGGGCATCCCCAAAGTCTTAGACAAAGTACTCTACAAGGCGCTTTGCAAAGTGCTGACTCATGTCACTGTAGATTGTCAGTAAGCCTGGCACTACAGCATTTGCTGACAGTAGAAAGAGTATTTGCTTTAGGGTCAAAGAACTTGGATTCAAATCCTATCTCTAGCCTGTATGACCTTGAATAAGTGACGTCTTTGGGCCTCAACTTCCTCAACTAGAAAATGAAAGGCTCAGGCTGGATGGTTCTATGGACTCTTCAGGCTTTCAGTCTGTGATCCCAAGATCTTAGAAAGGAGAAAATCTACAGAAGGACACGTCATGCTGTTTGTAGGTATGTGGGGTGGGATTTTAACTCACCTCATTCCAAATCTACCGTTGTTCTCACTGCAGCATGCTGACTCAACAACCGTCCTCACAAGGAACAAAATAAGACCTTATGTTTGTATAATCTTCGTGGGAGGAGCAACAGCTACCCCACATAGCCTGGATGAGTTTGTATTTTTTTTTCTTAAAGGTGCTCAAACCATCCTCAAGATTTGCAGCTGTTGCAGGGGACTGAGGCTTGACCCATTGCCTGAGAACAGAAGCTGAGAGTCCAGGAGGCTCATCACTGGGCTGACCACTATAGGAAATGTAAGGCAGGAGAATTGGGCCTTACTGAAGCAATTCTGTATCCCTTCAGAATAGCCTTGTCCTTATGGGGTTAAATAAACCTCTCACTAGATGGTCTAGGAGTGTTTTTTTCATTCTAATGCTGATCCTGAACTCTTGGACTAGCCTGAGTCAGGCTGAGACTAGGGCAGTTTTTACAAAGATCATGGCAAGGTTTAGAATCCTCTGTAATGAATCTAGTTTAAGGGGTCATAGCATTCAAATTAGCACTATTTTAAGTGATTATTATATGTAAAACATGGTTTGGCCCAATGGAAATATGCGGGGTGAATCTGAATAAAGCAATCACTTCACCCATGATTCATTATAGTTGTATGTTATTAGATCCTTCACAACTGTCCTGAGAAGCAAAAAGCAAAAACAAACAAACCCAAAAAAAGTTATCCCCATTTCACAGATGAAAAATGGAGGCTCTGAAAAGTGAAATGATTTTCCCAGTCACCTGGCTGATACATAGAAAACACTGGTCTAAAAATCAAGGTCTTTGGAAAACATGTGCAATTTGCTTACTACTATGCAATCATCGCATTGGGGCAGTAAGGACTGAGCATCAGATCCAAAGATTCATCTTTCTGAGTTCAAATCTGACCTCAGACACTTACTAGCTGTGGGACCCTATGCAAGTCATTTAACCCTGCTTGCCTCAGTTTCCTCATCTGTCAAATGAGCTGGAGGAGGAAATGGCAAACCAGTACCTCTGCCAAGAAAACCCTAAATGGGGTCACCAACAGTCTAACATGACTGAAATGACTGAACGACACCAACAGTACCACAGTCACATTTTAAACAGCAGTACCCCACAATATGAATTCTCTCTGACCCATTTAAACTGGTCTTTGGTAGCCCACCCCATTTTCCATCACATTTCCATTTCTGGAGGCTTGACTTGAAATGGATGATGGCCAGATTGAATGTTGCTAAAGACATCCATCATCCTGACACGTGCAGAGTAGCACACTGTAAACTGTATGGAAAACACTAATACCCCTCCCCCCCCAGTGACCCACCTTCAACACCTCTTCCCCTGCCATGTGGAGGTAAGGCCAGTGTGATTGCAAGTAGGTCATTACAGAGCTGGAAAAGATGGAAAATGCCTCTTCATTATTAGAAGTGAGGGATGCTGGGCACAGAATATGGCATATACTGTCAGACTTTGTCAATCAGTTTTGTTGAAATCCTTTTTCTTTTTTTTAGTACTTTGTTACAAAGGATGTTGAGTTAGAAGGGCCGTTAGGGGTCATCTTGAAGAGAAATTGACCTTTTCCCATCTCTTTGTCTTATAGACGAGGAAACTCAGGTCCAGAAAGTTGTCTGAGATCACATCGGCAGTTAGTGGCGAAGGCAAGAGATGAACCCAGATGGCCTAATTCCAAATCCAGAATGCTTTCATCTTGTCCCACCTCCTCATTTAAAGAGGTGGAAACTGAGACCTGAAGTGAGGCAGTAATTTAACCCAAGGTCGGTAGCAGAGAAACAGAGCTAGGATTTGAAGCCAATCCAGGCCTCTTCCCGGTGCCACTGGCCGGGCAGTGGTAGGAACTAGTGAAGACAGAGGACCCAATCTGGATCTCATGATGTCATTTGGGTGTTTCTTTCCAATGTTAATGAGGCACTCATGAATATTAATGGTTGGGCTATATTTTATATGCAAACATAAGGATGCTGATTTATTCCCTTTTGCTCTACAGCCAAAATGGGGTTTCTCAGCTTAGAGGAAAGGGTGTTAGTCAGGAGACCTGGGGTTGAAATATCTACTTGATGTGGAACCAGGCCCAACAGTTGCAGCCTCACCATTCTCATCTGTAAAATGGAGGCAGCAATACTTAGAGAGAACCCACAGGATTGCTTGTGAACATAGCACATAGCACACTTAAAAAGAGGAATAAAAATGTGAATTTTTATTATTGAAGAGAGCAGAATGAATTCTCTTCTTCAAAAAGCTACCATAAAGCCCATGAGTAGAGGAGAGTGGAAGACCACTGGAATGAGAAGCAATAGATTTGGGTTTAATTCCTGGTTGTGCTATTTACAATAACTTAGGTGACTTTAAATGACCAAACCTCTCTGGCCCTCATGTTCCATGGTATGAGCAATGATGTAGAAAGTCAGAGGACCTGGATTTAAGCCCTGTCTCTGACACCTGACTGCCTGTGAGACCAAGTCATTGGCTTCATCTGTAAAATGAAACTTCCCTTAAAAGTGCAGGTCGGCACCTCTGCAGCTTAGAGGCTTAGAGACGCACCCACAGCACCCAGAGGTCCGGTGACTTGCCCAGGGTCCCACAGCCGGTCTCCTTTTAAGGCAGGACCTGAACCCACATCTTCCTGGTTTTGAAGCCACCATTTTAAGCACCACATCCTTCCTATGCTGGCTGATGTTCATATATAGGAATACATAATATACAAAGATATGAGGCACAGATACAGGCACTTTGGAGGGACAGCTAAGGCAACTCTGGCTAGGCCTCATGTAGCAAGGGTGCCTGACCTGAGCCTTGATGGGAACCAGAGATTCTAAAGGTTCCTGGAAAGAGAGAGTGTGTGTCACCCCAAGCGTGGGGGCAGCCCATGCCAAAGTACAGATGCGGGAGACAGAGCGTCTTGTGGGGGGCCAGGTCTCTACCTCGAAGAATCTGGCTTGCCCAATAGTTATCCTATGGGAGTATATAGCTTGGTTTGGTTTTCTCTCTTTCTTCATACATTCCCACTCATGGGGCTAGCAAATTGAAGGTAAAGGGAGAGCGCTGGGGAAGTTTTCTAAAGGTCTCTTCCAGATCTGGGTGCCATCTTCCTGAGAGGAACTTTGGGAAACTCCTTTCTCAGGGATGGGGAACCTGAGAACTTGAGGTCACCTGTGGCTTTCTAGGTCTTCGGGTGCGGCTTTTTGACTGGGTCTAAGTTTTACAGAACAAATCCATTTACTAGGGGAATTCATTCTGTGAAGTTTGGATTCAGTCAAAGGGCCACACTTGAGGACCTAGAGGGCCACAGGTGGCCTCCGAAGGTTCCCCACCCTGTGTCTAGACCTACTCTAGACCTTATATTAGTAGTCAATCAATTGAAGTATATTTATTAAGCACCTACTATGTGTTGTGCTTAGACCCTGTGCTAAGTGCTGGGGGTACAAAAAGAGGCAAAGAATTGTCCCTGCCCTCAAGGAGCTTCCAATCTAATGGATGTAGTAAGATGTCACTGATTATAGGATCATAGGCAGATCTGAAAGGGATTTTAGAATAACAATTCAATTCAATAAACATTTATTAAGCACTTACTGTGTTCCAGGCACTATGCTAGGGATACAAAATGAGGTAAAAGACAGTCCCTGTCCTCAAGGAACTTACAGTCAGTCTAATGGATATAGTAGAATGAAGCTGATCATAGGATCAGAGGCAGAGCTAAAAGGGTCTTAAGGAGAACAACAGTTGAGCATTCATATAGTACTTGAAAGCTTCCAAAACATTTTATCCCTGTTATCTCACTTGGACTAGTGCAGCAACATGGTCTTGCCATAGTGCACGGAGTGCCAGGCCTGGAGTCAGGAAGACTCATCATCTTCCTGAGTTCAAATCTGGCCTCAGACACTTACTAGCTGTGTGACCCTGGGCAGGTCAATGTCTCTGGGGTCCAGGTTGGTCCTCTGTAATGTGAGGATGGGATAGATCATCTCTAAGGCCCCTTAACGTCCTTAGTAGTCTCTGATCCCCTGCCACTGGCCAATTCTCTCATCACTCATGCGCACAAAGCATCTGACTTTGGTCTAAGTGGAGAGATGAGTGCCTCATTTTTATTAGCAGGTTACAGTAAAAATTCTGTTAATTTGAAAACAAAAGGGAGCCAAGAAGGGGGTTAAAAAAAAAACCTGAGGCATTTAAATATACTGGGATTAACGGATTGTTTGATTACAAAACAATAGGATATCTAATTATCTGGAGAACCCTAGAGCAAAACTTCACCCATTCCTACCAATCACTGGAAAGGTCAATTTGAAATTGCGATAAATCTGAAATCATAAATTTTAAAAGATAGATAGTCCATTTTATTGATTTCAAATACCCTTTCCCTCTGCCCCCAGACGTTGCTCTGTGAACACCTGAAATTGTTTTTCAGTTGTTTCAGTTGGGTCTGATTCTTCATGACCCCTTTTGGGGTTTTCTTGGCAAGGACTCTGGAGTGGATTGCCATTTCCTTCTCCAGGTCACTGGACAGATGAGAAAACTGAGGCAAACAGAGTGAAGTGACTTGCCCAGGATCACACAGCTAGTAAGTGTCTGAGGCCAGATTTGAACTCAGGAAGATGAGTCTTTTTGACTCTAGGCCCAGAGTTTGATGCACTATGGCTCCCCCTAGCCAACCATAGATCAACACAGAGCTGGCCTTAATACATGTTTATTGAGTGAATGAATTTCAACGCATTACCTGGGAGGGGGTAACACAGTATAACGAAAAGACCAGTGGTTTTGGAGTCAGAAGCCTGGGTTCAAATCCTAGCCCTGCCATCTACTTGCCATGTGACCTTGGACGAGGTCTTCCTTTTCCTCCTTGGCGCCTTTCTACTCTAACTCCCATGACCATCCCTTCCTGATCAAACATTGCACTTCGCCTTGCACTTCTGGAGTGTTCTGCATGGTATCTCACTCTTAGTACCATCCTCTGCTAGCCTACAGGCTCCACAAGGAGAGGTACCCTGTTCTGTCTTGACTTTGTATCCCCCGGCCCGGAATCATGGAGAGGAGGTCAAATTTGCCTTCAGATGCATGCTATCTGTATGACTCTGGGACAAGTCACTTAACTTCTGCCCTCACGTTTCTTAATTGTAAATGAGGACAATAATAGCACCTGCCTGGCAGGGCTGTTGTGAGGATTAAATGAGATAACATTGGTAGCATGATGCCTGGTGCACAGAATGTGCTCATTAAATGCTGGTTCCTTTCCCCTAGCACAGTGATCTGCATGCAATAGGCATGCCATAAATGTTTGCCAAAGAGATGGATGGATTCTACAGAGCTCACTATTGAGGGGAAGGCTTCTTAACTCGGGATCTATGGCCTTATTTTTTATAGCAATGGATGTATTTCAATATAATTAGTCACTTTTGTAACCCTTTGTATTTTATTTTATGCATTTCTTAAGAACATTATGCTAATAAAGGCTCCATAGACTTCACTAGTCTACCCAAGGGGTCTATGAATCAAAAAAAAAAAAGGTGAAGAACCCAAAGACTGGGAGAAAATTACTGTATCCATCCAGGAAATGCTTAGCAAGTGTCTATTGTTTGGAAGGCCATAGCAGTACAGATTGAGACTGGAACGGATTTCCAAGGCCATATTTGATAGCCCCAAGGAAAGAAGAAGGAAGAAGCTATATGGGAATCTGGATTTGCACTTTGTGGGTGGTTATGACTTAGGACAAGTCACTTTCAAGGGGGTAGGAGGAGATGGTCTCTAAGGTTCCAGCTCCCATGATCCTCAGAGTTCCCACTCTGATTCCCTCCTCTCACTGCCTCCCTGGAAGCCCATCTCTAAATTCTTCCCTCCTAGAACTGTGGCTGCTGCGTGAATCTTTTCTCTGGGGAAGCAATTACAGCATCACTCTTCTCTGATCTACTCGGCTCTCACCATTCACCCAAGCCCCAGGACAGGATATATGCAGTTGGTTGTGGCTTCCTATAGTCTTCTAGGACCTAAGTAACTGAATATTTCAGAGGCTCTAAAGATTTTGCAAAGGACAATCCAGATGGCTGCTACTATAAGTGACTAAAGCAATTTATTTTTCCCCTATTTAATCAGAATTGAGATTTTTGTCAACTCAGTGCTGGCTTAGCATCTTCCACCTCCACCATCTCTTTCCCACTGCACTTCTTTCTCCGGGACACCATGGTAACAGAAGAAGCAAAGTGTGCCCACAGGAAGGTCAATGGGTGGGGAGGAGAGGGGAAAAGAGATGCAGGAGACAGCTTGGAAGGGATCCTGACTTTCTCCAAGCCTTGCAGAGGCCCTTAATCCTATCCACATTGTGGATTAAAGTTTAGGAACATTACTGAGACAGACACTCTGCATACTCACCCCAGAGAGGGTTTGTCATTTCTTTATCCTCAAAGGCTGCAGATTCAAAGGGGGACCAATGCTAGAAGTTGGAAGTTATAAAGGAAAAAAGAAAAGTATCGCTTGATCGTAGGATGTGGAGCTGAGAAGGCCCATGGGGTCCCGAGATCATAGCATGTGGTATGGGAAGGGACCTTAGGGATAATCTGATTCAACTCCTTCATTTTACAGCTGAGAAGAAAAGTGTAAGTGTCTTTAGGACTGGAAAAGAATTTAGAGACCATTTAAGAGAGGCAACAACAGGAAGAGTGCTTAACTTAATAGGACCTGAGTTCTAATCCTGACTCTTCCACTTGCTACCTATATGGCCTTCATTTTTCTGGGCCTCAGTTTGCTCATCTGTAAAATGAGAAGATTGGACTAGATAACCGTAACCTTTTATATGCATTGTTTTCCCACCAGAAGGTGAGCTCCTTGACAGCACAGACCACATACTTTTTTCTTTTTATCCCCAGAGCTTAGCATAGTACTTTGCACATAGTAAGTGCTTAACAGATCATTCATTCATTCATTCATTTACTAAGGCTCTTCCATTTCTAGATCTATGATCTATCTAGTGGAACCTCCTCCTCTTACAAATGAGGAAACAAAGGCTCACTGCTTCATAGATTTGGAGTTAGAAAGATCCTTAGCCCACTCATTTTACAGATGAGTAAACTGAGGTATGGAGAGATGAAGATCACATAGGTGGTTAGGATTAAAACTCAGATCCTGTACTTTTAGAGACAGCACTTTTTCTATGATATTACCCTGCCTTTAGATGAAGTTAAGTGATTTAACCAAAGACACACATGTAGGAAGTATCAGAGCCAGGTCCATTGACTCCAAATTCAGGGTTATTTCCACTATACTACAGCAAATTTAAAAAAATAATCCATCCTATTGGAAAGAGAAATATATACACTTTAGGTTTCCAAGTTTTGAGTCTGGGCTATGGATTTTGTACCCTACATGTGATTTCTTCATGGTACGTTCTTCTCTATGTCTCTTCTCGCACTGCCCATCTTCCTCTCCTATAGTCATCCCCACACTCATCCTGCCTACCTTTAATTTCCTGGCTGCTGTCTTGAGTCTCCCCCATCTCCAAGCCCCTTCTCTGGCTCCTAGCCTCAGCTTTCTCTGTATGGGAGGTCAGAGGTGTTATGGGGTCTTGCACTCCTGTCCTTCTTTGTCTATTGAGCTTTGGAGTTCTGTTGGTTTGTTTTGGAAGAGTGTGTCCTCCCTCCCTCTGGGTGAGACCCAAAGCAGCACATGGAGTCAGGTGGTTTGGCCAAGGAGAGTTGAGACAAGACATAAATCAAAAAGTTAACATCAAAAGGTTCCTGGATGAGCCCCAAGTCTAAGGTCACCTAGAAAGATGGGACAAAGATGCAACCCAGTTTCCCTGAATGAGAAGTTATGTACTAGGAGAAGCATAAAACTTGGAATGTTGAAGTTGTGAGGGGTCAATGCATGAACTTTAAGGACACTGCAAAAGTCACAGGCCATGAGTCTGGGGTGCTCATCTTCCTAAGAGGTCTGAATCTTGTCACCACTTTCTTTCTTCCTTGCTGTCACATCCTGGCAAAGTAGAGAAGAGACAAGAAGATAGAAGGGGGCCCCATCATCATCTAGATGTAATGCCACAGTCATTCTATGAATTGATTAATTTCCTTGGCTTATACCATTCACATGATCATTCATTTACAGCTAGAAGGAACGTGAGAGACCACCAAGTCCAACCCCCCACTTTTCGGATCAGGAAGTGAGATTCAGAGAGGTTAATAGCAGGGCAGCTAGGTGGCGCAGTGGATAGAGCA
This sequence comes from Phascolarctos cinereus, assembly GCF_003287225.1. Taxonomy (NCBI): domain Eukaryota; kingdom Metazoa; phylum Chordata; class Mammalia; order Diprotodontia; family Phascolarctidae; genus Phascolarctos; species Phascolarctos cinereus. The sequence goes on from NW_027555958.1 coordinate 26,169,107, forward strand.
CCAGCCCTGAAGTCAGGAGGACTGAGTTCAAATACGGCCTCAGACCAAACACTTGACACCTAATAGCTGTGTGACCCTGGGCAAGTCACTTAACCCCAATTGCCTAAAAAAAAAAACCAAAATAGAAAGGTTAATGGCAGCCATACTCTGGGGGCTCCACATGTGAGCACTGAGTGGGGGGAGTAGCCCCAGAAAGGATGTTACACAAGGAAGACAGACAGAGCCCTATTTCAGGGAAACTGGAGAGAGACATAGCAATTTTAATGATCCAACTTCTTTGCATATACTCCTCCCTGCCTGCCCCATACCTGTGACTCCAAGGAAGCATTTTCTTTGATACTAACTCCATAGGCGGCATTTGAAGTTTTACAGTATCTGCCCCCACACACAAATGGATATGACTTTATACTATGCCCTTTTACAAACTACATTTCAAATAAAATGGACCACTAGCCAAGTCATTTAACAACCCCTGGACCACAGCTACTGCACCTGTAAAGAAGGAGGAGGAGAAAAAGGAGGAAGAAGAAGAGAAAGAAGAAGAGGAGGAGGAGGAGAAGAAAGTGTAACAGAAGGAGGAGGAGGAGGAGAAGGAGAAGGAGGAGGAGAGGAAGAGGAAGAGGAAGAAGAAGAAGAAGAGGAAGAGGAAGAAGAAGAAGAGGAAGAAGAAGAGGAAGAGGAAGAGAAGAAGAAGAAGAGGAAGAAGAAGAAGATGAAGAGGAAGAAGAAGAAGAAAGAGAAAGAAAGAAGAGGAAGAGGAGAAGGAGGAGAAGGAGAAGGAGAAGGAGAAGGAGAAGGAGAAGGAGAAGGAGAAGGAGAAGGAGAAGGAGAAGGAGAAGGAGAAGGAGAAGGAGATGGAGAAGAAGGAGAAGAAGAAGAAGAAGAAGAAGAAGAAGAAGAAGAAGAAGAAGAAGAAGAAGAAGAAAGAAGAGAAAGAAAGAAGAGGAAGAGGAGAAGGAGAAGAAAGAGTGCTTGCTGTTCATCTCTGCCTCATAGAATCCCTAAACTCCAAATTATATCTCTTGCCTTGATGCTCGTGTATTAACCACTCTCCAGGGCTGGAATGCACTCCTACACTTTTTAGAAACTGTCTTTTTCCGTCTGACCCAGGTGGAACCACCTCCATGAAGCCTTTCCTCATTGCCTAGTTATTGGTAATCTCACCCTGTCCCTGGTACTAGACTCATTTGGGTGTATGTTGTATCCTCCAGTGGCTTATAAACTCCTTGAGATCAAGGGGCATTTTGTTTTTGTCTTTGTATCTCTAGTACCTTTCAAATAGTAGGAGCCTAATAAAAGTTTGAATTCCCTCTTTGGGGACCCTCACCTTTGGGCAGAAAAGTCTTCAGAGATTTTTCCTGAGAATTCATTATTTAATCTTTCTCATGCCCTTCTATCCCCCTACCATCTGTACTTGGAGCTAACAAGCAAAATATCTTCAAAATAAAACTGCGTAATGTAATGAAAGCTGTCTGACCCTGGGCAGGTCAACTAAAACCTCTGTCTGCCTTAGTTTCCTCATCTGTAAAATGGAGGGAAAAAAGCACCCACCTTACGAGGCTGTTTTAAGGATCAAATAAGAAAATACTTGTAAAAAGCTCGGCACAATGTTAGCACCTAACACATGCCGCTTTCTTCTTCTTCCTTCCCTCTCATCAAAAGCAAATTTGTGGCATGTGCAAGGCCAACAGGTCTTAGAAGTAAGCTGGCTGCTAAAAAAGGCAATTTGTATCTTGCAGTGGGAACAGGGAACCATAGCCTCATCTCTAATAACCATCCTCTGTTTCCAGGCATCGAGAAACAATGGACCTAAGTCACACAGAGCCAGATGACTGGAGAGGAAGTCATCAGGAAAGGGCTGGCATCCAATGACAGTCCTACTGGGCTTGGCCATCTGCATGCCATTGTTCCAACAGACCAATCAGAGCCCAAAGATGCAGCAGATTACAATGGACATCCTGGGGCACCCTCCATTTGAATGCTACTCACCCTACCCAGATCCTGGTATTTCCACGCCTGGTTGAAACTAACAGGCAGGTCCCAGGCTTTCGTAAACAGCCTGCCAGCTTCGTATGTTCTCCTGGCAGCTCTGCGGTCCAAGAACTCAATTGGCCGTATCAGTGACGAGGGTTACATTTCCAGGACTAAGTGATTCCTGCACATATTTGGGAATAGGCACTTCACTCACAGAAATGCTTCTCAGCAGTGGTAGGGGGTGTCTGAGGAGGGGTGAAGTGCTCCTTTGTTCACCCAGTTTTCAGTGATGGTATGCTGCACTATTAGCCATCTTTGGGGATCCACTGAGGTCCTTTGGTGTTGAGCTGGCTTGACATTCAAGTGTCTAAAGACCCTGCGATTTATAAACTATTAGTAATAAGATAAATCTCAGCCCACCGTGTCTGATTAGGGGAAACATGGGGAGCTGAAAAGAGCAATGAACTTGTCTCTCTCATCAGGTGGGTATCTTATAAAAAAGGAAATGATTTCTCTTTTCCACAAGTTTCATCTCTGATTTTAAATGTCTCTTGGAATAAAAGGCCCATGTGCTGAGGTAAAGATCATTCAATAAGCCTTAAATTGCTGGCAATACACACTCTTTGTGTGACCATTAGCTACAATAGAGACCCATATTTTCTTTCTTTCTTTCTTTTTTAATCACTAAGGGACTTTCAGGAGGATGTCCCAAAAGAAGAAGGAAAGATGGAGGCTAGAATATACCGAAGGTGGTAATGATGTGTTATGTGTTTTCCTATGCTGTGTATGATACATATTGCATGTTATATGTTGTGCATGATAGGTTTTGTACTTTGGGTACAAAGATGATGATGTTAGCTGGCATTTCTGTGGAACTTTAAGGCTTGCAAATGTGTTTGTAATTTTGGTTGATCTCCTCTGACCCCTACAAGCCCCTATGAGGTAGGTGTCATTGTTATCTCCACTTTACAGATGAAGAAATTGAGGCCAAGAGAGGTCAATTTACTTTCCCAAGGTCATATTGCTAGTAAGTTTCTGAGGCAGGATTTGAACCTAGGTCTTTTTGATTCCAGGTCCAGAATTTGATGCCTAGCGCCATCCATTGCCTCTGATGGGCCTGATCCACCATCCATGGAAAAAGTCAGGGTCCTAAAAGTTACCAGTTTTGATCTTCTGAGGATCAGAAGAATGCCCAACCAGCACAGAGGACCCTGCCATACAAGGGTGATCTGCAACTGCTAGGGTCCCCTGGCTCTAATGCCACATTCCTGGCTCTTCCCAGCCCACTTTGGCTTGTCTTGACTCATAGATTCATTTCATCTCTCCTTATTTTCACATTGGTTCCAGTGTCCAACTTCTGGATATCCAGCTGGGTCAACACCTCCCAACCCCCACTGCGGTTGCCTTCCTTGGTGTGGAAGATTTGGCTCCCTCTGGCATGAGATTTGACCAGGACTCCAACCTCTGCATTGAAGATTCAAGTTCTGATGCCTAATTTGATGCCTTGTACACCCCAGATCCAAGATTTTAGATCTGGAAAGCACCTTAGGGGCCATCTAGCTTGACCCCTTCCTTTTCCAGGTGAGGAGACTGAGACCCAGAAAGAATAAGTGACCTGCACAGTGCCCTCAAGATAATAAGATCAGAGGTGGTATTTGAAACCAGGTTCTCTCACTCCATAGCTTTTCGTTTTTCCACCATAACATGCTGACTTCCATCCCTTGGTTCTGGTTCTGCTCTCTGGGGCTAAGAAGAACAAGTCTATTTCCTCTTCCATGGCAACAAATCTTTAGGCACTTAAAGAAAAAGCTAGAAACCCTGAAGACCTCATTAGCACCCAACCTTTAAGTGACTAGGAAAACCAGCTCCTGCTTCAACCTATAGATTAAGGAGGATCGATATGTCTTCTGGGCCAGGTGAGTTGAAAAAATAGTAGATGGGACTATATCCAGAAAAAAGAACCCGCCACCCAGGCTTTTGGATGCCCAGACACTATGGAGCCTTCGAGAAATCAGTGAACAAACCTTGGCCCCCTAGCACCGCATCTGAAGAGTAGTGCTTAGCATAGAACAGTTATGTAATTCCAATAGCAGATGACGGCTAATCACAGTTCTTGGTTGTGGATAACAGGCCTAATGTTTTGTCAAACCAAAGTGCCTGGTGGTTTTAGGAAATGCCCGTGTTTGAGTGTTCAATGTTCTTGAGATCTTCATCTCTTTCTTGTTTTGTGATTATGCCTGCAGATTTCCCTGGTGCAGGGACTTTGGAAAATGAAAGTCTCAGCAGTGGATGGCCCCACAGAGACCTCCCCAAGGAATCACAAAGTGTTTGTTTTCAACCAGTATCTGAAATTGGTCTCTAAACCTCTCTGCCTTTTAAACATGGCAAAGGCCAGAAATAAACACTGTCTTTACCCCCTCTATCACCATTCCCACCCTGGTGCTTTTTGGGATGGGCACAGTCAATTGCAAGATGTAATTTTCCAAAGCTAAACATGGAGAATGGAAAGAAGATTGTTTCAGACTCAGAGATCAGATCAACAAAGTGAAAAATGAAATCAAGATTTCATTTTTTTTTTCATCGGGTCACTTGAGGTAAGATTTCATTTCAATTCAACAACAAACATTTAAGAAAATGTAGTAGTGAATTTACGTCTCTGACTATTAGTATCCCCAAACCATTCCAAGATGGTAATATTCCAGTGCATCTCTAACTTTACCAAAGTAGGTTTTCCCTCCAACAATGCAAATTGTTGGCCACCTTGAATAACCTTTGTCCATGTCCTCTATCATTTCCAAGATGAGTCCAGCCCAATTTTTTTTAATTGGGTAGATTTGGACCGTCAATTACTCAATCAGCACAAATGTATTAAGTGCCTACTATGTATCAGATATCATATTTGATATCACACTTGAGAAACAAACACAAAAATGAAATAGCCTTTTCCCTCAAGGAGTTTACACTCTACTGGAGGAAATAACACATAAATGTAGAGCTACATACATAATGGAGAAGCATAGGGTTAGGTACTGGAGCTTTGATTTCATTGGTATAGGGAACTCCCAGGAAAGGAAACTTCCTTCACCAATGCATAGTCTTAGAGAAATGCCTAGAGCATTCCATAGAGACACAGGCACTATGTGTCAGAGGTTAGACTTGAACGCAGATCTTCTTGGCTCTGAGGCCAGCTCTAGAGAGCCACCATGCTATACTACTTCTATAGATATAGAAAAAATTTGAGAGCAAATTGACACTTGGGCTGAATCTTGAAGGAAATTCTATATTTGAAGAGAAAAAGGTGAGGCATTTCAGGCAAGGGGAATGACCAGGGCAAAGGTATAGCAATAGTATAGTGCTTGGCTGGATCATAGAGCATCAGAATAAGACTGGAATGGTAGGTTGGGGTCAGCTTGTTAAGAACTTTAAATGCCAAACATTTATATAGATTTTATCCTACAGTCCAGAAGCTCTCAAACATTTGGTCTTAAGACTCCATTGTACTCTCAAAGGTTATTAAATGCCCCCTTCCCCCACCAAAGAACTTCTGTTCATGTGGATTTTATCTATCAATATTTACTATATTAGAAAGCAAAAGGTGGTACAGTGGATAGAGTGCCAGGCCTGGAGTCAGGAAGACGCATCTTGCCAAGTTCAAATCCAGCCTCAGTCACTTGTGTGACCCTGGGCAAGTCACTTCACCCTGTTTGCCTCAGTTTCCCCATCTGTCAAATGAGCTGGAGAAGGAAATGGCAAACCAAGAAAACCCCAAATGGGGTCACAGAGCGTCGGACACAACTGAAACGACCGAACAACAACAAAAGAAACTAAAATGTCTTAGTATTATTATGAAAGCAGTTTTCACTTTGCAGATCCTGTGACACAACATCAGGGACTCCCACGGCTCCCAGATCACACTTTGAGAACCCTTGCTTTAGGCAACGCAAAGCCCCTGCACTTTCATTGGTAGCAAAGTCGTCTGGCCAGGCCGGTTAGCCTTTGTTCTTGCTCCATGCCTTGCTCATCTTTCATTCCGAGGCTACATTTTCCTGACTATCCTTCATGCTCCTTTTCCTGCAGAATTACCCATTTCTCGTGTCTTGCTGCATGTTTGTGCCCAGTGGGAACCTCTACCATCCCTGGCATCTAGAATGAATGCATGATTCCATTTCAAAGATTCCCTGAAGAAGGGCCTAGGGCTCTCTTTCTCTCTCCCTCTATCTCTCTCCCTCTCTCTCTCTTTCCCTCTCTCTCTCCCTCTCCCTCTCCTCTCTCCCTCTCCTTCTCTCTCTCTCCCTCCCTTTTCCCCTTCTCTCTCTCTCTCTCTCTCTCTCTCTCTCTCTCTCTCTTCTCTCTCTCTCTCTCTCTCTCTCTCTCTCTCTCTCTCTCTCCCTCTCTCTCTCTCCTCTCCCCCTTGCTGCAACTCATCCTCCAGAACATCTTTTACTGGGGCACTATACTCTGTCTTATGCAGATTAACCTTTTTTGACAGCATCTGTGATTTCATATGGGTGTGAAGCTTCCAATGAGAAGCCCTGCCTCTCAGTGCAGGGGACACCTCCTGTATTACTTACAGTCTTGGAGAATTAATTGTCCGGAGTACTGAAAAGGTGAGATGACTTGCCTATGGTCACAGAGGCAATCTGTGTCAAAGGTGGGATTTGAACCCAAGACTTTTGAGGTTACTCTCTATTCACCTCACCAAACACAGATAAAGTGCCAGTTTAATTCAGTGTCTGCAATTAAGTAAAATTCCTTTTCTTGACTCAGTGGCCAGAGGGGAGTGGAGACATTTAAGTTGGAAACAAGCTAGCCAGTCTCTGTCCAGCAAGTCTGCCAAAATGATTGATCCTCCAAGGGCTGCCTGTCAAGTTGGAGAAATTTTGGAGGGTTTGGAGAATGAGGGAGGAAAGAGAATCATGATGCCAGCCAAGCAAATACTCATCACCTCAGAGCTTGGTAAAGTTTGGGGAAATGTGGTTCCACCAATCAAATGATCCCTGGGGGCCCAGGCTTGTACAGACAGCCCTGGCCCCACAGATTACGTGGGTTCTTGTTGACCTTGGCAGCATCAAGAGAACACAGTCCTTTGGCAGGAAAAAGGCCGTGCTTGAGCAATCTGATGCACTGTGTCAGAGTCAGGAAGCTGCGGATTGGGGGATTGGGGTCTGTCCTCTGGGCTCCGTGGATGCTAAAGAAGGCCTGGGCCTCCCAGAACCTAATCACCCAGAGTCACGCTCAGTTATCCACTGCGCTGGCAGCCATAGGATTTTCAGTCCTGGACTCTGGGCTCCAGTACTACTCCAATTTGAGAGTGAACAGCACACGGCATTAGCAGAGGAACCTCCGCTTCAGCAATGTGAGGAGATGCAGTTGGGTTTGGGTGCATTGCGTTATGTTGTGATTTTTTTTTCATCCCTAGACTCCCCATTCTGTCATGTCTGGTTGTGATTTTTAATTCTGGAATTTAAAGAGGCAGCTTAGTGTAGCGAAAAGGGTGCTAAACTAGGAGTCATAAAGACCTAGAGTGGTTTGCCATTTCCTTCTCCAGCTCATTTTATAGATGAGGAAACTGAGGCAAACAGGTTAAGTGACTTGCCTAGGGTCACACAGCTAGTAAGTGTCTGAGGCCAGATTTGAACTCAGGAACATGAGTCTTCCTGACTTCAGACCTGGCGCTCTGTGTACTATGGTACTACCTAGCTGCCCTAGTCTAACCCTTATACTATTATTTTATCAGGATTAGGCAGCAAATAAAAAGAGTCTTTGGAGGAGAGAAAAATCTTAGAGCTGAACGAGACCTCAAATAATAAAAATAACAACAATAACTACATAATAATTCCAGCTAGCATCTGTATAGGGCTTGAAGGTTTGCAGAGCGTTTTAAATACGTTATGTCATTTGGTCCTCATAACAACCCTATCGCGTAGGAGTTATCACTTACCCTATTTTACAGATGAGGAAACTGAGGTGCAGAGAGTTAATTGACTTGACTAGCTTATATGGCTATTAAGAAGGATTTGAAATCAGGTCTTTCTGACACCAAGTCTATGCCTCATAAGGTCATGGAGTCCATTTTACAGATACAGAAGGTGGTCATTGTCCAAGGTCACACGGGAAATCAGCAGGGTCGGGATCTGAACCCACTCTCTGTGACTTCAAATCCTGCCTCTTTCTGTAGTGCCTGGTACATAGTAGGCACTTTTAAAAGGCTCTGCAAGTGGATAGAGCACCAGCCCTGAAGGAGGACCTGAGTTTGAATCTGGCCTCATACCAAACACCTGACCCTGGGCAAGTCACTTAACTCCAATTGCCTAAAAAAAAAAAAAGGCTCTGTAATTGATCGATGCATTCCACCATGCTTACAAAGACTGGTGTGTGAGAGGGTCCATCATCTCTTCATGCCTTCTGGGATATATTGCCCAGGTGTTACATCCAGTGCATCTGTGGCTGGCACCTGGCTTTGGGGATGCTTTTGGCCTGAGGCTGAAAAGGGTACCCATCCCTGGAACCAGAAGCTGGCTCCTCTGCTGTGACCTGTATTTGAAAACTCGTCCTCAGACTTCTGATCTGCTCTCAGTCAAGACTTCTGGGCATTATTATTGATTTCTCCCTGGAAAATGTGACATTGCTTGAGCTTCATTTTTCCTTCTGAGTGGCTTTGAAAGTCCGCTAAGTGAGTGGCAGCATCTGATGCCGTGACAACAGCAGGCCTGAGTGCCCTTCAGAGACAGCTCCTCCTCCCTCTTCACCCTGCGCTGGGGTCCTAGATTAGCATCTGTTGTCGTTGACTCTCAAACCAAATAAACGTCTCCTCTTTGGCCCAGGAACCAAAAAGTGGAATAAATAGAAGACAAAAGACGCAGCTTTTTACAAGTCATGAAAATGCAGGGTGCCGGCTCCTTGGGTTTAGAAGTTGTCTGAGCAGCCATCATTTGGATGAGTCAAGGAGACAGAAAATCAGAAACACACGTCTCCCACCTCCCTCTTCCTCCCCCCACCCAGCCAGATTATGCAGAAATTTATACAGGAAGGGATGTTATTAGAGGGTGGAGGGTGGCGATGGGACAGGAGGACATGGTTTTGCCAAGTAATGAGCATTACAAAACATCTGGAAACTTGGAAGGAAACTCGACCCTTGGGGGCAGGGATGGATACAGATGTGATTGAGAACTCGTAGACCACCCCCCCCCAGGCACACACACTTCTCTGAGAACTATTTCATAGTGTCTACCACCTTAAAACTCTGGACTTCCCCGCCAAAAAAGAAGTGTGGGGGTGGGGAGCAGTATAAGGCGAGGATGGTCCAGAGTTTTAATCCAAACATGTGTGACATGAGGATGTCATTACACCACTCTGGGCCTCAGTTTTCTCATTTGCAAAGTGAAGGCAATAATGAATATCTGTTCTGTCTCCCTCACGAGAAGAAAGAGTAGTACAAGAGAAAGAGGGAAGGGAAGGAGAAGAGAGTAAACACTTATTAAGCACCGACTATGGGCCAGGTACTTCACTAACCACTTTTATAAATATTACCTCATTTGATCCTCACACTGACCTTGGGAGGTAGATGCTATTATTGTCCCCATTTTTCAGCTGAAGAAACTGAGGCAGACAGGGGGTTAGGTGCCTGGCCCATGGTCATACAGGCTGGATTTGAACTCAGGTCTTCCTGACTCCAGGCCCAGCATCCTAAGCACTGAGGCACCTAGCTGTCTTGAGATTATAGGGTTTGAAGTCCTTGGATCTGCGTTTGAACTTTGCCTCTGCCCCTTACTATCCATATGATGTGGGAAAGTCATTTAATCCTTCTGGGCCTCAATTTCCTTATCTGTACAATAAAGTGGTCCAACACTGTGACAGTTGAGGAACCTCCCAGCTTAAAAGATAAGAATATGCAGGAGGTCTGAGAAAATGCTTTGAGAAGTAGGACAATTTGTACCCATAATGGGGAGTATTTTTATTCATCTTTTTTTTAATACCCAATGCAATTGTGATAGTTTATGTGATAGTGGTGGGGAACTCCCAGTGAGCAAGCTTTTCCCCACAAATCCTAGGGAATTGCTTGAGGCACAAAGATTAGCCTTGGATCACAGACCTAGTAAGTGTCAGAGGTAGAATTTGAACCCAGGTTCCCCCAAGTTCAGTGTGGTACGAAGGGAAGGACATTGTCTCAACATTCTACAGTGAAATGGTTGCTGGGTTTGGAACCAGAGGACCTGGGTTCAAATCCTGGTTTGCCATTTTCTACCAATGTGATCTTGGGCTTGGCTTAGTCTCTCTGGGTCTTGGTTTACTCTCCTATAAAAGTTGGATAAGATGGTTTTCAAGGTCCCTTCAGGCTCTAAATATATGATGCTATCATCATATTCCAAATGAGAGGCTGCGTAGTATGGTGGATAAAGAAGACCGGCCTCAAATCCTGTTTCAGATACTTAGAAGCTATGGGACCAGAATAAGTCAGGGATTCAGTTTCTCTGGGACTCAGTTTCTTCCTCTTTAAAATGAGAAGGTCAGGCTAAGTGAAGTTGGAGATTCTTCCCAGCTCTATGATCTTCAGACACTAAATCGCCATGGGCCTCAGTTTCCCCGTCAGTAAAATATAGGCCTTGGAATAGCCTCTGAGATCCTTTCCAGTTCTAGACTATGAGCCTGTAATCCTAAGTCACATTACCTCTCTCAACCTGTTTAAAATGATAGAACTGGACAAGCAGACTTCTAAGAGCCCATCCCAGCTCAAGACCTATGATCTTTTGTTAAAGAGAAATTAAACAGCTGTCTGTTGGAAATAGGGGCCCTGCTTTCTGAAATCTTGGCATCCCACTGATACTGTCAGAATCCAGGGACCTAAGAGTATACTTTTCTTCTTTGCATCTCTCAGGCCTTCCAAATCATAATCCGTCTCCCCTTTCCACGCCCACCTTTAAGACCCAGTAGGGTAAACCTTGCCCTAGCCACGTATACGAGAAGACACTCTAAGGTGCTTGGTTCAGTATCAGGTTTAGGGGGCTGGCTACAGTCTGTAGCTCACCTGGTAAAGCCCATATCCTAGCCTCTCCACCCCCAGCTCGGTCTCTGGGGAATCTATCCATTGACTGATTTGTCGGTACACCAAGACTCTGGCTTGACTAAACCAAGTTGGCTGCCTTGAGACTTACTGTTTAGCATCTGCTTAAAATAACTTCCCTGGGTAAAGAAGCCTTGACCATAGTAGTTCAAAAGACTGGCTTCCATAGGAAGTGAGACAGTGTGGTACAGTGGATAGCACTATGGATTAGAATCAAAGAATGTCATGTGGGAAGGGAGCTAAGAAATCATTTAGGAAGTCCTTCCCATCCTTTTTTTTTTCTTTTCAAGTTTATTACTTGACTCCCCTCCACGTACACCAGGGTCCAGTCATTACTGGTCTATTAGATTCCTCACACATGACACTCCATCTGCAGCTGTCTCCATGCCTGGAATGCTTTCCCCTCCTCACCACTGCCTCTTAGAATCCCTGGTTTCTTTCAAGAATTAGTTCAAATGCCACCTTTTGCATGATACTCCCTAGTTGCTCCCTTTACTTGTTGGGGTGTGTGTGTGTGTGTGTGTGTGTGTGTGTGTGTGTGCGTGCGCACGCACACACACACGTTGATGTCTCTTCTGTTAGATTGTAAGCTCCTTAAGAACAGGAACTGTTTTATATTTATCAGTCAGTTGATAAATATTTATTAAGTACCTACTATGTGCCAGGCACTGTGCTAAGCCCTGGAGATACAAAGAAAGGCAAAAGATGGTCCCTGCCCTCAAGGAGCTCACAATCAAATGGGAGAAACAACATGAAATTAATTACGTACTAACAAGCCATATACAGGGTATATTGGAGATAATCAACAGAAGGAAGGCGCTAGAATTAAGTGGGATTGGGGGATGTTTCCTGGAGAAGGTAGGATTTTACCTGGGACTGGAAGGAAGCCAGGAAGGTCAATAGCCAGAGTTGAGAAGTGAGTAGCCCCAGCACTAAGCAGAGTGCCTGGCATGGAGTAAACATTTAATAATGACTTGTTAATTTGGTGATTTTTAGAAATGAAGAAATTGAGGTCCAGAGAGTATCAGTCATTAGATCACAGTTTTAGAGCTGGAGGGGGCCCGCTAGTTCAATGCCCTTGTTTTAGAGATGAGGAAACTCAGGCCGGGAAATTAAATGCCAGTTTGATATTTTCACGTTGTGCTGGAGAAGACTTTTAAGAGTTCTTTGGACAGCAAAGAGATCAAATAAGTCAATACTTAAAGAAATTAACTCTGACTATTCATTGGAAGGACAAATGCTGAAACTGAAGCTTAAGTACTTTGGCCACATAATGAGAAAACAGAACTTACTGGCAAAGACTCTGATGCTGGGAAAGATTGAAGGCAAAAGCAAAAGGGAATGGCAAAGGATGAGATGGAAAGATAGTGTCTTGGAAGCAACAAACATGAAATTGGACAGACTTTGGGAGATAGCAGAGGACAGAAGGGCCTGACGTGCTATGGTCCATGGGGGTCACAAGGAGTTGGACATGACTGAACAACATCTGAGCAGTGGAGTTCAGAGGAGAATCCAAGTCTTCTGATTCAAAATCCAAAGCCCTTTGCACAGTAGCAGAGATTCACCCTCCATGAATTAATCATTCACTAAGCATTTATTAAGTACTGATTATCTGCCCTGTCTATGCTAGGCACTGGGGATACAAAGAAAAAAAAATGAAACAGTTCCTGCCTTCAAGAAGCTTGCATTCTATGGGGGAGACAATGTGTACACACACACACACACACACACACACACACACACACATATATATATATATACTAAGTACACACAAGCTAAAATTTGGGTGAGTAGGGAAGCTCTGGTCACTGAGGGATAAGAAGAAGGTAGTATTTGAGCTGAGATTCAAAGAGAACTTGAAGGCCACAGAATGGAGGGAGGGTATTCCAGGAATGTGGAATGCAAATGTGTGGAGATGGTAGATGAAATGTTACGTAGGAGGAAAATCAGAACAGCCAGTTTGAAAGACCATAGATTGAGTGAAGGGGAAACTAGAAAGGTAGATCCAGAGAAGCAGAATGGCAGAGTAGACTGAGTACTAGACTCAATGTCAGGAAGATATGAGTTCAGATCCTGACTCTGACACTTAGTAGCCAACTCCGTCATTAACTCTCTCCAAATGTCAGTTCCCTCCTCTGTCAAATGAGGATAACACCAGGAGTTCCTATTTAATAGAGCTATTGTGAAGCTTAAATAATATAATCCGAGGGCTTTGCAAACATGAATGCGCTACACGTAAATATTAGTTATTATGGGCTTATTGAATCAGCGTCAGAAAGGACTTTAGACATCACATAGTCTAACCTGGTCATTTTACTGATGAGCAAATGAGGCTCAGAGAGGTTAACTGAACCCAAATAGCCTGAATTCAAATCCATCATTCTTCCCACTGGGTCATGTTGCCTCCTTGGCTTGCTAAGGCTCACAAAGCTAGTAAATATCTGTGGCATGATTCAAACTCAGATCTCCTGACTTCAAGTCCAACCTTTCATTCACGTCCTGATAGGTTGCCCACCCTTCAAGAATCAAAGTCATCAGAACCATGTCTCTAACCTCACTCTACAATTTACTAGATACAAATTGAGTTCATGATACATAGTGTAGAAAACCATAGTGTTTACCTTAACTTTCCAAAACTTCAGTAGAATGCCAGACTTGGAGTTTAAATCCAGCCTCACATACTTAGTTCTTTAACCTCTGTTTGCCTCAGTTTCCTCATCTGTAAAATGGGGATAACAGTAGCATCCACTTCCCAGGGTTGTTGTGAGGATCAAAAGCGATAATAGTAGTAAAGTGTTTAGCACAGTGTCTGGAATACTGCAAACACTACATAAATGTTAGCTATTATTAATTATTATTTTATTGTCATTATTATTATTCCTGATTTGTAAAATGAGAAGGTTGGAATAATTAGCCTTGGAGCTGCCTCTGAGCCCTAGATCAAGGACCCCTCTGAACAAAACGGGTGAAATGAAAAAGGAAAGAATCCAGCCTTGGGCACAGGGCTTGGGTTTCTACTAGCTCTAGGGGGTTGTGCTCACCATGGGAAATGGACTCTCAGGAGACAGTTCAGGTCACCACCACCACCTCCGTTCACTCTCTTAAAGACCAATGGATGGGGGTTAGGTAGAGTGGATACAAGAGACCAGGAGCCAGAAACCTGTGTGACCCTGAAGGCCACAGCAGGGCTTAGCAAGGCCCATTATTGCTACTAGAAGAGTGGAAGAGAAAAATAAAATGGAGAAAAGAAGTAGGAGAGACAGAAAACAGATGGTGGTGCAGTAGGAACACTACAGAAGGTATCAGAGGAGCAAATTCATAGGATCCTGGATTGGGAGTTGAAAGGGGCTATAGTGGTCATGTAGGCCAAGCCCCTTATTTTAGATGTGAGCACATTCGCAATATTGGGTAAGGCTGTAGTGGGGAGTGGGATTGGAGCACCTTCCCAGGAGCTAGGCAGAAGAGAAGAGAAAAGAAGGTGAGAAAATGGAACATTTGTGTCCATTTCTCCAGAGCCAAAATTCCTTGGACAATGCTTCACTTAAACTCCCTCCTACAACTGATGAGAGAACTGATGTTCAGAAAGGGGAATAGACTTGTCCGTGATTATGCAGATTATGTCATTAGCAGAGCAAGAAATGGAACCTAGGTCCTCCAAAGTCAAATGCAGCACTTCCCTGCATCCTGCTGACTCCTTCAGCTTTATTGTTCGCTTCTTATGTGACTGAGCAATTTATTCCTCCTCTCTGGGCCTCAGTTTACCCTTCTGCTTCATAAAGAACTAGAATCTCTAAAGTGTTTTCCAAATTTAAATTCTATATAGTGGCCCATGAGACACTTCCAGAAGGCAGGTAAAGTTATAAAGCAGGGACCCAGGTTAGAAACTCCTGAGGAAACAATTCCTTACACTGCTGTAATGTAAGCTCTGTGGAAGCCTGCTCTTATCTCCTTCTGGGTACCATGACCTGGCCCCTGGTAGCTGCTTTCTATTCAACTTTTCATTTTCCTGTACCTACTCAGACCAGCACTGACTTTGATCCTCACTTATCATTTGCTCCAGTTCTCCCTAGTAGATACAGACTTTGATTCTGGCTAGACTTTGATTTTGGCTTTGACCCCAAACTACCATAGCAAAGGGTACATGCCATATATAGGAAACTGTGAAAAGGAGGCCATCAGGTAGAGATTCATAATGAAAGCACCACTAAACTCCACATTTATAGGAAAGGGTTTAGTCTGTGGGAATGAGAAATTCACCAGAAAGTCAAAGGGCTGTTCTAAGAACAACCCCAAGTTCATTTTTCCTGAGGCTGTGTGTATTTTAATGCTTTATTTGTCCTTTGTAACTGTTTATGAGCTCCTACCAGTCCCTGTCACTTAATATATTTGTAGGGGGAGGTGAAATAAAGGCTTTCCTACACTCAATATGCACATAGTAATTCGAGTGCTTGTACAGGAATTGGTGACCCTTTCTGTTATCCATATTTAGAGAAATCTGGAAAGGAAGTATACCATAAGTTTATTTCAGAGGCTTCTTAGAATAACTCTAGTTAGGCACAATGAGCCTAAAAGAAAAAATAAACAGAAAGCAGTCAGCCTCTAGGATCAAATACAGCCTATATGAGCTCAAAGTTCCTTGAGGTACCCTGAGGCATAGGTCGCACTAGCATTCAAGGTTCCCATGAGCTGGTACCATTCTATCTTTCCAGCACACCTCATATAATTCCCCTTCTCACTATGATCCAGACAAACTGGCCTGTTCTCTTTTCTGAGAAGACAGTTTACTTGCTAGCTTTACTGAGGCTCTACACTCTGCCTGAAAGGTCCAACAGCTCCTAATTAGCCTTTTAAGTCCAGATCAAATGTCACCTTCCAGGAATCCTGCCTTCATTTCTTTATTAAGCAACAACTTTCCTTATGCCCACCCCTACTTCCTCCCCTGATCTCACATAGGATTTTATTTTCTAGAGCTCTGCTATGTCCTTAATCTAATACTGTGTATTGCAGTTCCCTCTGAATGCATCACATTTCCCTTCTAGTTCATAAGGGCAGAGACTTTGTTGTATCTGAATTTTGTATCTCTCTCCAAAGTGTTCTGCACATATTAGGTATTTAATAAATACATTTTTAAATTAATGGCAGCAGCTCAGCACTGATCTGTTAGGAGAAGTGAGGCCTTTGTGACCAATAGGTCTATAACTTAACATTTTATTTCCTCTGATATTCTCATAAGATCTGAAGATGCTAGAATTGGAAGGAAGCTCAGAGGTCAGCTATAGCTAATTCAACCCTCTCATTTTACAGATGCAGAAACTGAGGCTGACACAGAATGAGTGACTTGCACAAGGTCCCAGAGGTAGTAAGTATCAGAGCTGGGATACCAAGATCACAATTCCAAATCCAGTGGTCCTTCCCCTGTATCAGGCTGCAGCCTCTAGTTTTGTTCCTGTGAAATACTTCCTCAGCTTTGCAGGATAGTGGATATACTAAAGTAATGTATGCCCATAATGGCAATACTCTATGCACTTTTCTAGGGCAACGTCATATGCAGATCATAGAGTTCAGCTTCCTTTCCTCTGTCTCTCTCTCCTTTGAGACACCTCTCCAGTTTCATCCAGATGACACACATCTTTTCAGTTCTCCCTAAGGAGAGTGGTTAAACTCCTGTATTCTTTCTATTCCTATAAACTCTAGAGTTTGGTGCTTAAAGTCCTTTACAACCTGAAGCCAACCTACCTTGCCAGACTTCTTGTATCTATTTCTCTCCTTTATACACTCCATGGTCCAGCCAAACTGGCTGTTCCTCCCATATGACATTCATCTTCCATCTCTGTCTTTGCATAGTCTGACCCACATGCCTGGAACACTTCCTTCCTTCTTTCCTCATCTTCGGATCCTTTGTTTCCTTCAACACCCGGCTCAAGTACCAACTTTTACATTAAATCTTTCCTGAAAACCATTCCCTAGATGCTAGTGTCTTCCCTTCCAAAAATGACCTTGTATTTATAACATTGCATTACATCTGTGTGTATATGTATGTATGCATATATAATATATATGAACATTCTCATCTTCCTTTGTGCATTTTGTCTCATAACTCCTTCCCCATTATATGTAAGTTCCTCAAAGGAGGGACCATTCCACTTTTGTCTTTATGTGCCCAGAAACCAGGAAGATCTGGGATCAAGGTCCTCTTCTGACACATAATGGCTGTGTGACCCTGGGCAAGTCACTTAACTTCTTGGTGCTCTAGGCAACTCTTTAAGACTATAAGTTTAAGAGGGAGTGCCAATTTACTCTGCTAGAGAGGGTGTCTTCACTGGGAGTTCCCTATAACAATTAAATCACAGGTCTAGTCTCTACCTCTATACCCAATATGAGCATAGTGTCTGGCAAACAGTAGGCACTTAATAAATGCTTGTTGATTGCTTGCCTCTTACCTAAAAGGGAAAGATAAACAAGAATATGCCAAGACACACAAGGTAAGAAACATAAAGACCAGGAGAGATTCGTCGAAAGGCTAACACTATGCTAAAGTGTTCACTTCCTTCTGAAGTCATTTAAGAGGGACAGAGCGAGCTGCAAAGGTGCCTGTGGCTGAAAAAGACAATGGAGCATTGGCAGTGCCCATCTATTTTTTTTTAGGCAATTGGGGCTAAGGGACTTGCCCAGGGTCACACAGCTAGTAAGTGTCAAGTGTTTGGTCTGAGGCTGGATTTGAACTCAGGTCCTCCTGACTTCAGGGCTGGTGTTCTATCCACTGCACCACCTAGCTGCACTGTGCCCATCTAATTCTCACCTTCAACTTTTGGAAGGCCTTGCTTAAGGCTCATAAATCAAAACAAACATCTGGAAACAAGGGCACACCTCAGCTGATAAGATGAAGCAGCTGGTTTGCCAGGGGCATGGTATCACCACTGTCTTGCTGAAAATCCCACTTTAATCAATAGGAGAGGGAAGTGGATTACTTTTAATGCCCTCACATCCTAGGGCACATTGCTCCAGGTACTTGGGGAAAGAGGTACAGATTTTACCAGGCTTGGCCATTGGGAGATGGTATGGTACAGTGGTTGACTCTGGGGAGTCAAAGGACCTGGGTTTGAATCCTCCCCCTCTGATTCATGCTACCTGGATGACTTGGGTACGTCTCTTAATCTCCTTGGTCCCTAGTTTTCTCATCTGTAACATGAGGGGATTGTACTATATGGCCTCTGAGACCTCTCCCAGATCTAAGGGGGAGGAAGGACAAGAATAGTCATGAATATGGGAATAGCGATGTCTCTAAAATTTAAAACCAGATGCCAGTGTTCACTATTGTCAGGAATGATAATCAACATAGATCAAGCATTCTCCAGCTTATAAAATATTCTCCTCACTTAGAAAAGTCTGCCAGCTCAAATCTGCAGGGAATTTGCACAAATCTAAAAAGTGAAGAGCAATTCTCCAATGGGCCAGTCGGTCAAAAGACAAACTGTTTTCAAAAGAAAAAAAATGTAAACTATCAATAACCATCTGCAAAGAAAATACATAAAATCACTAACAATCAGAGAAATGCAAATGAAAACAACCTGGAGAGATCATCTCCTACCCATCAAACTGGCGAAGATGCAAAAAGATGGGAAAATTCATCGTTGGAAAGTCTATCCAAAGACAGGCATGTTAATTCCCCTGCCTGCTGGGCTACGGATTCCTTCAGCCCTTCTGCAAAACAATTTGGATTTATGCAAATTTTCATACATTTAGAAACATACATTCTATTATGGAGACAATAGAAATTATATATCTCCATCTGCCTTTTGGACATATCAAACTGGATATTCTATAGACATCTTGGACTCCACAAGTCCAAAACGGAACTCATGATCTTTTTCCCAAAATCCTCCTCTCTTTCTAGCTTCTGTATTACTTTTGAGGCTGCCACCATCTTCTCAGCTATCCAGGCTTGTAACCAAGGAAGCACCCTCGACTCCCATCTTTCACTACACATATCCAATCTGTTACCAAATCTCGTTGTCATTACCTTCAAAACAACTCTCATAGGAACCTTCTCTCTTTGGACACTCTCACCATCCTGGTGCAGGCTCTCATGACCTCATGTCAGCACTACTGCAGTAGTCTGCCAGTTGGTCTGCTTACCATAAGTCTCTCCCCACTACAGTCTATCCTCTACTTAGCTGCCAATGTGGTCTTTCTAAAGTACAGGTCTGACCATGTCACCCTAGTACTCAATAAACTCCAGTGTCTCCCTATGACCTCCAGGACCAAATATAAAATCCTTTGCCATTCAAAGCCCTTTATAGCCTATCCCCTCCACCCTTCCAGTCTTCTTGCATTTTACACACCCCCACCAAATGGTGCTGGCTTCCTTGCTTTTCCTCCCACAAGATTCTCCATCTCCACACTCTAGGCATTTTCATTAGCTGTTTTCTATGCCTGCAATATTTGCCCTCTTTATCTCTACTTCTTGGATAACCTGGATCCCTTCAAGTCAAAACTAAAATTCCAGCTTGCACAGTAAGCTTTTCCTGATCCCCCTTAATCCTACTGCCTTCTTTCTGTTCATTATTTTTAATGTACCCCACATATCGTTTGGCTGCACATAGCTGTTTGCATATTATCTCCTGCCACTAGACAGTGAGCTCCTTGAGAGCAGGGGCAGCTTTGCCTTGCTTTGCATCCCCAGAACTTAGCACAGTGCCTAGCACAGACTAGGTACTTAATACATGTTTATTAACTAACTGACTGACTTATTGTGAGTAGATTAGCAGAAAAAATTGGCCTTTAAATACAAAAATATTCACTTCTACATGATCTGCGATAACAAAAACATAGAAACAAAACAGGTGCCCAATGACTGGGAAATGCTGAAGAAATTATGGTATATGGATGTAATGGAATACTACCAAAACACAGGGGATGTTATATAAAGTGGAGGAAAGCAAAGACAAACTAACAATATGCCCAACAACTGCAAAAATGAAAATGTAGGAGAGGCAGTACAATTACCATGGTCAGTGCTAGTACCATGGAGAGAAGTTCCACTCAATTATAACGATCAATACTAGTAACAATGGAAGGAAACTCTGGTCAATTGCAATGGCTAATGCTAGTACCATGGAGAGAAGTTCTAGTCAATTACAATGGTCAATTGCCAATGGAAACACACGTCCTTTCTATTAATAATCAACAGATAACTGTTTTCTCAGAGACTGTACTTTGCAATGGGGCTTGTGGGAAACATTTTGACACAGCATCAAAACAAAATATTTCAATGTATTTTTGACAGCATCTTCTTCACAAGGATGACAACTACCTATGAGGTGGGTTATAGGCTGATCAACCTAGAACCAGAAAAAATATCAAAGGACATCTAGTCCAACCCTGTCCTTTTAACAAATGAGGGAACAGGGGCCCAGGGAGGATACAGGATTAGCAAATTGTAGATTTAGATCCCAAATTATGAATAAAATAAAATAAAATAAAAAATATATTTATTATATTGAAATAATGTTCATTTTATTAATAAATATATAAATTAAATATAATATTAAAACATCAAATTATAGATTTTGAGATGGGAAAGACTTCAAGGACCATATAATCCAACTCCCTTTTTTTATGGTCAAGGAAACAGGCAGAGAGAGGGTTAGGGTTAAGATTTGAAGCCAGGCTCTTTGACTCCAGAACCATTATTCTTTCTATTGTGTGATACTGTGAGATAAAGATTATACAATGGAGTAGTAATTTCAGGGCCTAGGATTAACAGGC
The DNA here is from genome assembly GCF_003287225.1 of Phascolarctos cinereus. Taxonomy (NCBI): domain Eukaryota; kingdom Metazoa; phylum Chordata; class Mammalia; order Diprotodontia; family Phascolarctidae; genus Phascolarctos; species Phascolarctos cinereus. The sequence continues at coordinate 26,189,910 of NW_027555958.1, forward strand.
CCTTCCCTGATGTCTTTTAACTTTGAAGAACATCTAATAAGGCAGCTCTCACTTAAGAGTCAGCTATATGCAAATAAGAGCTTTTGGGAATAGAATAAGATTCCATTGCCTTAGTGTACTCCCAGTCAGTAAACTCCCTCTAACAATGCAGAGCAGAAACTGTTCTGCAATGAAGAGTTCTAAGAAGTTTGCCTGGAGCACTGAAAGGTTAAATAACTTGCCAAAAATTAGTCAGTGACAGGGCTTGAAGCCAGGTCTTCCTGACTCAAGACCAGCTCTCTATCCATTATAGTAGGCAGCCCCTCACTAAATAGACCACTATGTGTTTTGTGGTGGTCTTTCTAAAAGGTATGACAAGTGTTATTTTCCCCATTTTACAGAGGAACTGATGCTCAAAATGCTCAAAATGTGATATCTGGGGTCACACAAATAACTCAGCAGAGGAGTTAGGACACAAATGTGCCTTTTCTGACTCAGAGATACTCATCAAGAATGAATTTTGCCAGAAATGAATGTCAAGAAAGTGAGATGTGTTGGGATGATAACAGCTGTAAAGCCCATCAACTAGATTGTGGGGGGATCCATCCAACTCATATGTCATCAAGAAGAGTGACACGCTCCACCTCTCCCCTTTTTCATACCCACTGAAGAGGAAGAAAACCCATTCATGCCAAAGATGAGCAAATCCCCACCTACTGAGGAGTCAGCCTAAGGAAGAGAGGTGGAAAGAATCCAACAGATTCATGGCACGCGGATCCCAGCAGTCTCAGGAATGGACAAGCAGAATCTAAATTACACAATGCCTTGCACTCAGTAGGTGCTCAATAAATGTTAGGTGAACAGTAAAGAATTCAATTCAAATTTCTTCCTCACCCCTAGGTTGGTGAATAATGGAGTGATAGTGTCTGATCCCACAGCTGGATTTCCATTAGCTGACTGGAAGAGAAAGACAGAAGGGCTGGCATGCTACTAAAAGACCTAGATGAATCTATGATTTCATTCATGCAGGTACTCCATTTCAGTCATAACTAGAGGTTTGTTTTGGGGGTTTTTTTTGTTCATTTGGGATATAAAACAACAAGAAGAAGTTGAGTTGGGATGAAGTGGTATGTGGCAGAAAGGACAGTCAAACCAGCAGAGGGGATAGGCCAACTCTCCCACATTATAGGGTTGGTTGGGGGCAGATCCCAGGAGATAAAAGTCCAAGCAGGGGGATGCGCTTGAGCTAGAAGGTGGCTGTGGTGCTGTTGAAGGACGACAAGGCTAGATGCGAACATACTGACATCTTATCCAGCCACCCATGCCTTCCATCTTGCCATCTACCCAGAGGTTTCCTCACTTCTGCCCATTTGGAAGAGTATTGCTATGAGGAGGCAGGGAATTCCATCTAGCCCCCTCAGGGAATTAATCCACTGAGCTTTGGAACTTTTGTTCAGATACTGAGCTGTCTTGCTTGGTGATTGATTGAACGCAAACTCACTTAGCCTCAACTAGTTGGCCTCAGACTGCTAAGACTACACCAGGCTGCATATCTCATTCAATCATTCTACCCAACATCTTGCCTTTCTCCCTGCTGCTATAGGAATATTCTCTACCCTGATCCCCCAACTTTTTATTCTCTTTGTCTGGGCTTATTCATTGAGTCAGTAACTATTGCACTAGCAATGTTCTTTGAAAGGACATGTCAGTTGACTGCCCAGTGGATGGCCATACCATCCCTATGACATCCCAGACCCTATGTTCCCTGAACCCCACTCCCACATATGATTTGTCATTTGATTTTCATACAAGCTCCATGGAACCAGGGATTGTTTCACTTTTGTATTTGTATACCAGTGCTTATCACAGTGGCTAGCCCAGAAATAAACACTAAGCAAATGCCTTTTAATTCCTTCTTTCCTCCATGTTAGTCACTGTGGAGCAGACGTGCTTGCCATCCTAGGATGTCCATCCCCCAGATAGCCAGAGACTCTAAACCAATGGGATTCAGAGAGCGGAAGAGAGGTAGATAACAAGAGGACAGAAGATGCTCTTACCCCTCCTTATCCCTCCCACTTCCCAGTTCATTCTTCACTATTAAATCTAACCCAGGTTCTGGAATCCCTGGTTACAATGCTGCCATGTTTTCCTACCAATCTTCCATCATGGATGTACCTAACATGTGGACAGCCTTCCTTTGAGTTCTTTAATATTTCATGGTGCCAGTGAAGCCTTGGGGATCTCCATCAGTGATACTCTGCTCTTGCTCCATGACCAATCAACTGCTGGGTTTTTGTTTTTTCAGTAAAATATTTGAGTGGCACAGTTGATAGAATGGCTTGATATGGATTCAGGAAGCCTTGGGTTCAAAACTAGCTGTGTGATCCTGGGCAAGTCATTTAACTTCTATCAGCCTTCATTTTCTCATCTATAAAATGGGGATAATAACAGCACTTACTTCACAGGGTTGTTGTAAGGATCAACTGAAAAATATATTAATTATATTAATAAGAATAATTAACAAGTCATACCATTAATAATTAAACAATAGCCACACTATCAATTATATAATCTGTTTATTAATTAAAACAATTAATATTCATAAATTAATAATGATGATGATAGCTAACACATATAGCACTTTAAGCTTTGCTAAGTGCTTTATATACATTTTTAGTTCATCCTCTGAAGTAGGTACTGTTATCCCCATTTTATAGATGATAAAACTGAGGCTGATAGAGGTTAAATGACTTTCTATATATTATAATAAGCATATAATTAATTAATGCTATTAATAATGCTACTGTCTTGCATTCTTTGCGTACTGTGAGCTCCTTGGGAACTTGCCTGTCTTTGTATCACTAGCACTTATTACAGTGCCTGGCACATAGTAGGCACTTACTGAGTGTGAGCTCACTGACAAGTCATCATCAGTAATGTCCTGTCCCTATGTGGTGTGGCATTGTTCTCTGGCTCACCTACAGTTTCAGAGATGTTGACACTTCATGACTCACCATCCGCATGATGTGACACTGCCTTGGGCTGATTCTTTGAGTGAAGTAGTCATCATGCAGTCTCCTCCACCCTATTCTCCTAACTTTGCTCTGTGTGTAGGTGAACCCCACCCCCATTAACTGCCCTTCACTGTTGAACCAGTTGCTTAAGAACTACCTGGAATTCTGTTTGCCATTGCACCCCAAGCCAGCTTTTTGCCATCCACCCTTCCTGCCCCCGTACCTTTTGGACCACCCAACATTGCCATTTACTTTGCTATATCACCTTTTGGACTTACTGAGACCACTCCCTGAGGAAGTTACCCCTCTCAGCTCCGGAACTCTTTCCCTTAGGAAAGGGCTGTCCTGAAAACTAAGTGGGTCACATGGCCCACTATAGCTGGCTAGGTCCCCCCATGCTTCACATTATACTTTGGCCATCTATTTGCCATCTGCCTTACTGCCTATCTTCCTTCTCCTCCCTTCAGTCCCCTCTACTTCCTCTTCCTTCACACACACACACACACACACACACACACACACACACACACACCCCTTTCTACCTGTAGAAAACCATAATCAAATCAATACCGTCATTGCTACTGGAAAAAGACTGTTACTCAATTCCCCTATGGCGCCACTTACCATCCCTGTGACTTCCCAAACCAAAACAACCTTCCTTGACCATCGTTCCTCTATATGTATTGTCCCTTCCTATTAGAACATGAGCTCCCTGAGGAAATGGACTGCCTTGTGTTGGTATTGGTATCCCCTAAGTCAAGGCAACAACTATTTATTACCTGGTTATTGTGAGCCAGGCACTATGTTAAGCAGCTAGGAATACAATGACAAATGAAAAACAGACCCTGCCCTCAAGGAGCTCACAATCTAACGGGACAGACAGCAGACAAATGACTGTGCACAGACAAGATATTTATTAGATAAACTGGAGATACCCTGAGAAGAAAGGTGCTAGAATTAAGGAGATGGGGAAGGCTTCCTGAAGAAGGCAAGATTTTAGCTGGGATTTGAAGGAAGCCAGGAAAGCTGGAAGGTGGAGATAAGGAGAGAAAGCATTCCAGGCATGGGCAGCGCACAGCCAGGGCAAAGTCCTAAAGTCCCTCACCTTTAGCCAAGTGTTTGGCCCATGGGAATGCTGAATAATTGTTTTCATTGATCATTCATTCATTAATTCATTTATTCATTCATTTCTAGCCCCAGTCTAGGACTTCCTCAACTACAGGATATATTTTGAGATTTCATCTTTGCGTTGCAATAACTTTGAGTTGGTTGCTTTCCTAGATGGAGCACTGGGTTCCCATAATGCCTGTCTTATTGATTCTCTTCCATAATGGGCCTGAGACTCTTCACTAACCAAGGACTGAACCCTAAGAGGGCAGAGAGAGGAAAGAGGAAGGGGAAAGGAAGAGACTTTCCTTTGGGATACAACAGACTCACTTCAGGCCAAGAAGCAAATCAGTGCAAAATGGCAACAGAAGTGCCATGACCAAACAGCTAGCCCTTCTCTACCCATGTCAGCTGAAGGCAACACAACTGTGAGCTCAGATGGGTGGTCTCCTCCATTAGACTGTGAGCTCCAAGATAGCATGGACTATTTTTGTTTTGCTTCATCTTTGGCCTTTTTTTGTATTATGTACCAGCACCAGTGCATAATACGCATTCAGTAAATGCTTGTTGACTTGACATATAGGATCATAGATTTAAAATTGAAAGGGACCCCAGAGGTCATCTGGTCCAAACCCCTCAACTTAGAAATGAGGAAACAAACTCAGAGAAGGAAAATCACTTAGCCAAAGTCACACAGGTAGAGTTAGGCTTCAAATCCAGGTCTTCTGATTGTAAATCCAATGTTTTCTCCACTCAACCACATTGCTTTCACTTTAAGAAAACCCAATAATTAAACCAATTATCTTAAAGTTGACACAAATCATTTTGCATTCAGTGTGAGTCCTCTGCTGTATCTACATACAATATATAAGGTGTCCCAAAAATCTCCAGTTTCTGTTATAAAAAGTTCAAAACTGCTCTAAGACTTTTGGTAATCCTGTAGGCGGATGGAGAGAGAGAGGAAGTGAAAGAGGAAGAGTGAGAGAGTGACAGAAAGAACAAGAGACAGAGAAAGACAGAGATGTATAGACAGGTAGGTAGAGAGACAGATGGAAAGAGATATGTGGATGGAGAGAAAGAGAGATAGAGAGATGATAAATAATCATATAGTTAGGAACTAGACCTAGGATTTCAACTTCAAATTACAGGTTAGAGAACAGATTGTATCACTAAGGTTTTAAGTGACATGCCTAGAGTCATGTAACCAATATGTGCCAGTGGCAGGACTTGAACCCAGCTCTTCCTGACTCCAAGGCTGGCTCTTGGTCTACTACACCAAGCTGTTGTTCATGTGTGATTAGGCCACAACATATAGCCAAAGAGGAACTATAAAGTGGAGCAGGAATAAAGAATGTCTACTAAAAACTATGTGACAGAAAGAATAGATGTACTGATCATGTGGCGAGATCAATGAATGACAGGTGGGTGACCACATATATGTATATATGTATGTGTGTGTATATATGGATGTATACTCATATATATGAGTATGTATGTACATTGAGTACACACACACACACATATAAAACATATATACACACATACATACATACACACAGGCATACTCACACACATGCCTTATAACCCTAACTAGAGCATATATTCCTTGTGTCTAATTTTTTTTTCTATTCCTCATGAGGTTTTGCTCACAGTTGGTGCCCAATAAACATTTGTCAATTCACCATAGGATACAATTTACAAAAGAATTGGATTTCCATATTTTCAGGAACACACAGGTCACATTAATTGAGGTACACTTGTATTCAGAGCACCTCAGGGGCCCCCTGATCATAAAAAGTAAATCACATGAATCAGCTTCGCACACATCCTACCAGCAGCAGCTCCCATTCCTGTCTTGTGTTATAGTTTGCCTAGCCCTTTCCACACAACAACCCGTGGCAGTAGGGATTATTATCTCCATTTTTTTCAGATAGGAAACTTGAGACCCAGAAAGGTAAAAGGTGTCTTTCTCATGGTCATGGAGAAAGGAAGTTCATAGCATCATAGGTTTAGAGAGAGAAGGGACCTTAGAGATTATTGAATCAAACCTTTTTGTTTTATAGATGAGGGAAAAGGCACACAGAAATGAAGAGATTTTGCAAATGTCTGAAGCAAGCTTTGAACCCGAGGCATCCTGACTCCAAGTTCAGGGTTCTATCCACCACTCCACTTTGCCTTCTTGTTCATCTGGACCTCAGAAGCTAAATCTTTTGATGATATGTCTCCAGTATTCTCCACTATACTATGCCACTTTTTAATTTTTTAATTAATTTATTTTGATTTATCAACAATCAGTTCCATATGCTTTTGAGTTTAAAATTTTCTCCCCCTTCCTCCCCACCACCCTCCCCAAGATGGTGAGCAATCTGATATAGGCTATACATATACCTTCCTATTAAACGTATTTTCACATTAGTGATGTTGTAAGTAAGAATTAGAACCAATTGGAGGAACCACCAGAAAGAGAAAACAAAACTCAACAGAAGAGGAAAAACAACAACAAAAAGCACATAGTATGCTTCGATCTACATTCAAATTCCATTGTTCTTTTTTTGGATGTGGATAGCATTTTCCATTGCAAGGCCTTTGGAGATGTCTTAGATCCTTGTATTCTGGGAAGGGTTAAGTTTATCAGTATTAGTCATTGCACAACATGGCTGTTATTGTGTACAACATTCTCTTGGTTCTGTTCACTTCACTCAGCATCAGACCATACAAGTGTTTCCAGGTTTTTCTGAAGTCTGCCTGTTCATCATTCCTTATAGCACAGTAGTATTTCATTACATTCATATACCACAACTTGCTCAGCCATTCCCCAATGGATGGACATCCCCTCAATTTCCAATTCTTTGCCACCACAAAAAGAGCTGCTATGAATATTTTTGTACATGTGGGTCCTTTTCCCATTTGTATGATCTCTTTGGGATACAGCCCTAGAAGTGCTATTGCTGGGTCAAAGGGTATGCACATTTTTATAGCCCTTTGGGACTATGCCACTTATTAATAGTTGGCACGTTTTGGAATATTTATGAATGAAGTCTAATTTTTGTGCATCAATAATTACTTTGGTAAGAGATCAAAAAACAAAAAGGAAAAGGACCTATATGTACAAAAATATTTATAGCAGCTCTTTTCATAATAGCAAAGAATTGGAAATTGATGGAATATCCATCAATTGGGGAATGTCCAAACAAGTTGCATATGATTGTGATGGAATACTATTGTTCTATATGAAATGATGAGCAGGATGCTCTCAGAAAAACCTGGAAAGACTTATATAAACTGATGCAAAGTGAAATAAGCTGAACCAGGAGAACATTGTACATAGTAACAGCAATATTGTATGATGATCAGTGGTGAATGACTTGGTTATTTCCAGCAATACAAGGATCTAAGACAATTCCAAAAGACTCATGATGAAAAATGTCATCCATTTCTAAAGAAAGAACTGATGGTGTCTGAATGCAGATCAAAGCATACTTTTTCTTAACCTCATTTGTTTTTGTTGTTTTTTTTTCCTCTTGGTCTGTGCTTTGTGTCACAAAATGACCAATATGGAAATACATTTTGCCCAATTGTACATGTATAACCCGTATCAAATTGATTGCCTTCTCAATGAGGGGGTAGGGAAGTGAAGGAGGGACAGAATTTGGAACTCACTATTTTAAAAAATGAATGTTAAAAATTATTCTCATATATATTTGCAGGAAAATAAAATATTAAATACATATATTTTAAAATAAAGAAAATGAAAAAAATACTTAAAAGTTATTACTTTAGTGAATCCATGATCTCCTCAATACAGATTGAAACCTAACCATGACCTCTTACCTTCTGTGAATATCGCCCATGTCATCCTCCATAATGGTGTCCCCTCAACAAGCGAGGTGCTTTCCTCTAAATTTAGAGATTCCTCTAAATCTCTTTGTATTGTTTGTATCGAACCTGTGATTTCAGTGATATAGAGAAATCTTGGATAAGGAAACTCCTTCTACCAATGCAGGTCAACAGCTTCTCTGTGACTTGGGGTCTTAAGAGTTTCCTAAAGTACTGACAGTGACTTGCCCAATGTCACACCACCACCATGTGCTCGAGGCAGAGCTTGAGCCCAGGTCTTCCTGGCTCTAGGTTGGCTCTCTGTATACTATGATATTTTGCTTGTTTTGTAGATCTCCTGCCATTGCATACATACCAGAGGAACATACAGGCTGTCCAATTCTCATACTTCTCTCTTACTATATGATTGCTCTATTCCCTTTTCTGGTCAGACATCTTTCTCACGACATTCTTTATCCTGATTATATTATTCTTTGTTAGAAATGCACTGCTATTGAGGCAGAGGGGGTGGAGCCAAGATGGCAGAGTGAAAGCAGTGACTTGCTTGAGCTCTCCCCCAAACCCCTCCAAATACTCATAAAAAATGGCTCTAAACAAATTCTGAAGCAGCAGAACCCACAAAAAGACAGAGCAAAACAAATTTCCAGCCCAAGACAACCTGGATGATTGATCAGAAAGGTATATCGCGCCGGCCTGGGAGCGCAGCGCAGCGCAGCATGGGTGCGCAGGCCGCAGCAAACCTGGGGCAGGCCTCATAGGACTGAATCGCGGGCAGCTGTGGAGGTTTCCAGACTCCTCAATCCACAAATGCCAAAGACAACTTAGAAGGTCAGTGGGAAAAGTCTGTTTCTGTCGGTGCTCAGAAGGAAGGGGGTCTCAGCTCCATTCCCCAAGAGCCTGGCCCTGGGGGGCAGCTGCTTCCCGAGCTCCCAGCCCACAGACTGAGGGGGAATCCAGTGGCTGATCAGAGAGGGACTGCAGGGATCTCTTTGCCAGTGCTGAGGCAGGAATCTCTTGCTTTTCCCGTGTTTGGATCTGGGTCACAGTTCTGGGCAGCAGTGCTGGAGTGAGGAGGAGCTGGCATGGTGGAGCTTGTAGTGGCTGTAGAGAGGAACCCTTCCTCACAGTTACGGGACAGAAAGGAATACTTGTGGTCACAGGCCAGGAAAGGAGTAAACACCTCGCCCCTTATCATACCACCTTGGAAGAACTGAAAATTTACAGGTCCCTACAAGTATCTCTGAAAACAGCTACACAAACCCCTGAAGCCTGGGACAGTACACTCTCCACATTGGAAGCAGACTCTTAGCTTAACAAGGAGTTTAAAACTCAAGTAATTGGCTGGGATCATGAGCAAGCAAGGGCAAAAAGAGCCAGACTATATTATCTTACTTTGGTGAAAAAGAAGACCAAAATATACAACCAGAAGAAGACAACAAAATCAAAGCTCCTACATCCAAAGCCTCCAAGAAAAATATGAATCAGTCCCAGGCCTTGGAAGAGCTCAAAAGGGATTTTGAGAAGCAAGTAAGGGAAGTAGAGGAAAAACTGGGAAGAGAAATGAGAGTGATGCAAGAAAATCATGAAAAACAAGTCAACAGCTTGCTAAAGGAGACCCAAAAAAATACTGAAGAAAATAACACCTTAAAAAATAGCCTAACCCAAATGGCAAAAGAGGTCCAAAAAGCCAATGAGGAGAAAAATGCCCTAAAAAGAAAAATTGGCCAAATGGAAAAGGAAGTCCAAAAGATTACTGAAGAAAATACTTCCTTAAAAATTAGAATAGAGCAATTGGAAGACAGTGACTTTATGAGAAATCAAGACACTGTAAAACAAATCCAAAAGAATGAAAAATTAGAAAACAATGTGAAATATCTCATTGGAAAAACAACTGACCTGGAAAATAGATCCAGGAGAGAGAATTTAAAAATTATTGGACTATCTGAAAGCCATGATCAAAAAAAGAGCCTAGACATCATCTTTCAAGAAATTATCAAGGAAAACTGCCCTGATATTAGAACCAGAGGGCAAAATAGAAATTGAAAGAATCCACAGATCTCCTCCTGAAAGAGATCCCCAAAGGAAAACTCCTAGGAATATTGTAGCCAAATTCCAGAGTTCCCAGGTCAAGGAGAAAATATTACAAGCTGCCAGAAGGAAACAATTCAAGTACTGTGGAAACACAATCAGGATAACACAAGATTTAGCAGCTTCTACATTAAAGGATCACAGGGCATGCAATGTAATATTCCGGAGGGCAAAGGAGATAGGATTACAACCAAGAATCACCTACCCAGCAAAACTGAGTATAACCCTTCAGGGAAAAAAATGGTCATTCAGTGAAATAGAGGACTTTCAAGCATTCTTGATGAAAAGACCAGAGCTGAATAGAAAATTTGACTTTCAAATACAGGACTCCAGTGGAACATGAAGAGGTAAACAGGAAAGAGAAATCATAAGAGACTTATTAAGATTGAACTGTTTACATTCCTGCATGGAAAGATGATATTTGTAACTCATGAGACTTTGTCAGTATTAGGGTAGTTGAAGGGAAAAAATTGTATGTATGTATAGATAGATAGATAGAGGGCACAGGGTGAGTTGAAGATTAAGGGGTCATATCTGGAGAATAAAATTAAGGGATGAGAGAGGATGATACTCGGAGAAGAAGAAAGGGAGAGGTAGAATGGGGTAAATTATCTCACAAAAAAAACAGAAAAGAAAAGTCTCTCACAGTGGAGGGGAAACAGGGGAAGGTGAGAGGGAATGAGGGAATCTTATTCTCATAGGATTTGGCTTAAGGAGAGAATAACATACACATTCAATTGGGTATGGAAATCTGTCTTACCCTACAGGAAAATAGGGGGAGAAGGGGACAAGAGAGCAGGGGGTGATAGAGAGGAGGGCAGATTGGGAAAGAGGGTAATCAGAAGCAAATACTTCTGAGGAGGGACAGGGTCAAAAGAAAGTATAGAATAAATGGGAGGGCAGGATAGGATTAAGGGAAATAGAGTTAGTTTTTCACAACATGTCTACTAAGGAAGTGTTTTGCATAACTGCACATGTACAACCTATATTGAGTTGCTTGCCTTTTCAATGAGGGTGGGTAAGGAGGGAGGAAGGGAGAAAATTTGGAACTCAAAGTTTTAAAAGCACATGTTTTAAAAAAATGTTTTCACATGCAACTGGGAAATAAGAAATACAGGAAATGGGGTACAGAAGTCTATCCTGCTCTACAGGAAAATAGAAGGGGAAGGGGATAAGAGAAAGGAGGGGGAGAGATAGAAGAGAAGGAAGACCAGGGGAAGGGGTATTCAGAACACATGCCATCTTGGAGTGGGGGAGGGGTGAGAAATTTGGAACTCAAAAACTTGTGGAAGTGAATATTGAAAACTAAAAATAAAAAAAACAAACAAAAAAAGAAATGCACTGCTATCAACTCACACCCACCATACACCTCTGCATTGTCTTCTAAGTGACCTGCAAATTTAATTCCTTGGAAACTGTGGTATCCATTGACATATAGCTATGAAGACTGGAAAAATATTACAATCCAAAACATGGGCCATTAAAAATTACCTTTGCATGTAATTGGAAAAAAAGACTAAAAAGAAAAATAAAAACATGGGCCTTTGTTTTGGGGGATTCTTGGTCTCAAAATTCAAAGGACTGTGCCACTTTTCCAAAGGCAATCTAGCTTGTTTCTATGCTCTGTTTTCTTGGGATCCGCTCATTGTCCATGTACAGTCTATCCAAGATGGATCAGCTCTATCCATTATACATCCAGCTGTGTATTATAGTCTAGACAACAGGCATTTTTCATCCACTTAGTTTTTCCTGTGTGATAGTTGGGGCAAACTCTTTTGAAAGATTAAAGATCTCATTTTAGGAGGCTCTGCAACGTTCTGGGGCTTCATACAACCAGTTACAATGTCATCCACAAATAAGAGTCTGTGGAAGACCTTCCTGCTCACAGGTCATCCCTCTTCTATTTGGACTCTTCACTGGAAGTTCTCCATAGTGGTGGCAAAACACCTAAGATGAGTATAAAGTTTCCTGTCATGCCTCACTTGATATTAACAATCAGAGAGTTGAATAAAGTTATCTCTGTGATTACATCTTTTAAAGGCATCTTATGGTGTTGGCATATGCATGGCAGGCACCGTGTGGAAGGAAAGCTTTTAATGTGATATTTTGCTCACTAAATCAAATACTTCTTTTATGGTCAACAGACAATAAGCCCAGTGGTCTCATAAACTCTCCACCATTTAACCAGATGTGCGAGTGCAAAGATGTGGTCTGTCTTAGGAGACCATCTGTGAAAGCCTGCTTACTCCCAAATTAAAGATGCCTTCAATGTGTTTGAAGATTATTCTCATAAAAAAAACCAAACAAACAAATGCCTCATAGAGATGGGAAAGGAGGCATCCAGGCCAAAAGTTATTAATTTTCTCATTTACTTCCCCTTGGCAATAATACACATGCAGAGTTTTTCCTAAGTATCCACCGCTCTTTCAAATACCTTGACAATCAAATTCTATTTTAAATGCCATAGGAGGAATTTCTAGTTCCTAGATCTCCATGATGAATCTTTTGGTAAAACAACTACTTCTGTCAAAGTTGTGGTTTCACCAGGCTGCATATCCCTCCACCAAAGAAGATTGCAACCTTCTCTGCATCAGTAGGAAGATTTCAGAGTTAATGTGGCTAAAAAATTAATCACCCTGATGCCAACCTAGTATCATGAGTTTAGAGCTAGAAGGGACCTTAAAGGCCGATTCATCTAAACTATTTATTTTACAGATGAAGAAATTGAGGTACAGAGAAACTGAGTTGCCATAGGTCATTCAAGGAGCACAGAGTTGAGATTTGAACTCAGGTCCTCTGACCTGACCCAATCTCATTCTCTATCCACGGTCACTAAAGTAAGCCTTCATAGGATGAGATTTTAGAGTATAAAGGGACATTAAGGCCTATCTTATCCAATCTCTTCACTTTACAGATGAGGAAACTGAGGCCCAGAGAGACCAAGTAATTTGCCTGTGGTCACAGAATCAATAATTATCAGAGATAGAATTCGAACCCAGCTCTTCCCATTTCCAAGTTCATCCCTTTAACCACCGCACCATCATGCATTTCCATCAGTGAAAGAGCTGATCAGTGTCCCTTAGGAAGGGACACATAGAGCTGGAAGTGACCTTAGAGAATGTCTAGCCCAGGCATTTTCAGCCTTTTTTGCATCCTAGACTCCTTTGTCATCAGGCTGGTGATTCTTCTGGATCCGTTTTCAGAATGTTTTTAAATGCATAATAAAGTACAAAAGAAATCAATTCTATTGAACTACAGTCTGTAGACAGGAAGACTGGGATCTAACAGTCTGGGGTCCCATAACTATAGTAATTTCAAATCAGTGATCAGCATAAATAATACTTTGAGATATCTGCAATATTTTTAATGGGCTATGAAAATATCTCTATTTTCTCTTGTGAAAATGTCACAGATATTACTAATACTGCAGTGATTTGTAGCCTGAATTCATAATTGAAGCAAATCAAATGAGATAATATCTGTACAAAGGCTTAGCGCAGTTCCTGGCACATAGTATGCCCTACATAAATGCTTATTCCATTCCCGCTTCCCTTCTCCAAATGATAAACTCCAATTAGATGTTAAATGCACTATTGGTTTACCAGCACTGAGATCCTTCCACACACCACTTCAGGGCTTGTGGTTCCAAGTTCAACCTTCTTTTACCTTAGGTTAACTAGCTCAGATACGTGGATGGTGCAGAATATGATGGTTTAAAACCAAGCTATATACTCCCATGTATCTGTTGGAGTTAGGAATGTTTAGAGACCTGCCTTTCTCAGTCTGTGCAAATGGCACCAAGAAGAGACACTTCTATTCAGTAAGTTATATACAACCCATCAGGATGGACAATGCTTCCTTTTATCATCGCATCTTCCAAGGTAAGCCATTAAACAGTTATTGGGATCATCTTTATGCTTTGGCCCCCTGTCAACTAGCACTCTATAGATAAGTGGGTACACAGTACTGATACATGACACAGAGGGGGTCTTTGCCTTCCAAAAGGTTTTGGTTTGCTGCATTGGTGAGAAAAGCCCACAGCTGAATTCAGAAACAACCACTCTTCTCCCCAGAAGCAGAAATAGTGACATAAATCCCCATTTTGGATCAGTTACTCAGCATACACTGTGACTCTGACGAACACAATCAGTACTTCAGATCAGAACAGAGAAGAAGAGAGTGATGATGGGGAGAGATAGAGAGGGAAGGTAGAGGAGAGCAGACTTCCTCATGAACTTGTGGTTAAAGCAGGAGAAAATGCCCATCAAAATTCATCCAATTAACCCAGAAAAAGGCCATTCTGAAGAGGTCCAGACAGAAGCATCACCCTATTACTCCAATTCCTTTTATTAAAGCAATTCTATCTGCAGCCAGCTCATCCTTACCTCCCCCCACACATTCTAAGGGATAGACAGTGTGATTATCTAATTTAAAACAAAGGCTAGCTTACTGGGGTGTGTGTGTGTGTGTGTGTGTGTGTGTGTGTGTGTGTGTGAGAGAGAGAGAGAGAGAGAGAGAGAGAGAGAGAGACAGAGAGAGAGAGAGAGACAGAGACAGAGAGAGACAGAGAGAGACAGAGATTCAGAGTTCTGGACTGTCTCAAACAGTCTTCAGAACCTTAGGCAACTCCAGAAGGCTCATGTACAGCCAACTGTCACCCAGCTTCAATGGTGTCACAAAGGATATCTCCTACAATAAGGCTCCAGAAGCCTTTGCAGTTTGTAGGAAGTATCTACATCTCCACTCACTCTTATTTTGTCATTAAAAAGACAAACAACAGCACTGCACACAAACAAGTCACCATAATCTATGGCTCTATCTTGGATTAGTCTGGGCCACATAATCTAACACTTAGCAATAGCCTGTGAACACTTCTATGTGGCTCTCGATTAATTCATGTACATAAGTTTTGTCTTAGAATAATGGAATGTTAGAAATGGAAGGAATCTCGGAATCCATTTCATTGACCTGGGGCTATGGGTAGATTCCAGAGGGTTCATAAACTTGGATGGGAAAAAATACATCTTTGTTTTCACTAATCTCTAACTGAAATTTATCATTTCCTCTAGTTATTTAAAAACATTATTCCAGGAAGGGGTCCATAGGCTTCCTCAGACTGCCAAAGGTGCCCAGGACACAAAAATTTTAATAACCTCTGCTCAGAAATATCAGCTCCAACCTGCAACCTGAGTGTGAATCCTAGCTCTGACTTTAGTAGCTGTGTGATAGCAGCAACGGCACAGTGGATAAACTGCTGGGCCTGAAGTAAGGAAGACTCATCTTCCTAAGTTCAAATCTGGCCTCACTTACTAGCTATGTGACCCTGGACAAGTCACTTGTCCCTTTTTGCCTCCATTTCCTCATCTGTCAAATGAGCTGGAGAATTAAATAGCAACCCACTCTACTGTCTTTGCCAAGAAAACTTCAAATGGGGTCATCAAGTGTCAGAAATGACTGAAAAACAACTGAACAACATTGATAGTGGGCAAATCACTGAATCTCTCTGGGCCTCAGTTTCCTCATCTATATTATAGGCACTAGCCACTTCACAGAATTGTTGGGGGCTACATATTCTATGAAGGATAACATGCTACATAAAGTAAATTATTATTGCTGTTATTACTTTCTCCATCTCTTCCAAGGAGGTCAGATAGAAATAGTCCTGGGACAAGTAAACTACCCTGCTTTTATTATTTCATGTTTATTTTATTATTGTTGTTAGTTCATTCTCCTCCTCTTGGTTTAGTAGAATTCAGATAGAAATGGTCCTAGGACAAGGCATTCTCCCAATATTCTTCCCTTGAAAAACAAGCTTAATGTTCTGCAGACTATTGTGCCAAGTGGATAAAATAACTGTTTTCTGGTAATTAAATATGGGTATTGGGATATGAACTCATCCTCCTTAGGCTTAATGAAATCAGTACAATTTCAGTAGCAGACAGGACGAGAGGAATGATTTATGTGTGTTTTCCCCATGGTTTTGACTTCTTCTACTAGGTTCTCTCTATTTTGAAAGCTTTTCCCCCCAAAACCTTGCAGATTATGAGTATTTGTTAAGGCATCTCTTATTACCATGATTAAACACAATTTATTATTGCGACTACTATTACAAACCCTTTGTGGTTGTTGTGAAGAAAACCTTTGTTAACCTTAAGGAACTTACTCTTGGTGCTGATAGCTTCAATGGTTGGAGAAACTGACATGATGCCAAACCCTATGGGTTCCTCTTAATTATTCTTGTAGCC
Organism: Phascolarctos cinereus; assembly: GCF_003287225.1. Taxonomy (NCBI): domain Eukaryota; kingdom Metazoa; phylum Chordata; class Mammalia; order Diprotodontia; family Phascolarctidae; genus Phascolarctos; species Phascolarctos cinereus. The sequence goes on from NW_027555958.1 coordinate 26,206,180, forward strand.
TTTTGAAAGAAAAAGGCTTCCATAAATCACAAGTTGGATGGAGTAGCTGTGGTTTCTTAGTCTTTTTCTTTTCTTGACATGAAAGCAAAAACTAATTGACTAAAACAAATTTCATGACAGGGACTGAATTGGACAAGCCACTGAAAAGCGTGAAACCAATCACTGGATTATCATGACATTAGGCAAATCATTGATGCTCTCTGGCTCTCAGTTTGCTCACCTGGAAAATGAGGGGTTGACACTAGATAAACTCTAGAATCCTTTCTGTCTCTAAATCCTATGATCCCATAGCAACTCAAGCCCCAAAGGGTCCTTATGGAGTAGGTCAAAAGTTTCATGCTAGGTAACCAGTAATTCGTTGCAAGTCCAACCCAACATGTTAACATATATTGATAACATTGATCATCCATCTCCAGTGGAAACTGCAAAAGGGGATATGGAGTTCATTCCATTAGAGCACAAGAAACTCCATTTAAATAGGAAAACTACCTGGTCATAGCAAGGAGTACAGGACACAAGTGACCAAGAGGGCAGAGAATCTATGTATGAAAGTCATTAAAAATCAAGGTTAAAATTACAGGTCAGGTAAAGTGTGAACTGGGTAGCTAGGTGGCACTATAATGTGTACAGCACTGGGCTTGGAATCAGGAAGATTCATCTTCATGTTCAAATCTGGCCTCAGATACTTTCTAGCTATGTGACCCTGGGCAAGTCACTGTACCCTGTTTGCCTCAGTTTCCTCATTTGTAAAATGAGTTAGAAAAGAAAATGACAACCCACTTCATTTTCTTTGCCAAGAAAACCACAAATAGGGTCACAAAGAGTCGAATGTAACTGAACCACAAAGTTTGACCTGAAGACAGAAAACAGGTGAGATGATCTAATAAATCATATATTCTTAGAGTTGGGAGGGAACTAAAGGGCCATAATATCATAGATCTACAGCCAGAAGAGACAGCAGAGGCCAAATACTTTGACCCCCTTGTTTCACAGATGAGAAAACTGAAGCCCAGAGAGGTCAATGATTTGCCAGAAGCCACACAGCAAATAGAGACAAGATTGAAACCCAGGCCTTCTTACTCCCAATCTCATGTTCTTTCTGCTATACCAGCCAGCCATGGGTTTAGAGATCACTGATTTGTCCAAGGTCATACATGTATTAATGGGATTTGAACTTAGACCCTCTGATATCAAATCTATCTATCTCTCCACAGTACCACAATTGTCTTCTAGTCTAAATTGCCACTCAGTGAAGCATCCCCTCAACAGGATCACTGTTAAATGGTCATGCAGTCTCTGTCTGGACACTTCTAGGGATAGAGAGCTCACTGGCACCTCAAAAATCAGCCCATTCTTTAATGGACACCTCTAGTTTTCAGTCAACATTCATTTATTGAGTACCTACTATGTGTCAGGCATGGAGCTAAGCACTGGGCATACAAGAAAAGGCAGAAATATGGTCCCTGATTGGTTACTATCTCGGGGAGCAAGGAGTGGAGGGAGAGGGGGAGAAACATTTGGAACTCAAAATCCTTCAGAAAATAAATGTTGAAAATTGTCTTTACATGTAATTGGAAAAAGTAAAATACTATTAAAAATGGAAACATGGTCCCTGCACTCAAGAAGCTTACATTCTTTTGGGGAGATAACATCTAAACAACAATGCACACATACCATGCAAAAAGCAAGTAATCTCAGGGCAAAGGCACTAGTAATGAGGGGCAGGGAGGAATATCTCTCGCAGAAGGTGGGATTTGAGCTAACTTCTTTTTTTAAAATTAATTTATTTTGAATTATCAACAATCACTTCCATAAGCTTTTGAGTTTTAAATTTTTCTCCCCCTCTCTCCCCACCTCCCTCCCCGAAATGGTGTGAAATCTGATATAGGCTATACATACATTCATATTAAACATATTTTTACATTAGTGATGTTGTAAGTAAGAATTAGAACCAATAGGAGGAACTACCAGAAAGAGGAAACAAAACACAATAGAAGAAAAAATAGCATTCAAACTCCATAGTTCTTTTTTTGTATGTGGATAGCATTTTCCATCATGAGGCCTTCGGAGATGTGGTTCTGCTCACTTCACTCAGCATCAGTTCATCCAAGTCTCTCCAGGTTTTTCTGAAGTCACCCTGCTCATCATTTCTTATAGCACAATAGTATTCCATTACATTCATATACCACAACCTGTTCAGCCATTCCCCAACTGATGGGCATCCTCTCAATTTCCAATTCTTTACCTCCACAAAAAGATTGATCTTACTTCTTAAAGGAAGCCAGTAGGCAGAGATGAAAATGGAAAGCATTCCAGGCACGGGAAATGGCCAGTGGAAAGACATAAGAGTCTGGAGATGGGAGTGTCCTGTACAAAGAACAGCAGACAGATCAGTTGGCTGGATTGAAAAGTGTGTGGAGGGGAGAAAAATGTAGACAACTGGAAAGGTAGGATGGGACCAAGTTGTGAAGGAGGAGTTTATCCCGGAGGTAATAGGGAGACACTGGAGTTAATTGAGTAGAAGAGGCGACCAATTCAGACAGGCACTTCAGGAAGATGATTTCATCCATTATCACCAAGTTCTTTTCACTGAGCTGACATCTTTCTCCCTATAAGTTCTATGCATTGTTCCTGGTTATGCCACCAAGAACTCCATAGGACAAGTCAGTTCTCTCTTCTACATGACAGACTTTCAAGTATTTGAAGGGCAAATCACCCATCTTGGCTTCTACAGGTTGAACACCCCCCAGCTCCTTCCATCATTTCTCTCAGTAATAATCCTCCTAAATCAATCAACTAATTAGCATTTAGGAAGTATCGAGAATGTATTAGGCATTGTTCCAGGAACTGAAGATGCAAAAGCAAAAATGAAACAGTCCCTGTCCTCAAGGAGCTTCCATTCTTCTATTCCACTTCTACTGGAGTGCAAACCTTTCACTGTCTTGGTTGCCAGACCCCTGATGCTCTCCAGATCATCAATGCCTGCCTGCTTCAAGCATAAGTGATTTCACTAAGGGATATCCCCTCCCCCCCCACCATAGACTGCAGTCCTTCCACAAGCCTGGAGAGGTATCACACCAGGTTCTCTGGAGGGCACAGAGTTTTCCAGCCAAAGCAACCCGCAAAGACCATCTGCTAACTCAGCAAGGGAGGCGATCAGGCACTAGGCGCATCGCCAGGCTCATATTCAAAGCCTTCACCACTGGGTGGGACGATTGCCAGAGCTCGTATTCCAGTGCTAGAGCCCTCGAGATCAGAGTGATATAATGAAAAGACATCCTTTACTTGTCCTTTGCACTGTAAATATCACGCATGTCCATTGTTGTTTAGATGTTATCTTCCCCATTAGAATGCAAGCTTCTTGAGCGCACAGACCATATAATCAGATCCTATAATACTATGTCCATTTGATTGGAAGCTCCTTGAGGGTGGGAACTGTCCTTTGCCTCTTTTTGTATCCCCAGCACTCAGCACAGAGTCTAAGCACAGCACATAGTAGGTGCTTAATAAATATTTGTTGACTGATTGCCTACTAAAATGAGTCCCTGGAGTAGAACTAGAGGAAAGGAATTGTCCAATGTTCCTCTCGGGAAAATGGCACTCAGAACTGGAAGAGACCTTTTGAAAACTTCCCCAGCTCCCTCCCTTTACCTTCGATTTGCCAGCCCCATGACTGGGAGTGTGTGAAGAATGACAGAAAACCAGACCAAGCTATATACTGCCACAGGATAACTATTGGGCAAGCCAGATTCTTCGAGGGAGAGACCTGGCCTCCCACAAGACGCTCTGTCTCCTGCATCTGTGCTTTGGCATGCGCTGCCCCCATGCTTGGGGTGACACGCACTCTCTCTTTACAGGCACGTTTAGAATCTCTGGTTCCCTTCAAGACTCAGCTCAAGAACCCCCTGCTATGTAAGGCCTAGCCAGATTTGCCTTAGCTGTCCTTCCAAAGTACCTGTATCTGTGCCTCATATCTTTGTATATTATGTATTCCTATATATGAACATCAGCCAGCATAGGAAGGATGTGGTGCCTAAAATGGTGGCTTCAAAATCAGGAAGACGTGGGTTCAGGTCCTGCCTCACAGACTGGCTGTGGGCAAGTCACCAAATCTCCGTTGTTCTGGGTGACCCTCTAAGACACTAAGTCTCTGAGGTGCCGACCTGCACTGGTTAAGGGAAGTTTCCCTATGACGATGCCATCTCAGTTCCAGTCCCAATCCCACAGAGACTTCTTGCCTCTCACGACACAATGTAAATTCCTTGGGGGCTGAGCCAGTTTCATTTTTGCCATTGTATTCCCAGCCCTTAGCACAGTGCCTGATACTTAGTGTCAAATAAGTCCTTGCTAGATTGATTCTCAGTCTGTGAAACTGGTCACAAGAATAGAAATTTCAGTCCAAGAAGTGGCATAGCCATCACCTGCCACAGAGACTCAGCACCGTGCCAGGGACAGTCCCTGGCAGAAACTACCCTCCACAAACTCACCTTTTGAAAGAAAAAAAAAACTCAATTAAGTAACAAGGCAAAACAATCTATGATTAAGCACAAAAGTGAAAACAATGAATGCTACTTAGAGACTAAAAGCTGATGGGAATTCAGAGAAGAGAAGGGAAGAAAAACTGAGGTTGTCTTCTCATAGGACTAAGATAATCAACTTCATTCTTGAGAGCTGGAGCACAGGGTCTGGACCTTTCGAGGGACACTCACGATGGGATGGGGTAAGGGTCGCCACTCTACCTTTGCAGATGAGTTAGGAAGGTCAGAATTCCAAGTTTGTTTGGTTTTTTTGGAAATATTCTCCCAAGAGAAATCTACAACTTCTGGATTTAAAAAATGTGTGGGTGGTTGTGTTTCTTTTTTAATTAGGAGAATAATGGAATGAGGAGAAAACATTCCTCTGAAGGAAGGGAGCAAGTCAGGGTATCATTTTTTTGTGTTTCTATTTTTGGCCCTTTGCAAGGGCCTTGCAGTGCCAAAGCCCCATTTACATAATGATGATGATGATGATGATAATGGGAGCCTGGATTTATAGACTATCTTACTTTTATGGGCTCAGTGAGTTTTATATAAATACCTCATTTCTCTACTCAGCTGCCAAGTGAGATAGACTTTACTAGCTACCTATGGGGAAACTGAGGTGCAGAACATCTGCTGGGTGCCATGGATGGAAACAACTGAACTGTTTAGATTCAATTTGATAAACATTTATTAGTTTGTTTGCTTACCTGATGTTTATTTATTCTAGGCTGTGGGCTCCTTGGGAGCAGGGCCTGTTTTATGTAACTCTGTAACTCTTCTTACATCTAGAACATTGCTCTACAAACAGTTGGTGCTTATTAACCATTTGTTGATTGAATTGTGGACGGTAAAGCACAGTCTGATGCCTATTGACTGCCTGATCCTAGGTAAGTCGTTTAAACTGTCAGGGTCCTGAGGCAACTTTCTTTTTAAAAAAATAGATTTTTATGGATAGCTCTAGTTTTTACATTATCTAGATTTCCTCTTTCTCTCTCAGATCTGTCCCTTATAACAAGATGATTTTTAAAATGAAAATGAACTTAGCTCTTCTCAGCAATGCAAGGATCTGAGAGAACTCCAAAAGATTCATGATGGAAAATGCTATCCACATCCAAAGAAAGAACTTTGGAGTCTGAATGCAGATGGAAGCAGACTATTTGCTCTTTCTCTCTCTCTTTTTTTTGTTTGTTTCCTCTTTCTCATGGTTCTCATTGGTTCTAATTCTTCTTTGCATCATGACTAATGTGAAAATATGTTTAATATGAATGTATAAGTACAGCCTATATCAGATTGCATGCTGTCATGGGAAGGGAGGGAGGGAGGGGGAGAACATTTAAAACTCAAAATCTTATGGAAGTGAATGTTGAAAACTAAAAATTAATTAATTAATTATTAAAAAATGAAAAAGAGGAAGAGAAAAAATCAGCAAAACTAATCAATACATACATACATATACACACACATGTATACATATATACATACATCTACAAACACACACACATATAAAACAACTGAACAACAATGAATAAAAATATACACTGGTGTATGTGTGTTTTCATTTTTCAGTCATGTCCACCTCTTCTTGACCCCATTTGGGGTTTTCTTGCAAAGATACTGGAGTGGTTTGCCATTTCCCCAACTCATTTTACAGATGAGGAAAATGAAAAAAGGGTTAAGTGACTTGCCCAGGGTCACACAGCTAGTAAGTGTATGAGGATGGATTTGAATGCAGGAATATAAGTCTTCCTGACAGCAGGCCCAGAGCTCTATCCACTGCGTTGTCTGGCTGCACAGTGTGTGTATGTGTACCTGTATAATGGGTGTGTGTGTGTGTGTGTGTGTATATGTGGGTATATGTGTGTGTATATGTATGTGTATATACATGCACACATTTATATGTGTATTTGTGTATATACAGACATATGCATATATACACAGAAGTATGCGTATGTATGTGTGTATATACATATGTGTGCATAATATATGTATAAATGTGTACATAGATGTGTGTATGTATGTGTGTATAATATAATGTGCACATATATGAATAATGAATATAACTGCTATATACACACACACACACACACACACAATGTATGAGGACACCCAAGTGTACTGGTCTATGTGTGTACATGCAAACATATGTGTACATGTGTGTGACATGTATGTAGGCATACATACACACGTGTGTGTACCTCATTTTACCTGTGTGAGTGTACCAGTACACTTGGGTGGTCTCATTCATTCACACATCCATTTTCTCAAGAAGCATTTATTAAGTACTGATTCTATGTAAGATTCTGTGCTTGGGGTTAAAAGAATAGAAGGAGGCAGCTGGATACAAAAATAGATCCCTGACTCATGGAGAAGAGAACCTGGGTTCAAATCTTGACTCTTACAACTCTGATCTTGAGCAAACGATGTCGCCTCTGGGGCCTCAGTTTATCCATCTGTAAAATAAAAAGGCTGGAGTAGATGGCATCTGAGTCCCTCCTCTTCAGCCCACACTAATCTTCTTCTCTTCTTTTAAATTCCTATACCACTGAGTATCCATGGCATCCATCTGGCACTTAGCATACACGCTGACTTTTTCCTTAAATCCGCTAAGGCAGGGTGGCACAACAGATTTGGAATCAGAGGACCAGGGCTCACTCTTGATTCTGCCATTGGACACTTGAGCACAATTCACTTACTTTCCTGGAGCCTGTTTTCACATCTATAAAATAATCTGACTTAAGATCATAGAGCCAGAAAGGATCTCAGGGGCCAACTAATCCATTCTCTTCCTTTTAAAGAGAAGAAAACTGAGGCTGAGGACAGTTAAATGACTTGCCCAAGGTCACATAGACAGTAAGCACTGTACAATCTGAACCCAGATTTTTGGGCTGCTGAGTTGGTTCTCTCTCTACTGTGGCATGTTGTCTCCTACCACATCCTATTGTGTACATCCTTCTTTGCCTTTAATTTCCTCTTTGGTAAAATGAGGGGATTGGACTGGATTACCTCCAAAGTTCATTCTTGGTCTAAAGCAGTAATCCCATGTTCTTAGGCTTGAGTCTTCTTTGGAGCCCTCCTAGATCCCAGCACAATCAACATCTTCACATCACTTAACTAGTTGACTACTCCTAGGTGACATGTCTTTGCTCCCAGTGTTGAAATGAGAAGCAAGACAGCAGGGCATTTGGGCCCCTGAGTGGACTTTCTGTTTGTTTGTTTTAGCATCTCCCCCAAAAATGTTTCCTGGACTTCCAAGTAAAGCTGCCTAACAGGGCCAAACCACAGAAAATAAGCAGGAAACCTAGCACCCTTCTTGCTTTTGTATTTCTGATGTGCTCCCTATGAGCCAGCTGTAAAAATCCCAGTGGCTCACCCTTGGAATGCAGCTGTGTGGCCCCAAGCCACTGCGTGGGTCTCTGCCTTCCCTCCTGTCCTTTCCCCAGGCTCTGAACCCTCACGCAGCTGTCTCCTTTGCCCTGGGAGGCTGATTCATCCATCAATCGCTTGGCCCAACCAAGTAGCTGATGTTGCAGGATACAAATCGACCACCCCATCTCCCCTGAAACGTGAGGATATGTTCTGGGTCACTTTCAACAAAAACAGTTGCTCACCAAAGCAGGAAGAAGAGATGCCAAATCCTTAGTGACCTCAGCAGTTTCCTGTCTGATTCCTGACCAATCCCCAGAGCCCTGGAATTGGATACCACTGGCTACAATTTGGAAAGAGGTAAAAGGAGGGACCACTAGACCATCTTTACTTGGAGGATAGGAAGCACTAAATTAGAGAGGGTAGGGTAGGTTGAGAAATTGCCAACTAGGTGGTGCAGTGGATAGAGTGCCGGGCCTGGAGTCAGGAAAACTCATCTTCATGAGTTCTAATCTGGCCTCAAACACTTACTGGCTGTGTGACCTTAGGCAAGTCATTTAATCTTGTTTGCCTCAGTTTCCTCATCTGTAAAATGAGCTGAAGAAGGAAATCTCTGCCAAGAAAACCCCAAATGGGGTTACAGAGAATAGAACATGACTGAAACAACTGAACAAGGGCTGAGAAAGAGGGAAATGCATACCCTCGTGCGGACCTCTACTTCTCCCCTTCTCCCTAATAACCAGTCAATGTGACAAAGAAAAAAGCATGCTAGGAATTCTCTCAGTATCTGTGCATGACTGTGGGAAGCCAAGACCAGTGGATTGGAAAGACCACCGGGCTGGAAGTGAAAGTCTAGGCTCTCCTCCTCACTAGTTGTGTGATACTGGCAAGTCACTTTGTTTCTCTGAGACTCAGTTTTCCCATTAATAAAATAGGGGGAGAGAATTGGATAAGATAACCTTTAAGGTCCCTACCAAGTTCTAATAGTTTTAGAAAGCAGAAGAAGAATAGCATGGTGTGAACTGAAGTAGGAGTCAACATGGCATAGAGCTCTGTGAATCACAGGACATGGGCTCAAATTCCTGTGTGACCTTGGGCAAATAACTTCTCTGGACCTCAATTACCTCACCTATAAAATGAGGGGATTAGAGTAAATGGCCTCTCATCTCTCTCCAGCTCTAAGTCTATGGACCTATTTAACGCTGTTTGGCTCTGAGAAGTTTCTTAATCTCGCCTAGCCTTGGTTTTCTCATCTGTAAAAGGGGATAATACCTTGCACTAGTAAGAGAAAACATGAAATAATAGTAACAACAACAACAGTAGTACTCATATAGCATTTTAAGGTCTGCAAAGTTCTTCACAAAAACTATCTCTTGAGATCCTCACAACAGCCCTATAAAGTAGGCACCATTATTATCTACATTTTACAGATGAAGAAACTGAGGCAGGAGTTAAGTGACTTGCCTAAAGTCACACCTCTATTAAGTGTCTGGGGCAGGATTTGAACTCGAGTCTTCCTCATTCCAGGTCAAACACTCTAACCAATGTTCCCCATAACAGATTAGTGAGCTATACTTTGAGGCAAGAATCCTTAGGTTCAGGTCCATCCTAAAACACACATTAGCTGTATGATGGTTAGGCATTCCTTTAGCCCCTAACAGCCACCAGCAACTGTTAAAGTTACAGAGTGGGTGCTGATCTGTATAACACTCCATTGGGAGTGCCTCTTTACCAATAAAATTATAGATCCAGGTTAAAAAAGATACTGATAAGGTTGTTGCAAGGTGGGTATTCTGTAAATCTTTGAAAACTCATCTTTCTGTATTACTCTGCTCCATTCTGGGGACCAAGAATTAAATGTCCCAGGAGGCTATTCATGAGGGTTGAGGATGATGACGAAAGAGTAGGCTTTCCTCCTTTTTTTTACAGGAGTAGAAACCAGGTCAGAAGTCCAGTCAAGATGAATCAAGATAAGCCATTCCTGAATCTTTTACATGCCTCCCTCCATGGCAAGGGTCCCCTCATTAGACCCTTTAAATTCCCTCTGACCTTCCCTTGAAGTGTTACCCACCAGAATATGCCTTAGCTCACCCAGGTAAACTCATTGCCTCTTCTCTGTCTCCAATAGTCTTATAGTGACAACTGATTCCCCCATCTCTTTCACTAGAATTCTGGGAGTGAGCTGCCTAATGTCAAATGAGTTGCTGAGGGGACTCTGAAATTGATCACCTTGTCTGAATGCTAGTGTGAGCCTTGGTTGGGGCACCCAAGTAATCTAGCAGGCCCTGCCAACTTTGATTGAAAGTGCTCCTTCATTTGTTGTTGAAGAGTTTGGGTTTTCATTTATAGTTGGGGTGGGGGAGTAGACAGGAATGTGACAGTGAGATTTAAGATGAAACATAACATGTTTCTTGTCTCTGAGAAGTGGCTAAATGAAAACCAGGGGAGTCAAGTGCAAATGCAAGGGGGAAAATGTTAAGCTAAAAATAGCCTATCTTGGTACACAGGGCACTGGAATTGGAGTCAGGAAGACTTGGGTTCAAATTCTGGCTCTAATATTTATGAGCTGTGTGACCTTGGGTAAGTCACTTAAACTCTTTGAGCCACAATTTCCTTACCTTAAAATGATGGCATTGGACTTGATAACACCTCCCTAAAATCTATGACCCTCCAAGGGAGGCTTTGGAGCAAGTAACCCAGAGACAAGTCCTATCATTCAGAGAAAATAAAAATCCCTGTAAGTCATCACTCATGAATTCTACTGCTCACTGCACTCCTGTCTACCCCTCCATATTCACCCTGGTTCATTCTACCACACTTCATTCTATTCCCTTTATTCAGTAACTAGATTCACTCACAAACTCAACATAGCTTATTTAACGTAGAAGGGCTGCCTCCTGCTAAATGAATGATCTGTTGAGTCAAACAAGTCAATTCCATCCATTGTCAGTGAAGCAACATAATGGGAGTAAACCTTCTTGAGATTAGGTCAGTGTGCCTCTGAGTTTCCCTTTCTAGATACAGAGTAGAGGGATGGTGAAACAGGATGATTTTCCCCTTTCCTGTGTAATAATGCTCATGTGAAGGGGCTGTTCAGGGGAGCTCCTGGTCCACATCCAGTCAAGTTGATGAGATTGTGAGAGGAGGTGCCTTTATCAGAAGGGTGGCTTTCATGGAGGCACACATGCCCCCAGGAGTTCCACTGGGGTGACCCAGGGAACTAACTGATCTCATTGGTCTCCAGTGACTAGGATGGCCTCCAAACTAACTGGTGACTCACCAAATTCAAATTGATCGGATGCTCCCCCCGTCACCGCCCCCCTCAGCACAAACAGCTTGTTTATAATGCATTCCCATCTGAGGAAATGGACACTTATTAACTCCACGCTACAAAAGAAGAAATTGAGGCTCAGACATGAGAACTAATGCATAGATATAGAACCAGAGTCTGTATAGTTTAATCCCATCCTTTCATCGACAAGGAAACAGAGTTCAGAGAGATTAAGGGACTTTCCCAAGGTCATGAAGCTAGTCAAGATGGCACTGGAAACTGCATCCTCTGATTCCAGCACCAAGGAGTAAACCGAGGCTCCAGAATTGTAAATGACTCTTCCAAGGCCCTATGGCACATAGGTACGAGGGGTACACAGGTTCTCCGACTCCAGGGGGAAACTGAGGCTAGGAGAGATGAAGTGACTTTCCCAATGGTAGCATTTGAACCTAGGTCCTCTGATTTCAGTGATAGTGTGGAAACTGAGGCCCAGAATGCTCAAGCACCTCGACCAGTACGATACAGAGGGTAACTGGCAGGGCCAGGATTGGAGTCTAGGCTCTCCAACCCCAGATCTGGCAGATATTTTTCGCTGTACATTGCTACCTCCCTAACTCACATTGATACAATCACAACTTGAAGATATTAGGGGAAATGGCGCCCTTATTATAGGAAGACCAGTATTTATTCTCTTCAACTCAGGCCATTTTTTTTTCAAATGGCACTTATTGATTCAAGCAACAAGGTTGTTAAACAGAATTACAATATTACTGCATCAATACAAGCAAGATTTATAAAGGTGTTGCTAATGCCAGGATCATTTTTTTCCCATCCATTTTCTTCCATTGACTCAGGATAATGCAGCTAGGTGTCAGGAGGGATAGAATGCCAGGCGTGGAGTCAGGAAGATTTATCTTCCTGAGTTCAAATCTGGCTTCAAACACTTGCTGGCTGTGTGACCCTGGACACGTCACTTCACCCTGTTTGTCTCAGTCTCCTTATCTGTAAAATGGGCTGGAGAAGGAAATAGCAAAACACTCCAGTATCTTTGCCAAGACACCCCAAATAGAGTGACAACTGAAATAACTAAACAACAGCAATGAAAACCAGCCAAAGATAGGGAAAGGGTGGGTGAGTAGGAAAGATAAGAAGGTAGGGCTGAGAATTGATAAGAAACTGGAAGCAGAGAGGGAACAAAAAGAGAATTCTAATGGCCTATTCTGCCATTCATAGCAATGTTGGGAGTGATCAACCAATCAGTCTTCTAGGTGTATGGCACAGGGGAAGAGGCAGGTCTAAATGATGAACTCTTTTCCCACCCAGTTCTAGCCATAACAAGAAGTCTTAGAAAAATGGACCCCAAATGTCAAGTGATTGGCACCAGGAGGACACTCTCTGCTGTTAATAGGGTCAGGCTTACATGCTGCAAAATTGATCTGGCCTTCACAAAAGGATGTGATCACCCCCACAATCCCCACCCCCACCATCACCATCACTTCAGCTAGAATTAGTGGGCCCGGGAATCAAATGCCTAAACTGAGGAGAAAGCTTTATTGCTACCAAGGCAATTGCCAGTGGATTTGAAACTGGCTTGTCTCTTGAAAGCTTTCAGAACTAGCCTTAGAGCTTAGAAAAATCAAAGGAGAGGGCATTGTCTGCCACCCTTAGGGGATGAAATGACCATACCTGGGCACTTCAGCATGAGATATGACATGAGCAGAAGGAGTAGATGGAGCTTAAAGACAGTCTTTCCAGAGTTCTTCTTCTCTCACTCTCTGCCTCAGTTTCTACTTCTGTTAAGTGAGGAATTCAGACTAGAGGGTCCCTCCCCTCTCTGGGGCCTATTTCTCTGCTTCCTCCCTTCTCTTTCTTCCTCTCTCTCTCCCTAGGGGCCAAAGAAGCCAGTGATTTTAATACCTGTCTTTTCTTCTTGTAAACAGAAGTGAAGGGAGTATCACAATTCTTAACTTCTTCGGCAGGCAAAGGCATTTCTCCCTGCCTGCCAAGAAGAGAAGCAACAAGCACTTTCTCTCTTTGTCTCTGTCTCTCTGTCTCTGAATCTCTGTGTCTGTCTGCTTCTGTCTCTGTCTGCCTCAAAAATGCCTGGGGTTAAGTCGAAGACATGCCCACTGACAAGAACGTCTGGAAGACACAGAGAGCATGAGCCCTTACCAGATGTGGGGTACCCCAGAGCTGGAGAGAGAGGAGAGGGGAGGGGTGGGATTCAGTGGGCCAAGGAAAACCTTAAAGGCTTTATTTGTCATCTTACAGAGAGCAGGCAGCTCTGAAGGACAGAGAAACTTAGAAGCTTCTCACCATCTCATCCAATCTAGCACTTCATGAACAGTCCATTTTCCTACCTTGTAAAAACTACTGTCTTCAATTCTATACAACAAAATGAAGAAAATGGACCCTGTCCTCAAGGGGCTTACATTCTGCCAAAAAGATACAACATGTAAACAACGAATACACACAGGATTGTTTGAGGGAGCAAGAGAGACAGCGCGACCACTGGGATGACTTCTCATAGTAGCTCATGATATAAACTTCTATGGAAACTGGAGATCCAGGAGTCAGAGGTAAAATGGAAATGCATTACACATGGGGATAGGTTGTGGGGGCTACTACGTTGGAAAGAGCACCAGCCCTATAGTCAGAAGGCCTGGGTTCAAATCCACTTAGAATTTACATCAATTTAGACTTGAAAGGGAAGAGAGGAAAGGGAATAAGCATTTATATAGCACCTATGTGCCAAACACCGTTCTAGGCACTTTACACATATTATCTCATTTGATCCTCACAACAATTCTGTAAGGCAGATCCTATTACTATCCTCATTTTACAACTGAGGAAACTGAGGTAAAGAGAAATTCAGTGACATGGCCACATAGCTAGTAAATGTCTGAGGACAGATCTGAGCTCAGGTCTTCCTGGCTGAAGACTCAGGCTCTATCTACTGCACCACTTAGCTGCCGTGAAGACATTAGATATTAAACTCTGAGCTTCTTGAGAGAAGAGATTGTCTTTTGCTTTTCTTATGTCTCTAACACTTAGCACACTGCCTGGAACATAGTAGGGGCTTAATAAATGTTTGTTGACTGACTGATGAATCAAAATAACAGAATCACACTCTTCTGAGAGATAGAAAAGACCACAGTGATCAGCTGCTTCAAATCACATCCAAAAACAATGTTGGGGAATCCATTTAACCTCCATGATTCCGAGTTTTCTCACTTGTAAAATAAAAGGGTTGGAATGGATGGCCTCCTAGGTTCATTCTGGCTCTACAGTCCTTTGTAACAAAGAATAAAAGAAGAGAAAGGAAAAACAATTCTCCAAAACGAACCAGCACATCAGGGAGTCTGGTAATGCAGACAATGTTCCCCACCAATAGCTCCCCGCTTCTCCAAAGTAGAGACGGAAATATATTTTCTCATCTCTTCTTGTGCACAAAGATTGAAGACATCCAAATATTTAAAATAAACCTGGAAGTGGGATTTTGGGGGCATGCATTTGCAGAAGTCCATTTTCCTAGGCTATTGGCTACTGCCTGCTTCTCTCAGTGGCTGGGAAAGTAATCCAATACCCTCCTAATGAAGGTTTAAATGGTTTGCTCCTTTGACTTCAAGTTTCAGCTGCCTCTGTAATAAAGCCCATGACATTTTCAATAAAAAGTAAAGAAAGAAAAGGAGGCCTCATTCAGGGAAGGGGCTCTAGACATCACTGCCCAAGCATTATCCTATTTTATACTGACGGTTGTTCAGTGACCAAGTTAGAAGAGGTACATTGTAGAAATGAGTTCTCCAATGTGGAGAGAATTAAGGCAGGGTGGGTTTTTTCTTTTTTTCTTCTTTTTCTTATTCTTTTTCTTTTATTTTTTTGCAGTGGTATTTCAAAGTCTACAGGAATCTAGTACAGTTGCTAGTTGGTCCACACGGAGACCAAAGGCAGCCTCAAGTAGAGCACCTAGCAGGTGAAAATCAAGGAGCAGGACACATCAGAGAGGCCAAAGACCGAATCAAAGAAAGCCTCCATTGGGGCTGTGTTAGGAGAGATGCAAAGGTCTGCCTGCACAGGGAGAAGACAGGGGCAGGATAGTCTGAAAGCCTTGGTATAAGAGAGGGCATAAAGATTGATTGTGGTAGGCTATATCTAACCATTTACACAGAATCAGCTAGGGTTCATTCAACCCTCCTATCCCCCAATATGGGAAACCCTTCAGAAAAGATACAGACATCCCATGCTGCTGATTGGGATAGGCTTCTGAGCTAAGAGTTTTCACCATGAGATGAATATGGAACATAGTCATGCCAATGGCTCCAAGCTAGTCAGAAGCATTATGTAACAAATGACTTGCCCCAGAAACTTGAGATTAAGCTCCAGGGCGTCTTTGTTTGTTTGGTTGGTTGGTTTTTGGCTGGGCAATGGGGTTAAGTGACTTGCCCAGAGTCACACAGCTAGTGCCCCTAGGACTCTTGATCTCGTGTGTGTGTGTGTGTGTGTGTGTGTGTGTGTGTGTGTGTGTGTGTGTGTGTATCTGTCTGTCTGTCCTGGCCACCTTTGGCCATATAGTGATGTCTATGGGCTTTTTCTCAGAAAAATTTTAAATGTGTAAAACACAATACATAAGATTGCAAAGGAAAATTTTTGAAATATAGTTATTAAAGTATTTTTATAACACTAAGGTCACTGATCTCTGGTTAAGAATCCCTAGATAGGAAGCCATCGAAGGCAAAATATATGAATGAATGAATGAATGAATGAATGAATGAATGAATGAATGAATGCAATGAAACACTCTAATGTGAAAAATACATTTTTAAGCATTATTATGCTTGGTACTCTGCTAAGCATAGTTACTGTCTTCGAGAAGCTAATATTCTAATGGGGAATCATGGGCCAGCGAAGAATATTTTGCTCTGGGAAGGTGAATAAAATCATAAGGCAATCAAAAGACATACCTTTTCCATAAGTAATGGAAGTGTTGACTTGATTACTCTTCCCAGAGGAAGGGGTAGGAAGAGTGGGTATCCCCATAGTACACAATGCACATTACATACATCACAGCAGGACAGATGTCAGGGCAAAACATGGTTAGGGATTTGGGGCCAGTTATAGAGAGTGAGCTCTTACCAGTCAGGACAGCATGGCTTTAGGGTGACAGTTTCATTTAAGTGGCTTTACTCTACCAGGACATGGCCTGGTTTAAAGGATTTGAAAGCAGCAAGATTGATGGCAAGATGGTCAGGAGTCTGGGGGCAACTAAGTATAGTATTGGGAGGGAATATAATATTTGCAAACATTTCTTTATTACAAATGCCCATGGAGCAGGGACTATAAATCTCTCTCTTTCTAGCATCTCGGTATCCATACTGGGAGGCGTTAGTCCTGATTCCTACTTCATCCTAGAAGTGGCCCTAAGTAACCTAAGTAGCCTTATTAAATAGTGGTTTAGCTGACAGATTATAGAGAAACAATGGAGGGAAGGCATGGGAGTGGAGTTTTCCAAACACTGAGTTCTAGCAGGAGACACTGACATATGTGGAAGATGTAATACAAGAATACTGAGGTACAGAGGAAATAGGTATTGGTCATTCACTATAAACCTACTTCAGATTGGAGATAGATTCACTCACATGATCCAAATATTAGGCAGTTTTTCAGCAGTCTTGAGAGGCCTACCTTGTGATAATTGAGACTATAGGGACCATGTACAAAGAAAAGGAACAATGAAAAAAAAACAATTCAAATCTTTTAATAGGGTATGGAGGTGTGGTGGCGTTGCACTGAAAAAAAAAACACTCTTGGAAACTTGTCTCCATTTAAGCCAGAGTGGAGAGCTGGTCCCCTGAAGAAGGGAATGAGTGCCATCTGCTGGAGGAGAGCCAAACTGATGAACTGGGAGGGTAGCAGCCAGAGCTGGGAGCTGAGAACTGAGAATGATGGCTGAGCATCCATGAAGCAAAAGCTATTGAGGACAAAGGTGGTGGAAAGAATTCCATTTCCCTACTAAGAGCCAAGACAAGCTATAAAAGAAAGGTAGAAGAAGTCAAGGACAGAATTACTGATAGGCAATAATGACCCACAATTCCTGCTTAAGATCACCAAGGGGTGAGAGCTGTTAGAAGTGGTGTGGCTCAGACAGAGGAGTCCTGGAAGGCAGCCCTGTTTGGGTGAAATAAGCCTCTTCCACCCCCTGACTGGAGCCACACCCAGGGAGGTACTGTGAGTCATTGAGACTGTACAGATCTCTTGAAGTACATTGTTCAGTGAGGGACTGGAGATGGAGGAAGAAAAGGGGATTGAAGATGGTGGTAAGGTAACATTATTTCTATAAGCAGAGATGTGAATTTTGTTTCTATTGGACTGTAAATGAAACCATTAATTCTTGATCCCTGTGAGTCTGTGTGAATATAAAGAGAACTTCGAAAAAGTTCAGATACAAGTTTCCATACCATCTGGAAGGGGGCAATGAGTCAGAGAAGAGCCCTCAGAGTAAACCCATTAAGTATTAAGTATTAGTATTAAGTATTAAGAAAGAATCTTGGGCAAAAGGGTTATGAGCACATGCTTGACACTGGAAAATTCTGCTTTCCATTTATAGATGAGACATAGAGGCAGCCGGTGGTATGCAGATAGAGTTTCCCAGAATCAGGAAGACTTGAGTTCAAATCTGAACTCAGCCACTTGCTAGCTGTGTGACCTTAGAAGCAAATCATTTAACTTCTGTTTCCCTCAGTTTTCTCAACCTCTAAAATGGGAGTAAAGGAAGCACCTAACGCCCGGGGTTGTTGTAAGGTTCAAACAAGATAATATTTGCAAAAAATGGTTAGTACAGTGCCTGGCACATAGTAGGTGCTACATAAATACTTATTCCCCCTAACATTCCCCACATATATATTATTTTTGTGACATAAATTATAGGCCCAGCAATGGATTCTAGGCTGTCATCCAAGCTCAGTTCAGAGAGGTTCATCATCGCAAATGGGTCACCAGAAGGCGAATTTTCTCCAGCTACATAAATTTACAAGAACAATCTACATGAGGGTGAATGAAGGTGCATCTGAATCAGTGAAAGTAATCCCCCCCACACACATACACACATACACACCAATAGAATCATAAGTTCTTAAAGCATTGAAGTGAGTGAAATGTCATATGTTACAGTGGAGACTTAAGACTGGAAGATGGGTAGAAATATCAGGGGAGAACACAGTTTTCAAACACAGGGTGAGAAGGGGGAGGTTCTAATTTTCAAACCTTGCCTAGGGTGCACAAATACCTTGTCCCCATTCTGCACTCAAATGTCGGGGAGCCAAATTCCTTCTAAATCTCCACATCTCTTCCAAATCTGCAGCATTCTGTGGGTGTGTGTAAGACACACTCCAAAGAGACGTCCCAGTGACAAACTTCTACCACCCTTGGGCTCTCCAACAGTTTCTACGAATATGAGATTTTTTATTTCATTGAGAGCTTGCAAAAAACGACCAACTTTCCATCTGGTTTCCAAGGTGTTCCTCCCAACAGACTACAAGTGCATCTGAGGTCCTGGGGGGAGAGATATAAAGACCTACGGTCCATTACTTTTGTTGTTTTCATTTCTATCTGAAACAGAAACATAAATGGGAAATAATTTGTCTTCTCTTATGGGTTCTTTCACCTGGCCAGATTCCACTCATCTCTGTATGTACAACAATAAATCCCCACCCTGGCAATGGTGCCAGTGGTGTGTCCACTTGTCCTTTATTATTTTGTTGCAAGTGATAAATGATGTCGGATGAGGCTGTTGAAAAGACAAGATGTAGACGGCATTCAGGGAGTGGAGCATTCAATTTCCAACTTGAGGATTTTAATAGGATTTAATGAGCCACTCTCTGTTGATTACCATAAAGCTTTTGACTTCATGTTTCCTATGCAAGCATGCATGGTAGTGATTGTCATGGGTTTTTAACTCACCTAATTTGATGCCTGTATGGCAATCAGCAGTCAGTGGTCCCAAATGCAATTGGAAGAGACTGTTGGGAGGACCCAGAAAGAGTCTGGACAGGTTGTGAGCTTTAGTGACCTCTCTCCCTTGCCCCAGGCTGTGCAACTCAGAAGAGCTATTGGAAACTAACTGAAGATGTCTTGGAAAGAGAAGATTCGGTGACCTCAGATGAAGGAAGTGGCTGGCATATGGCCAACCCCGTTTTGTCTATTAGTCTAATTATATGATTATTGCTATTGTTCAAAAAAAAGTTATCCTAGGCAACATCCATACAAACTCAACCAATCACATATTGTCAAGCATCAAATAAATGGCTGGATTAAGATTTAAAAAAAAAAACAAAACAGAAATGGAGAGGACCATGTCAATGACACAGAGCAAATGGCTAAATCAAGAAGATTTCCTTTTTACAGAAATGGAGGGGTTCATGATACTCATATAGGATCAGGTCATTTGGTACAAGAAGCTATAGTAAGCTATTCTTAAGGAGTCCAGACTTATTGATCAATGCCAACTTTGCCAGGAAATGTCAAAACTGTGCAATATATCATTGCAAAAATCTGGCATGTATAGAGGATTTTGAAAGCCGTAATCAATAGGTAAACAAAACTTAGAAAAAGAACAATGTAATAGCATAGAATACAAAAGAACCAAAACTACCACTTATTGGAATAAACACTCCCTATTTGACAAAAACTGCTGGGAAATTAGAAAGCAATCTGGGAGAAACTGAGTATGAATGACATCTTACACCATATACCACAATTAGATCCAAATGGATACTGTGTCTCAATTACAAAAAGTTACATTATAAACAAATTAGAAGAGAAGAAAAGAAAATATGGCAATTATGGATAGGGAGAAAATCTTTACAAGAGATAGAGAAGAACATAAAAGACAAAATGAACAATTTCAATTGCCAAAATTTAAAAGCTTTTGAACAAGCAAACAGGATGTAGTTAGAGCCAGAAGGAAACAGTTAACTAGGGCAGGGGCAGGGAGTCTTTGCAGCAATAAAAGATGTGACTGAGTGGCCAGAATTACACAACAGAAGCTTACTAATCTTTCTTAGTTCATAGACGGCAAATCTCTGTGCTACCAAGACAAATCTCAAAAAATCCACAGAGAATTCAACAAATAAATTGCATTGGGACCAGAGCACTGTCTAAGAATAAAAAAAAAAAACCCAGTCACCTGGATATGACATTTGGTTCACGAAAATTTAAAGACAACATTTTTGATAGATCTTCTCATCTTGCACGCTTAAAACCTCCAGACAACATAGGATGAAAATTTCTTAAATTATGGAAAATTAGTAGAAGAAATTAAAACTAGAGAGGAAGAGAAAGGAGCATATATCATCCCTGTTATCCTGTCTGCTTCTGAAATAGGTCTGAAGATGTTTCCCATGAGTGTAGAGATCTAGCCCTTCATTCAACTACCAAAAAAATCAATTATTTTAATTTACCTATGTAATGATTACATTAAACAAACATTAAACAAAGGACAATAGGAGGTAAATGACTTATTCTCAGACCGTTTTGATTTGAGCTCCATTGACTATAACATGGGAAGAACATAATAATAATAATAATGAGCACCAATACAATGCATTAAGTCTGCAGGGATTCCCAATTTAGGCTTTATGCACTTATTTTTTTTAAAATAATGTTAAAATATTTTCATTGCTGTATTTCAATATAATTGCTTTCCTTTGTGATCCTGTGTATTGTATGTAATTAAAAATATGATTCTGAGAAGGGGTCTGTAGGTTTTCTAGACTGCTGAAGGATCCATGGAACACAGAATGCCTCCTTTGAGGTTTGCAAAGTTAACTTGTAACCATTGTTAACTCCTCTCAGTGATTTGTTATTATATCAGCACTTAGTGCAGTGCCTGGCACATACATGACATATAATAACTGCTTCTTCACTTAGGTTAGTTAAGAAGATTGTTTCAACAGATAAGAAAACTTATTTGCACCAAGATAACTCAGCTAGTTACTCTCAGTCTTAACTATGTCTCCCGCTTTTTTAATGGGCTTTGCTAAGACTAGAGATTACTGGTGAATTGGGGTAGGAGGCAGATTGTTCTGTTTCAATTGATGAAGAAACTGACTCATATTCAACCATTGGTATGATGCTACCCTGATGAGTAAGGCCTTCCTTGGCTGAGGGTGAAGAGTTGGATTGACTTAGCTGGTGTTTTGTTTAGGCATCTAGGCAGAAGTCAAGGTTCACCCAAGTATGGGTTGGCATCTCCTGATGGGCTAGCTAAAATACATGTTTTTAAATAAGCTAACGAGCTCAGCATCAGATGCTAAAAGCAGGATGGAAACATAGCACCAATGAGAGATGGCTTTGGAAGAAGACCCCAATTCTGGCTAAAGAAAAGAGAGGAAGGTCTTAAGGTGACTTAAGGTTCTTGGATGCTACAAGACTTTATGAGAGGGTCTAGGAAATGTTTAGTTGATCAGTTTTAATCAGTTTAACTACATCATTCTGGGTAAGGTTCTAGCATGCCCTCTTGAACATTTGCACCTTTGTATGTTATTTCTGAATTTCCTCTTTTTTCCCCCATCAAACTCTGTACAAAGCATATCATACCCTCAAGAGTTACTAATTTCTACCATCCATTCCACCACCAGCTACTAGTGCAACCCTGTCCTGGAATTAACTTCTATGTACTTGAGATACATATGTGCGCATGTTTATATGTGTGCATGCGTATGCATGTGTATATGTATGTATATGTATACATACATATGTGCACATGCATACACATGTATATACACACATGTGTATATACAGTTGCATGTATATGTGTCTGAATGCATGTGTGTATATCACATGTGTGTGTGCATGCACTTTTGCACACATGTACAGACATATAAATGTATGTGTATACATATATGTGTATACATACATATGCATGTGTACATATGTACACAGGGAGAGAGAGGGAGAGAAAAGAGGAGGGGGGGAGGGGGAGGTGAAGGAAAAGGGAGAGAGGGAGAAGAAGGGGGAGGGGCAGAGAGAGAGACAGACACAGAGAGATGTTGCCGTGATAGAATGTAGGCACCTTAAGGGCAGGAATTATTTCAATTTGGTCTCTGTATCCCTAGAGACTAGCACAGTGCCTGGCAGGCAGGCTGGCCTTCAATGACCATTTATCAAGCGCTTGCACCCTAGGTGTTAAATTATTATAAATTGGCTTATTGGCCGATTGAAGAGCAGATGGCAGAGGGGTGAAGACAGAGCAGAGCAAATGCTTGGAGTCGTTTGGAGTCGGGTCTAGGGATCAGAGAGTGGCCAAAAATTAAAGGTGAGCTGGTCAAAGCTGGGACGGAGATTGGGGATTCCACTGCCCCTGCCTGGGTATTTTGCCTCTAGATGTTTTCCCCCAAGTCAAGGCTTCTTTCAAGCCCCCTTTTCTTCTACAATCCAGATGACTAAAGGTTTGATTTACCAGTAGATTTAAGCCTAGTAACCCATTAAGAGCAGGCAGCTGTTGCTCATTTCCCTTTCCAACAGTAAGCTTTCTCTGCTGTTTGGGAAGTCTTCCTGCATATACGTTGAGGGCATATTCCTGGACAGTGTTCATTCATTTATTCTCTGATGGAATGGAAGCTCCTTGCAGGCAGGGACTGTCTTTTGCCTCTTTTTGTGTCCCCAGTCCTTAGCACCATGCCTGGTACGCAATCGGCACTTAATATATGTCTACTGATTGAGTGAATTTGTCTTTGTAGCCGCGGGGCCTTTTCTAGTTCTCTACACATTGTCGTGGTTGTTGTTGAGTTTCGTAGCACTCTTCCTGGCCTTGTGGACCATATCACGCCAATACCCGCCATGGAGGTTTTCTTGGCAAAGATATTGGAGTGGATTGCAATTTCCTTCTCCAGTGTACTGTGACAAAGAGAGGTTAAGTGACTTTCCCAGGGTCACACAGCCAGTAAGTGTCTGAGGCCAGATTTGAACTCAGGTCTTCCTGACTCCAGACCTGGTACTCTATCCACTGTACTACCTAGCTGCTGGGTTCTTAATTTAGACTTGTGATTTTAATGACCTGGGCAACTTCCTCTGCTGATGTCTGTATCTTATAAACTTAGAAAGGTGCCTGGGATGCTAATAACAACAACAACAGTAATAGCAGTTAACATTTATATAGTACCTACTATGTAGGCGTTGTGCTAAGTGCTTTACTTATTTCACTTGATTCTCACAACAACCCTAAAAAGTAGGCACCATTATTATCCCCATTTTATAGTTGAGACTATTGAGGCAGACAGCAGTTAAATGACTTGCCCAGAGGTCACAGCTACTAAATGTCTGAGGACAGAGGCCATCGGTTGTTGGATCTGAACTCTAGTCTTCCTAATTCCAGGCACAGTGCTCTATCCACTACTCTATCCAGTTGTTATTTAAATTGACTGGCCGGGAGTCACATAGCTGCTAGGTGGGCCAGAACCAGGACTTGGACCCAGCTCTCCTAGAGTCCAAGGCTGACCCTCTGCTCCCTCAGGCTGCCTCTGGAATTGCACAGCAAGAGGAAAATCACATCAGGAGATAATTAAGTAACTCATTTAAGAAAACAAACTGTTTTTAAGGCCTTTCACGTCTTAATTGTTTGTATGCAAACGATCCTAATTACAAATGACTCTCTCAGTTTCTATTTAGAGACAGGATCACAGCAGCAGCAATTACTAGTTCCAGTGACTAGCTAGTGAACCCCAGAAGGGGATGGGAAGCATCTTCCAGTGATTTGCTCTGCCCCACCCCAGGACCTTGACTAGAGCATGGAGCTGAGTTACAAAATCGATGGCTGCCGATTGAATAAATATGAGACCTAAAAATACACAGAAATACGTGAAGCCGCAGAATCATCCAAAGGAGCGTTGTATAGTGAAAAGGACACGCTAGCTCTGATTCAGAGGAAGCAGGGTTCAGTTCCTCTCTCCGATGTTTGCTACATCTGGGCTATACCTCCCTGCACCTTAGTTTCCTCATCTGTAAAAACCAGCAGCTTGGACTGGATGACCTCTGAGGTCCCTTCCAGCTCTGCTTCTACAGTCCTATTATCCTGCTTCCTTCTATGGCAGAAATCTCAGGGGAGAGATAATACAATCTCCCCACTGCATAGAGGACCTTCAGGCTCAGACAGGGCAAGTTAATTTCCCCAAATCACACACTAGTAAATGGCAGAGCTGAGGTTCAAACCTAGGTCCTCTGATTCCAGATACAACTTTCTTTCCTCACCATTCATTACACCCCACGGCCAGAAGGCAGCACTCAGTTGATTGGATTGCTAAATGTCCTTGCAGCCTGAATGAGGGAGCATGTGCCCCTACCTAGCTGTCAAAATAGGGGCTGGCACTTCTGGGAGGCAGCGATGCCAGAGAAGAACCAAGTCCCCTGAGAGAAGTAACAAGGCCAGCTCCTCTCCCATCCCATATGGCCTCAAGGGCCATCAAGCAGCTGCATTGGCCGGATCTGTCTGTGGGCCCTCCAGGCTGAAGCACTTCACATGCAAAGCCAGCTGTCCAGTCTTCCCCAATGAGCAGTCGATTGGGAAGGGCTGCCCAGCTAAGTCTATCACTTTACAGCCTCATTGACCTCTCTGTCAGGTCCTTGTGTTCCAGCTCGGGGGCCTGTTCCAGGGCAAGTGATCAGATTTCAAGTTGGTGAGGGCCGTCCCTCCTCACAGCCACTCTGGAGTTTCCTGGACCATAATTAGAGCCCCACCTCTGTGAGCCAGAGATGCTGTTCTGTAGTCCTTCATCCCATTGGGACTTCCTGATGAGTGGCCAGAGCTTTTCCCACAAAGCCCAATTAGGCCGGGTTTCTCATCCGAACGGAGAGTGCTTGAAACCAGCTCCCAGAATGGGGCGGGAATCAAGAGATGCTCTGCTTGTGAAATAAAATTAAACCATGGTTTGCCTGGTGGCAGCAGCAGATTCACAGGAAGACAGTGCTGTGTAATAGAAAACCACTGAAAATGAGTCTCTGAGTTTGAATCATGCCTCCACCACTTACTACCTGCCTCTGTGACCTGAGCCAAGCTATTTCACCGCCCTGGGCCTCAGTTTTCTCAGCTGCAAAATGGGGTTGAGTTAAATCATAAGTCCTTAATCTGGGTTCCATAAATATATTTTTTAAATCAACCAATTAATAACCAAGAGACATTTATTAAGTGCCTATTATGTGCCAGGCACTGTGCTAAGCACTAAACATTGTGGTCACTATTGCAACATAATTGATCTCTTTGGAATCCTATGAATTTCGTCTTACACATTTAAAAACATGATTCTGAGAAGGGGTCTGGTTGCTTTCTCAGACACAGGCAAAGGAGTCCAGGACAGAAGCAAGGTTAAGAACCCCTGGGCTAAATGATCAAAAAGGTCCTTTCGAGACCAAATCCTATGATAATAGTGAGTGGTACATTGTCCCATCACAACTTTCCAATGATGTACCTAAAAAGGATGGTGGTCCATTGGAAGACTGGAGTCAGAGGTCCTGAGTTCTGATCCTACCCCGTGTTTATTACCTGTGTGAGCAAGTTTTGGGGCCTCATAAGTTCTATGATCCAGATTAGTTTCTGGAACTGGAGTTAGTTTCTGGGAGTAATTCTTAAAGGAAGATGGCCTCTAAATTCTCCTGCAGAATCAGCCTCGTAAACTTGAAGGTCATTTGGCCTTGGTCATAACAGATTTTGACAGACGATACTCAATAAAACATATACACAGACTTCTTAAAAACAAAGGTACACAAGGGCCTTGGGCCTCAGTCTCCTTTTCTGTAAAAATGAGGAGTTCGGATTTGCTGGCCTCTGAGGGCCATTCCATCTTTAAATCTGTGGGCCTACAACATCTTATCCAAATTCTTACTACCTCTCCTGCTGTGATATCGCCAGCATCTTACTCTGGTAGGGAGATGGGAAAGAGGGATAAAGCAGGTTTATCCCCTTGTCCACTTCACTGGGGCCATTTTGCTGGGGTCTCCCGGGTAGGCTTGGACACTGCTGAGCTCCCTCAGCTACCTGGGCTCTTGAGACAAGGGACTCTTCAAAGGCATAATCTTTTTCCTCTGCGCTTGGTACATGTGAATTCTTGCTGGGAATTTTGAATTAGAGCTAAAATTCTGTGCAAATAAATTATCTGGTGGATAGATTGCCATATTGGTTTTGGAACTAGAATTCCCTGCCCCACCAAGTCTAAGGATATTTTATTTCTGTGTGCTCAAAACATATGTACCCTTGTTTTCAGGAGAAATCCATGTGTATCTTTTATTGAGTATTGCCTGTCAAAATCTGTTATGATTAAGGCCAAATGACCCCAGAGTTTATAAGGCTGATTTGGCAGCAGAATTTAGAGGACATAGTCCTTTAAGAATCACCCCCAGAAGCTGGCAACACGAATTCCAGAAAGTAAGCTGGATCATAGAACCTATGGGGCTCCAGAGGTAGGAACTGAACCTAGATCCCTGACTTTTTCCACTGTACCATCGCTGCCACCACCTACCCCTTAGAACTCTCAGCCACTAGTCGGCCCCCTCTGGCATCTAGCAATGATTCAACAAATTCAGAGAATTCCACCTGTTAATAAGACTGGAGCTTGAACCTAATAGAAAGGACCCTCAGGGTAATATCTTTCAATCATCCTCATTTCACAGTTGTGGAGACTGAAAGCCAGAGAGGTGAAGTACTAGCCTCCTCCAGGTTACCTACACAATCAGTAGGAGAGGACGAATTTGAACCCGGGGCTTTAGATACCAAATCCGGCATGCTGTCCATGGTACCACGCAGCCTCACATTGATGTGTGCTGCATATTTAAATTCTTTCATTTCAACTTCACTCTTGATCATTTTAATATTCCTGACACATCCTTAAGCCCCTGTCAAAATGAGAAGGGCTGCATAAAGAGAATGAGGTTGGTGTTCTCCAGAAGCCTGTTCCCGCCTTGACTTCCTTCTTCACTGGTCTTTCTCTCACGCTCTTGACCTTTCATTCTTTCCTTCCCTCTGCTATAAAGTCCATTTGGATGGGGAATTCTGGAGCATCATCAATGGTGAACTGAGATTGCTCACCTGCAGTGGCCCAAGGGCTCCTGATCAGCTCCCAACCATGTCGATAAGAATAGAGATGGGCTGGACACAGAAAGATGCTGATGGAAACAAGTCTCCCACCCCTGCTTTCAGAGGGGATAAGCTACCAACCTTCTTTAAACTAGGGAAGCTTTCTGGATAAATACAAGTCATTCATGGCAGAAGTGACCAATCAGGTGGCTGTTCTAGTCCTAGTAGTAGATAGATGGAGCTGTTAGTTAGCACTTATTATATGCCTGGAGTCAGGAAGACCTGAATTCAAATGCGGCCTTAGACACTTACTTGCTGTGTGACCCTGGGCAAGTCACTTAACTCTGTTTGCCTCAGTGCCCTCATCTGTTAAATGTGCTGGAGAAGGAAATGGCAAACCACTCCAGTATCTTTGCCAAGAAAACCCCAAATGGTGTCATGAAGAGTGGGACACAGCTGGAAAAATGACTCAACAACAGAAATATGCCAGGTGCTATGCTAAAGGGGTTCTGGTGATATATGACAGTTCCTGCCCTCAAGGAGCTTACATTCTAATAAGGAAAGGCATTATATAAAGGGGACCTGGAAAGGGGAGGGGAAAGGGTACCCATGGGGACTACAGTGATTGACAAGGAGAAAGAGAAGTTCGGAGTCTAGTCAGGAATGAAATGAAGCCTGGCAGGGGCCCCTCCTGAAGTAGTGGTACAGGAAGGTAGTCAGAAATCACAAAAGTGGGGCCTCAGGGCAGAGACTTCACCAGGACTCGAGGGCCCTCACATCACTCCCCAGGGGCAAGAAAGAAGTCCAGAGAGTTAAGTTGGGAATCAAATGGGGAAAATGGCATTTAGAAGGCCAGTATCACTGTCTTTGTAACCCCAGCTATAAGTATAATGCCTGGCACATTAATTTGTGCTTGTTTCTTGACTGATCTATGCAGATCTCTCAAACAATGGAATGGGAGTGGAGAGGGAGGAGCAGACTTGAATCTTTGGAGATTTTAGAGCTGGAAGAAATCCTAGAGAATATCAGTCCAACAGGGGAGGAAACTGAGTCACAAAAGGAGTGTCTTGCCCAAGATCATGCATCCTATTAGCATTGCTCCTCAGTAAGTAGCTGGCAGGGGCAGCCTTCCAGCCTCTGACTCCAGCTCTGACCCTTCAGGGAGAGATTTCAACAATCTTCATCACAGCTGGAAATGCTACCGGGAGCTTAGGTAGGAGCTACCATCATGAGCTCCTTCAGCAAATCTCAACCCCTAGGTTCTGCCTTGGCTGTGGAGGGGTGGGGGGGGAGAGCAAATCAGCCCCTTGCCCCATCAAGCATAATGCTATACTGTCCCTTCATGGATTTCATCATTTCTTGCTATACTCTGACACTGATGAATGCACTTCATTCCTGGTAGGCCAAAGACAATGGAGGAATGAAAAGATGTTACAGCCCAAAGGGCCTTGGGAGACCACCCAGTCTAGCCCCCTGTCTTTGGGCAGGTGGTTGAATGTCTAGTTTCTTCTGGACAGTCCCCAGGAATCCCCAACCTTGCCCAGAGTTCCACCTCGCTGATCTTTATATCCAACCTGCATCTCTCTCCCCAACAAAGATGCATGTAATTGAAAGGTTATAACTTGACCTTCCTAGTTGGAAAGGAAATAGAATGAGTCCAATATAAAATGACTCAATGAATAGGGTGGAGTTGAGAAGACCTGGGTTCAAATCCTGCCTCAGATGCTAATTGTGTGACTGGATAAATCACTTCACTGTACTCTAGGCCTCAGTTTCCTCCTGGGTAAAATGAAGGCTTCTAAAGTCCCTTCCCAGCTCTAAATCAATGATCCTATGATCCTTTTTTCCCCATGGCTTCATTTCATTTCCCCATAGAAGGGGTCTATCAGTCTCCAGAATCAAAAGCCTAGATGGTTTAGACCCACTTCCCAATGGAAATAGATATAAACCCCACCATCAGAAGCCTACCCATAAAACTGCCCCAATCCAATTCAACAAATAAATATTTTATAAGCTTTATAAAAGCAGAGAGACAGGGTCCCTTGTATCTTTCCTCTCTTGGCATGAGCAACTCTATCTTTAAGCTAGCCTCCATTTCAGTACAAATAAGTAGCCAAACCTCTCCCTCATCTTCCCTTCCCCCTCCCCCTGCAGTTAAATGCTTGTTTTCCCCTTTTCCCTTGTTACGCTTCTCAAAGACACAGAGTTCCTTTGCTCTGCATCCTCTGAGGTCAATGAAAGCTTAAATAAGTTCCTACCCCTCCCCCAAGGTCAGCTGAAGACCTTGTCCTCAATTCTTTTAGCTTAGTACTCTCTCCATATTGTTTGAAAATTGTTTGTATTCAGAGCTCCCTTGGCTGACAAAGAAAGCTGTCAGCCAATTGATCTCTCCCTACTGTGGCTTCTAATAACAATAAAGCTTCTCCATCTGATCTGTACCTCAAAGTTGGGAACAGTGGTCTTTTTTATCATGATATCATCTCCTACCTGTAAGACAGTTCATTAGGCTGGGCAAATAAAGTTAAAAACCGAATAGCCCCTGCCCTCAGGAAGCTTATGTTCTACTTGGGGTGGGAGGAAGGAGTAGGGAAAGACCGGGAAATGTACAAAGTAAATATGAAGGATATACAATCTTGTTACAAAGTAATTTCAGGAGGGATAAAGCACTCCCTGGGGAGATCTAGAAATAGATGGTGTATAGAAGGTGGAGCCTTAATTCTGAATTCCTCACCCAGTTTCCAGTCAGTCAGGAAAAAGCCCAGAATATGGCAAGAAGCCATGATTACCCATGAAGGACTTGGCCATGAAGATCACACATGGTCCAGACGCCAAGGATTGTCCAGGTTGTTCCATGTCCCCTCCCTGCTAAGGAGACATATTTCCTTATCTCCTTCTGTGTCTGTGAGCTTAAAGCTGAAGTCTGAACCAGTGAGAGAAGTCTGACCAGGTCCTCCTTTCCTTCACAGGTTAGAATCTCTAGTTTCCTTCAAGGCTCAGCTCAAGTTCCCCCTTCAGGATGAAGCCTTACCTGGTCTTTCCTCACCTCCACCCAGCTACAAAAGTATCTTTCCTCCAAAACAATCTTGTATTTACTTTGTTCATGTCTACTTATGTACATGTCCTCTCCCTGGGCTGGACTGTAAGCTACTTGAAGGCAGGCCCATGTCACTTTTATCTTTGTAACCTTAGTGTTTAACTCAGTGCCTGGCACATAGTAGATGTCAATAATGCTTAATAATTTTGTATTGACTGTTAATGTGCTGTTGTTTAGTTTATTTTTCAATTGTATCTGACCTGATGACCCCATTTGGGATTTTTTTTGGCAGATACTGGAGTAGTTTGTCATTTTCTTCTCCAGCTCATTTTACAGATGAGGAAATTGAGGCAAACAGGGTTAAGTGACAACCTAGGGTCACACAGTTAGTAAGTGTCTAAGGCCAGATTTGAATTCAGAAAGAAGAGTCTTCCTGACTCCAGGCCCAGTGCTCAATCCACTGCAGCACCACCTAGCTGCCCTGACTAGCGATGCCGCAAATGCTTAATAAATGCTGATTGGTTGAGAAAACATTGGTATGAATTACAGATTTTTAGAGCGGGAAGGCACCTTTGATGTCAGCTGGCCCACCTCTCATTTTAGGGAGGAAACTCAGAGGCAGAGAAGTGATTTGCCCAATGTCATACAGCTTGTTAGTGGCAGAGCTGATATTCGAACTCTAGCCTCTTGACTCCTACCCCAGCGATTACAAACCAACCCTCTGTGACGCCCTTGTCCTAAAGGAGCCAAGTTTTTAATTGCTTCTGGTTTGTAATATCCTGAGGTGCTTTATTCTTTACAAACTTGCTTGTCCGTGAATGACCCTACAACAGATTTCTTCTATTCCCTCTCCCAACTTCTCCCTCCCCTTAAATTCCATCATAGGACAGGATCCTCCATGTCTATACCCATCTGGATTCCCAAATATCTTTTCTCTCTTCCTGTCTTTTAATATAATTTATTTAATCCATCCCTCCCTTCTCTGAAATGGTGGAGGACTATGGGTATGGAATGTTGCATGTGCTGTCACACTGGTTTGATGTATTTTTTTATTTTGCTGAACTGTTATTTTCTTCTTTGTAATGAGAGATGGATGACTAAGGAGGGGAGAGAAGAAATATATTTTTGGAGAGGAAGGTAATGAAAAATGAAAGGCAACATTGCTTTTAAAAAGAAAGGGTGATGAATTTGGTTGACAAGTCATAGGGTGCCTTCTCTCTACCGAGAGAAAGATGCAGGGAAGACAAAGGCAGAAACAAAGGTCGGAGAGATGCCAAATTACTCATAGCACATTTTATGACAATGAAGAACTAGAAACAAAATAGCCAGTTGTCCAGCAGTTAGGGAACAGCCACACAAACTATGATATATGAATGGAACAGAATCCTGTTGTTCCCAGAGAAATGATGAAGAGTGAGACATTCAGAGAAACAGAAGCAGAGTGAGATCGGCCAAACCAAAAGGACAATTGAGACAACAGATTCGATACCATAAATGCACAGCTTGCCAAAAGGAAGACAAAAGTGGAGTAATGGAAAAACCAATAACGAGACTGGAGAGTTGATCATGAGACCGGATCCCTTGTTCTACAGAGAGAGCTGGGGGCCCACGGGGTCAGAATGTTGTGTCCGTTGGCAAGCAGGACCATTGGCTGAATCAGTTATTTGCACTTAACTCTATCTCTTTGTTACAAGGCAAAGTTTCATCGAGGTAGGGGCGTAGAAGAGGCTGGCTATATCTAGAAATCACTGTGATGTAAAAACAGAAGGCATGAATTTGACAAAATTCAGAGGGGATTTGGGATGGTAATAATAGCTACATTGGATAGTTTTTAGCTTTGCAATGTGCTTTACATGTGTTATCTCACTTGGTTTGAGCCAATGAGGTAGGTGCTATTATTAACCCCATTTTACAGAAGAGAAAATTGAGGCTGTGAGATATTAAATAACTTGTCCAAGGCTGCACAGCTAGTAAGTGTGAGACAGGATTCAAATCCAGGTCTTCCTGACTCCAACTCTGACATTTTATTTACTATGCTATTCTAAATGCCCTTCTAGATCTGACATTCTACAATCCTCTGATTTTGTTAGTGAGTAGTTTCAGTCGTGTCTGACTCTTCATGAACCCATTTGGGGTTTTCTTGGCAGAGATACTGGAGAGGTTCGCCATTCCTTCTCCAGCTCACTTCACAGATGAGTAAACTGAGATAAATATGGTTAAGTGACTTGCCCAGGGTCACACAACTAGTGAGTGTCTGAGGCCAGATTTGAACTCAGGAAGATGAGTCTTCCTGACTCTAGGCCTGGCACTCCATCCACTATGGCTCCATCTAGTTGCAAAACCCTCTAAAGTCAGAGGACTTCATCCTTCACCCAGTCTTCCTAGACTGAGATGCACCATGAAGAGACTTGGAAAGCTCCCAAGACTAATCCAATTGGCTAATGAATGACAAATACAATGCCTCAGCCCTAGTCTCTCCCCTCCCCCAACGTGCACACACACACACTTTCACACATATGCACAAGCACCTGCACATGCACACATACTCATACATGCACACATGCACACACATGCACATGCATACACACATACCTGCACACACATGCACACCCTCACACATGCATACATGTGTATACTCTCACACACATATATGTGCACACACACACACTCACACTTCCCAGTCCTTAAGATCACCTGCTGTACAGAGTTCTAGGCACTCTATGAGGAGCCCTAAAAAGAATTCAGTCCCTTTCTAGAATTATGTCAGCCTGATTCTTTGAGCATTCTATGTTCTATACTTTCTTTGCCCTAAAATGACTCTTGGGATTCAGGCACTCAGTATCACTGTTAAAGGATTCAGCTTCAGAGAACAGGAGATATACAGCTGAGACCATAGAAAGGAGGTGACATGTTGATAAAATAGCAGGCAGTGGGGGTGGGAACAGAACAATCTTGAAGGTGTCTGATTTGGAGAAGAATAATGCCAATTCCTTTGGGCTTGAACGGCACTGACTGTGAAATCAGTTAATCAGTAAGCATTTATTAAGCACCTACTATATCCAGTCAACAAGCATTTATTAAGCTCTTATTATGTACCAGGCATGGGGCAGCTAGGTAGTGCAGTAGATAGACTGCTGGGCCTGGAGTCAGGAAGACTCCTCTTCATGAGTTCACATCCGGCCTCAGACACTTACTGGTTGTGTGACCCTGGGCAAGTCACTTAACCCTGTTTGTCTCAGTTTCCTCTTCCATGAAATTAGCTGGATAGGAGATGGCAAACCACTCCAGAATTTCTGCCAAGAAAACCTCAAATGGGATCATGAAGAGTTGGACATAACTGAAAGTGACTGAACAATAAATGTGCCAGGCATGGTGCTAGGCATTGGGATTACATAGGATGAATGAAAAAATGAATGAACATGCATTTATTAAACGCTTACTGTATATAAAGCACCAGTGCTATGCACTGGTTATACAAATAGAAAAGCAAGACAATCCCTGCTCTCCAGGAACTTACATTCTAGTTGAGGAAACAACACAGAAGGGATGTCAAATGCAAGTCAGATAGACAGGTCCCATGATCCTTCAGATGCAAGGGCAAAGCCAATGGCAATTCACTTTCTCTAATGTCATTTCCACTGATAAAATCCCATGCACTTCTAATGTTGAACCATTTGATAATGGCAAGGATGTTAGTGGCAAGTACTTTTTAAAAAAGAGCATTACTATAGACCTGGAGAGAGCCCTTCATTTTACATAGGAGGAAACTGAGGCTCAGAGAGATTAGATGATCAGATGGGGGATTTGGACCTACGTTCTCTGATGCTTTAGCCAGCATTCTTTCTACTGATACAAAACTAAAAACGAAATCTTCCCAGAAATAAAGGTGCTAGAGTTGCTTGGGTCTCTCTGTAAAAATAGTCATCAGCTTCCACAAGACTGCCTCCTGTCTGCCATAAATGGACTCCCCATGTTTTGTGATATTCATCCCTACTTCTCAAAAAGAATCGCCAGCCAGAAATGAAATCGATTCTCAGAACGTTCTGGAGGCCCAGGAAAGCTGGAGTTCTGAGCCCTCATTATTCTGATTATTATCATTTAACATTTACCAAGTGCCAAGAATGTGCTAGACATGCTAGAGAACATGGAATTCAGCACACTCATGCTGTCGCTGCTCCTTCCACAACATATCCAGTTTCTCACCAACCCCCCCTTCCTCTCCCAGACTTTGATCTCAGTGAAAACAATACAAAAAGAAAGCTGCTTAAGCCAATTCTTCTAGTTAGTAACTTGCTTTCTGGCAGGAAGTCATCAGAGCTGAGTGAAAAAGAACAGATAAATTCAAGGACCTCCATAATCTGGCCCTAACTCTCCAACTTCATCCATTCATCCATCCATCCATCCATCCATCCATCCATCCATCCATCCATCCGTCCGTCCATCCATCCATCCATCCATCCATCCATCCATCCATCTATCCATCCATCCATCCATCTACTCATATTCACTCATTCATCTGTTCATTCATTCACTCATTCTTTCATTTATTCATTTTCTTATTCACTCGCTCATTCATCCATATAGTCACTCACTTATTTGTTCATCATTCACTCCTTCTTTTATTTGTTTACCCCCTTATTCACTCATTCATTCCTTCATCCATTCATTGAATCTCATTTGTCAGTTCATTTGTTCACCCATGCATCGGTCCATTCATTCACTCCTTCATCAGTTCATCCATTCACTCATTCATTGGGAAAATTTTTGAGGGGCCCCTACCCTCTGCCCCACACTGTTTTAGCCACTAAGGAACACAGAACAAACTATCAGGTCCCTGCCTTTAAGGAGTTTTGTTTTCCTGCTACAAGTACTCCATTCCAGCTTATTCTTGCCTGCATATTAATTGTGCATCTTTCTTCCCCATCCAGAAATACTCTCCTCAATATCCTGTTCCCCTCCCCACACATCTCAATCCTAGGCCCAGATTAAGTCTTGCCTCCTTCATGAATCACTTACTGTCATGTCTGAGCAAATGCTGCCGGTTCTGCCAGACTTCAGGGGATACATCAGCTGGTCAGCGTGGGCACTCATCTCACCCATGCAGATTTCAACCCCTCCACGCCATCTCACCCAGGGCCAATCCTATCCATGCCCCCCATAAATTCTTGGTAGAGGACTTCTCCCCTCCCCATGCACCAGGGGCCTGCTTCTGGGTCTCCAATATTTGTGGACAGCACGCCATGCAGGCCATCCACCTGTCTACCTGCTAACCCTTGCTCTCCCCCCCGACTGGCCTTCCTCCTTTGCCATCCAGCCTTTTCCTCCTTGATGATGACTTTCACTACCAGTCTGGTAAGGATTAATCCATGGTCCAGGGGAGGTCTGCTCTGAGCAGCCTTTGGAACAGCAGCCAAAAATAGAGAAGGGGCAGAGCAGCCAGCGAAATATGGAGAAGGGTGATGTAGAATGGAGAAATGGCCTTAGAATGGGAAAGACCTGGGTTCAGGTACTGGTGACCCTGGGCTCAAGATCCCAGGCAGCCCTCTAAGCTACTGGGTGCAGACAAAGGTGTGAGGCTGCTCTAAGTGATGGTTTCATCAGAATCTTCCTTAACTAAAGAAAGTCCAGACCCAAAATAAGAGAATAAATATGGGACTTAGCTGTCAATGAAGTGGTGGGGCAGAGGGTGGGAGGCATATAGTTCATCCAGCTAGCCAGACAGCCGGCCATTCAGGCAGCACAAATTACATTTGCACACCTACTGTGTGCAAAGTACTGGGCTCAGTTTAGACTTAGACTTTCGGTTTAGACTTTCAGACTTTAGACTAAGTTTAAGACACACACACCCTGCTTCCATTAAGAGGGTTAACCATGGTACTAAGTATTACATGATCGTAGTAACTCAGGATGGCAGAAAGAGCACTGAATGTGGAGCCTTGAGGCCCAAGTTCAAATCTTTAGCAAGTCACTTAATTTTTCTGGGCCTCAGTTTCCTCATCTGTAAAGTGAAGAGGTTGGATGAGATAACCTCAGAGGTCCCTTCCAACTCTCGATCTAAGATGACAATTGAACATAATTTAATATCTGATAATCATCTCTATTACTAGTATTACATGTTCAGCACATGAGAAAGGCACAAAATTAAAGTGTTTTGTGAAGTTCAAGGGACAGTAGTTGTTGAAGTCAAAGGACAGCATGAGGAGGGTGTCCAGAAGCAACTGGCCAGGACAGTAATCCCCATGAGACACTGATGTGAGGCCTGCTGGGCAGAGGTCAGGCAGGTAAGGAAAAAGGAAGCTAGGCTAGTCTGAAATCCCAGCCAGCGGCCATCAGGATGCCCGACATCAACCCAGGCAAGAGTGGTGAGGGGAGACTCAGATAAGAATCAAGGAGAACCAAGCCAAGATCAGAGCTGAAACATTCAGAAAATGCTCATAATCTGGGAGGCATTCAAATCTGGTTACCTGAGTCAAGTTTACCTGAGGCCTCTAGGTTACCTGAGTTACCTGAGGTCTCTAGGTTACCTGAGTTACCTGAGGTCTCTAGGACATAATAGGACTGGGCAGGCCTGACCCCAATGCTTTGGCAGCTCATGGCTTGTTGGCCACCAGGATTTAAAATGGTGTTAGTTAGGAAAGGCATGTGAGTGTCTAACAAGGCATGGGACATCACAGGACCCAGGCATTCAAAGGGACCTTGGCCACCACCCAATCCAACCAATATCTGACCAAGAATTCCTCGTACATTCCCAAGAAGCAGTCCTGCTGACTTTACTGAAAGACCACCAATGAGAAGGAATGCACCAATTCACAAGGCTCATTCTACTTTTTAATTACTCCAACTGTTCATCGGTAAAAGTTTTTTTCTTTCCTTAGATGGAGCCTAAATCTGCCCTTCAACAACTTCTACACAGTGCCCCTAATTCAGCGGCCTGGAGCCAAGCCAAGCAAATCTGAATAGTTAAAGACAGCTACCACACCTCAAGAGTCTTCTCCTCTCAAAGCTAAACATCTCCAGTTCCTTCAACCATTCCTTGAACAGCCTGGTCTCAAGACCTCTTATATCCCTGCTCTCCTTAGATTCAGTCCAACTTGCCAATGCCCTTCTGCACAGGCACTTCACAGAACTGAAGATAGTGCAAACCAAACATGGTTTGAACAGGACAGCAGAATCAAAGGACCATCACCTCCCTACATTTCAACACCGTGTCTCTCAGTGGAGTTGCCAGATCCCACTATTTATTCGTGTTCACTTTTCAGCACATTAAAACTTCATAATTTTTTTCTCCACACAAACTGCTGTCTAGCCAATGTTCCTCCCATCTTGTCCTTGTGAATTTGATTTTTTGGTCCTAAGTATGGGACTTTGCATTTATCTCTGTTAAATTAGTCTTATCAGATTCAGTCCATCCTTCAAGACAATTAATTTATAGAGTACATTAATTGACCTATATTTTCCTGTATAACTGTTTCAAGGGTAAAACTCTTGCCTTCCCCCCCACCTCCTAAAAGACCCTAAGTACCTCTGGAGCAGGGACCATCATGTTCTAATTCCTTCATATTAACTCCAATATCTAGTATAATTCTAGGCATGTAGGAGTGACAGGGTACTTGGGTGCTTGTGTTTGGGTGCTTGTACTTGGACCCCAATTTCTCCCTAGCCTCAGAAACACTGTCCCTGACAGTTTCTCCCTAGCCCAAGGACCCTGTGCTTAGCAATTACTCATGAGTGGGTCCCAGCAAGACCCTTCTCTCTCTCCCTGGTGCAGTTCCAAACAGCACCTGAAGGATTTATTCGTTTAAACTGGCTTTGCACTGGGTCATAAAGACATTCTTACCCACTACTATACTATCCTACTGCCCTACCTTATTATCTACATCCTGGACTCCTCATTAACTGTATTCTAGACTTAAGACATATGTATACTCCCTACATCTATCTTGTCAAACAAGACATTGATTGGTGGCAGACTGGACAACTCTCAGTTACCCTGAACTCTAGTTGACTTAGTGACATAGCAGGCCTAAAACCACACCTCCATGTGCCCCCCCCTTGTGGGCTTTTCCTAATGAACTCTGGGTAAAATGCCTGTGCAGTAGGTATAAGAAGTACATGTTCTTTTAAGAACTGACCACTCCTTAACCACTTCCTAAACCACCCTGAATCCCCTAGTTAGCATATTTGGCACATGTTTTATTGTATTTTATCCTATATAAACTTTAACTGTACCACTCTAAGGTTGCAGGATCCTTTAAGAATCCTTGCCAGCTGAAAAGTGTAACAATAAACTTTGCCACCTTGACTTAGAGAACGCTTGAGTCAGTGAATTCATTCCAGACGACCCACCCCATACTTCAGTCTTTGAGGGGTCACAATCTCTCAACCTCTCAGCCCGCAACAGGAGATGCCCAACAAATCTACATAACAAAAATAGGTCCTCATTTGCTAAAAGGCATCTTATCCTCAAAAGTAACCAGTTAAGATTTTCCCCAGATTTATCCCTCCCTAAACCAAAGCATGGGGCAGCTAGGTGGTGCAATGGATGAGTGGGCAGGTCACTTTACTGTGTTTGCCTCAGTTTCCTCATCTGTCAAATGAGCTGGAGAAGGAAATGACAAACCACTCCAGTGTCTTTGCCAAGAAAACCCCCAAAAGGGGGCACAAAGAGTTGGACATGACTGAAAAATGACTGAACACGAACAACCCAAAGAATGACATGAAAGCCAGGCACTACACAAGGG
This sequence comes from Phascolarctos cinereus, assembly GCF_003287225.1. Lineage (NCBI taxonomy): Eukaryota > Metazoa > Chordata > Mammalia > Diprotodontia > Phascolarctidae > Phascolarctos > Phascolarctos cinereus. The sequence goes on from NW_027555958.1 coordinate 26,245,166, forward strand.
AAGGTGTGAGGGGAGGCTTAAGAGGAGATGGCGACCCGAAGGTTTGAAAAGTGCAGCCCTATTCATTCCAGCCCTTTCTTTCTTTCTTCTTTTTTTGGAAGCAATTGAGGTTAAGTGACTTGCCCAGGGCCATACAGCTAGTAAGTGTCCTGATTTTGCTGGTACGGGGGAACCTCCCAAGTGAAAAAAAATCTCCATCACTACAGATCAGAAGCATAGTCATAGTTGCCTGGAGCACTGAGAGGTTAAGTGACTTTCCAGAATCAGACAGGAGGTAGGCATTACAGGCAAGCCATTGACCAAGACCTTCCTAGCTTCCAGACCATATCTTTAGCCACCACACCATGGCTGCAATTAATAAATACTTTGTTGGTTAATTGATTAATAGTAACAGATGACTCAGTATAGTTGCTAAAGGGAGGACAAGTTCAATTCAGAGAACAGCTCAGGTCATATCACTCCCCAGCTCATAAACCTTCAACGGCTCCCCATTGCCTATTAAATTAAGTCCAGATTCGGCATTCCTTCCTGAATTAAATCAGACTGTTATTCAAAACCCTCCACCTTCTAACTTTATCCTACCTCCCTATCCAATTTCAGTTAAATTTGACTATTCACTACTTTCATAAGTGACTCCCTATATTTGTATCCCTTGGGACTTTGATCATGCTATTCCCTCTGCCTGGAAAGCAATTTGCCCCACCCTCTATATCTCTACTTGTTAAAATTCTACCCAGCCTTTGAAACTGTTCACGCTGCCTACCCACACCCTTCAGGTGTCTGCTTTGATTTATATACAATGTATGTATAACACTTTGTTAACTTTTAGGGCATTTATATAAATAAAGGTCCTATTCTTACTATCCACTCCAACTGGACTGACATCTCTATCATCTAAGCCCCTACCCCTTTGTACCTCCCTTGGAGAAATTTTCTTATTCTGTGTCTTGTTGCACTTTTAAAAAAAAATAAATCTGTGTCTATCTGTCTAAGTACTAGACTATACTCCCTGGCGGTAGGAATTGTGTGTCTTTGCTGCATCCCTTCCCAAGCAGGCACAAATGCTTGATCATTATCTGTTTAACTTATTTGAATAGGAGATAAGTGCACTGATGAAATTCCCCTGAAAAGTGGAAATGAAAAAGTTAGAAAATAACTGGTAAGTCTGACTAAAGAGAAAAGAACAGAAAAGGGAAGGACAGAGAGAGAGAGAGAGAGGAAAAATCAAGGGAGGAAGGGAGGAAACCAGAAGAGAAGGAAAAAAGGAGGGAGGTGTCCAGCAGTAAGTATAAAGGATGGACAGAATGCACCAATGAGGGACATGAAGCAGAAATCCAGTGCCCGTCTGTCCAGTAAAGGCCATTAAAACAAAAGGAGGTTCCAACATGGGGACAGCCTCTAAATTAGGCACATGCCCTGGCATAATCAGCCCCACAAAGATCAGCCACTCAACCACCCCCACCCCAAACAGCAAGGACAGGCATTGCTCCTGAGGGCACAGACAGCCCCAGGCAACCACAGCCTCCCAGACACTGACAATGATGAAAAGGAAAAACAGGACAGATGGAGACCTGTGGCATTTCATCAGACTTGTCTTCTGTGCTGAGCTATCTTTCCACCTCCTCACAAGTGGTAAGTCATGGCTCAGCTGGGACATTTTTATTAACCAATTTTTCTTTTCTCCCAAACAAAAAGTCAGGCAACTTCTTTCTTTCTCCCTTTTTTATCTCTTAAAAAATGATTTCTCTTTCTTTCTTTCTTGCTTCCTTCCTTCTACTTTTTTCTCTCTTTCTTCTTTCTTTCCCTCTCTCCCTTCCTTTCTATCCACAGAAGCGCTGATGCTTCCCCTGCTCAAAAGTAATGATAATATTTCAATCTGGTGGCATTGTAGCAGAAAGAGTTATGTGACCTGCCAAGTCTTTGTTACTTCCTTGGCCTCAGTTTCCTCCTTTGTAACATGAGGAGCTGTTCCCGACACATGACACTCCATCTCTTGACTCCACATATTTGGACTGGCTGTTCTCCCATGCCTGGAATATTCTCCCTCCCATCTCTGACTCAAGCTTTTCTGGGTTTCCTCAAGATTCAGCTCAAATCCCATCTTCTGCAAGAAGCCTTTCCAGCCTTCTGCTCCAACCGTCCAGGGTCTTTCTTCCATTTACTAGATATAACATATATCAAGTATGCACATATATGTATATGTGAATACATATATACATATATTGTTACATAGTAAACAGTACTTTACTACATATCTATGCCATCTATATTCATATGTGTGTGAGTGTGTGTATATACACATATCTATATCTACATCTATATCTATATCTATATCTATATCTATATCTACATCTATATCTATATCTATATCTATATCTATATCTATATCTATATCTATATCTATATCTATATCTATATCTATATCTATATCTATGTCATTATTTCCATGTTGTCTACAACATTAGTAGATCCCTGAGGACAGAGCAGGGACCATGTTTTGCTTGCTTTTTTTTAATCTTTAGAGATTAGTACACTGCTTGGCCCATAGTAAGCACTTAATAAAGGCTTGTCAAAATCATAAGTCAATTAATAATTAATATTATGAAACTATGAAGAGCAGGCATGTCTCCAAAGAAGAAATATGGAAAGGCATCTCCCCCTAGTCCTTTGCAATAGTGGAGGAGGGATAAGCAGCCAGAAAGAAAATATTCAAATATCATAGATCCACAGTCAGGATCAACGAGATTTAATAGCTACCACTATTAAGGAATAGAGGACTTGGTATATGACATTCCAGAAGGGAAAAGAGCTAGAATTACAATCAAGAATAACCTGCTCGGCAAAATTAGTATAATCCTACATTGGAAAAAATGTATATTAAATTAAATAGAAATTTTTTCAAGTATTCCTGATGGGGGGAAAAAGAGCTGAATAGAAAAATTGTCATTCAAGCACAAGACTTAAGAGAAGCATAAAAAAAGTAAACATGAAAGCATAATCATAAGGGATATAATAAAGTTAAACTGTTTACATTCCTATATGAAAAGATGATACATGTAACCCCTAGGAACTTTATCATCATTAGGACAGTTAAGAGTCTACTCAGATAGATGGCATGAGTGTGTCTATTATGTTGAGATTATTTCAAAAACAGAATTGCTGTTCTTATTATTGTTTGTTCTTCATCCTCGAAGAGGACCAATGATATCACAAAGGTAACATCTTGACTTGTGCATGAATTGGATTTAAATGATACTCACCTTAAAAAAAAGAAGAAGAAGAAGGGTCAGGAATAAGGATGCACTAGGAGAAAGCGGAAGGTAGAAGAAGACTGGAGAAAATTGTCTCACATAAAAGAGGCATGCAAGAAAGAATCTTTCCAATAGATGGGGAGGTGGAGTGGACAGCTCTTGAACCTGACTTTCATCTGAACCGGTTCAAAGAGGAAAGAATATACACAAATACAAATATGTATGCATACATACATATATACACATATATATGTATGTATGTATCCACACATACATACAAATATAGACACAGAAATAAAAATTCATTTTACTTAACAGAAAACTAGGAGGGGAAGGGGCTAAGAGAAACAAGGGGAGGTAATAAGAGAAAGGATAGATTAAGAGAGGTAGTGGTTAGAAGAAAAGCAGATTTTTGAGGAGACAAGGTTGAAAAAAAGATGATAAATTAAAAAAGCAAAATAAATAAATTAGAAGAAAATAGGATTGAGGGAAATACACAATTTACAATCCTATGAATGTGAATGAGATAAACTTACCAATAAAATGAAAGAAGATAACAGATGTATTAGAAACCAGAATCCAACAATATGTTGTTTACAAGAGACGCTTAAAACAAAGACACACACAGAGCTAAAATAAGTGGCTGGAGCAGAATCTATTATGCTTCAGCTGAAATTTTTTTTAAAAAGAGAACAAAAATGATTTAAAAAATAAAAAAGAGTAGTAGAAGAAAAAATCATGATCTCACACAAAACAAAAGCAAAAATAGATCTAATAAAAATATAATTAGAGAAATGAAATTTTGCTAAAAGATACCATAGACAATGAATTAATATCAATACTGAATATATATGTATGAGATGCCATAGCATCCAAATTCTTGAAGGAAAACTTAATTAATGAGTTTCAGGAAGAAATAGAGAGTAAAACAATACTAGGGGGCTCAAATTTGTCTCTCTCAGACCTAGATAAATCTACATGTAAAATAAGCAAGAAAGTTAAGGGGATGAATAGAATTTTTTTTTAAGTTAAGTATGATAGACCTCTGTAGAATGTTGAATGGGAATGAAAAAGAGTATACTTTTTCTCAGTTGTAACATGACACCTTCACAAAAGTTGAAAATGTATTAGGGCACAAAAATACCACACAAACAAATTCAGAAAAGCAGAAAAGATCACTTTTGGATCACAATGCAATAAAAATTGCATTAAATAATGAGCTTTTGAAATATAGATTAAAAATTAATAGGAAAATAATCTAATGCTAAAGAATGAGTGGGTCAAAGAAAAAAATCATAGAAACAATAAAAAATTTCATTAAAGATAATGAAAACAATTAGACAACATACCAAAATTTGTGGGATGCAGACAAAGCAGTACTTGAGGGAAATTTATATCACTAAACACTTGGAGAGGTTCATAGGAAGTAAGATGGATCATTTTTATTACATAAAATTAAAAACATTTTGCACAAACAAAACCAATGCAATCAAAGCTAGAAGAAAAGCAGGAAACTAAGGAGGAATTTTTTTTCAGTAAGTTTCTCTGAAAAAGGTCTCATGTCTCAAATATATAGAGAACTGAGCCAAATGTATAACAATAAGAGCCATTTCCCAATTGATAAATGGTCAAAGGATATGAACAGTCAGTTTTCAGTCAGCTACCAATTGTCATATTGTCATATGAAAAAAATGCTCTAAAATACCAACAATTAGAGAAATACAAATTAAAACAACTCTGAGGTGCCACCTCACACCCATTAGCTATGACAGAAAAAGAAAATGACAATTGGTAGTAAGGAGGTGGGAAAATAAGTACACTAATGTACTGGTGGTGGAACTGTGAACTAGTTCAACTATTTTGGAGAACAATTTGGAATTTGTCCAAAGGGCTATAAAACGTGCATACTCTTTGACCCAGCAATACTGTTTCTAGGTCTATACCCCAAAAAGATCAAAGAAAAAGGAAAAGGACCATAGGTACAAAAATATTTATAACAGTTCTTTTGTGGTAGCAAAGAATTAGAAATGGAGGTGATGCCCATTAAGTGAAGAATTTTTGAACAAGTTATAATATACGAATGTGATGGAATACTATTGTGCTTTAAAAAATTATGAAGGGGATAGTTTCAGAAAAACATGGGAAGACATATTAACTGATGCAAAGTGAAGTGAGAAGAACCAAGAGAATAATCTACAATACAACAGCAATAGTATAAAGATAATCAACTGTGAAAGACTTGTTAAGCACTCATGACATTAAAAGCTATCTTACCTCTAGATAGAATGGACTCAGAGTGCAGATTGAAGCACATTTTTTTCTTCTTCTTTTTTTTTTTTTTGGTTTTTGGTTGGGGGAGAATATGGCTAATGTAGAAATGTTTTGCATGATTTCATATGTATAATGGGTATTATATTTCTTTCCTTCTGAATGGGTGGGAGAGGGGGTAGAAGGAGTGAGAGAATTTAGATCTGAAAAGAAAAATTAAATTTAAAAAAAATCCTGTCTCAGACACTTAATAGTTGTGTGACTCTGGACAAGCCACTTAACAAATCTCTCAGCCTCAATTTCCTGATATGAAAAAAAAAATGAGGATAATAATATCCCCTGCTTCCCAGGGTTGTTGTAAAGATCAAATTAAATAACCTAAGAGATTTGTAGACCTTAAAGCACTATATAAAGGCTAGGTGTGATTATTATGATCCCACTGACATATGACAGCTTATCTACTACTTTCGTTATAAGGGCCACCACCAAAGTCTTCTATTCTCCACTATGAACATCGCCAATTTCTTTGATTGATTCTCAAATGGCATTGTTTTGTGATCTCCTAGTAATTCTGGCCACTTTCCTCTGAAAATGTTCCAGGCTTTTGATATCCTTCCTAATAGATGGCACCCTGTAGTGAGCACAGTGTTTCAGATGGGGTCTGACCAGGGAATAGCACCATGGGAGTATCACTTTTCTTACTGTGGGCTCTGAGTCTCAGTTATGATGCAGCCTGGAATCCTATTAGGTTTCTTGGCTGTCTCATCACACTTTAAGTCATTTGGGGCTCTTATTCCACTGAGAGCTTCAGACATTTTTCCATCTGAGATACTTTCTAGCTAAGTCTCTCTCATCTTCTACGTGTGAAAGTATTTTTTGGAAACCAAACATAGAACTTTACAACTATGCCTGATAGGTTTCATCTAATTTGATTCAGACCAATGCTTTGGGCTTCTTTAAGGTCTTTTTTTTAATAGGTCTATTTTTTTTTCTTTTTTTTAAATTTTATTCATTTTGAACTTAAATACAAAAATAAGAACATTATCGTGTACACAGCACAACATAAAAAAGAGAATTCAATATAAAATCATGAATTTCCATTTCACAGTTTCACACTCTAAAAAAAACCTATGTAATAAATGTACATCATTTTCAAAGCTACCCTGCTTTTCTGTACTTCCTTCTAAGTTTTTTTTTTGTTCTCTGCTATTCACTTTTCATCTTTTTCTCCCTCCCTCCTTACTGTGCCCTAAAAAAGACTCTAAGGTCTATTTTGGAACCTAATTATCCAAAGTCTTTAATATATCTCCCCCACACACATCTTGTCCCCTGCTTCTGAAAGCTGAAAAGTTGAGATAGGAAACAGAATGGCACAATGGGAAAGGTCACTAGTTTGGGAGTCAGAGGATCTGGGTTCAAATCACTCCTCTGTCATTTACTACCTTTGTGACCTTGGGCAGGTTACTAGACTCTCTGGTCTGGCGTTTCCTCTTCTACACAATGTGAAAGTTGGACAAGTTGGTCTCCAAGGTCCCTTCTAGCTCTAGACCTAGAATCCTATAGTATAAGTCTATCTGCATTTTCATTCAAATTATTAATAAAAGTGTGAAAGAAGACAAAACCAAGAACAGATCCATAGGCTCCTCCACTAGAGACTTCCCTCCTCATCAATTGACAAGCACTACTTTTGGGGTCTGATCATTCAAACTCTCTCTGAATTCGCCTAACAATGCTATCCTCTAGCCTATGTCCTTCCATCTTGTCCTCAATGAGAGAATGAAGCTTTGTCAAATGTTTTGCTAAAAATCTAATTATTATCTACAACAACATCCTGATCTACCAGCCTTGGAACATTGTCAAAAATGGAAGTAAGGCTAATCAGATATAACCTGGGCTTTGTGCGCCATGCTGCCTATAAATCCTTCCCAAGTGCTCTAAATTTTTTTTCTAGAATAATGTTTTGGGGATGTGTTCTAGAATACATTCTAGAATCAAGCTCTACATAGTTTGCCATCTGTGCCTTCTTCCCTTTTTTGAAAACTGGAAAAAGATTACCCTTCTTTAGTCCTGTGGCAACTCTGCCATTACCTAGGATTCTCCAAAGATCCCTGACATTGGAAGGTACCTTAAAGGTCATGGAATCCAACTCCCTGATTGTACAGATGAGGAAACTGAGAGCCAGAAAAGTATATTGACTTGCCCAAGGTTACACAGGTAGCAAAAGACAGAGGTATGATTTGAACCCAGATCCCTCAACTCCAAATTCACTGTATTTTTACATTATGCCATGTTACCTCCTTTCTCAGATTCTTCAGCTTTCAGAAGCTGAAAGATAGACTATACGACTTTGGATAAGATTCAGCATCCAAAAAAGACCTTAACAAGCTAGAACAATGAACTGAATTTAATCCGATGAAATCTAACAGGTATAATTGCAAAGTTCTATACTTAGACTCAGCAATTATACTTGCCGTTCTTTCCATAACCTCAGACGTTGTTCATCTGGGCCTGAGGACTCACACTCATGGAGAGCTGCCTAATGGTAAGACACCTCTTGGTAAATGCTTTCTTACTATCTCACTGCTTAGTCTGGACTTTGACTCCCTGTTGATGATCTCTGTTCTGTCCTTCCCAGTCCCAAGACATTCTCCTTGGCATAGAAAATAGCATCATCCCCTCCATCCCATGCATTGGTTGCATCCCATATCCCACCTTCCTTTTTCTCTCAGCATGGCTCACAAATGCATGTCCTTAAAATTCATGAACAAGGGGGGCAGCTAGGTGGCTCAGTGGATAGAGCACTGGCCCTGAATTCAGGAGGACCTGAGTTCAAATCCAGCCTGAGACACATAACACTTACTAGCTGTGTGACCCTGGGCAAGTCACTTAACCCCATTGCCTAGCCAAAAAAAAATTTAAATAAATAAAATAAAATTCATGAACAACCTCAGCTCATTCTGAGCTCCATCTCGGCTGACATTATTGCTACAAAGATATGATGCCATTTTGCATTCATTTTTTGCTATATATTTCATCTTATAGACATGTCTTATTTTTTTCACTTAAAGGTTTTTAGTGACATCTTTTCATCTTTACATTACTTTCATTTCCAAATACATCCCTTTCACCTTACACAGAGAATCATCCTTTGTAACAAGAAACATGAAAAGAAAAGGGGAAAAAAGCGATTCATCAAAACTAACCAATCTATCAGCTAAGTCTACGATGCTTCTGATAGTCTTCCACCTTTCTAATGAAGAGAAGGAGATGGATTTTCTCATTTCTTCTTCAAGAACAAGCTCAGTCATTATAATTATACCAACTTCAAGGGTCGTTAACTGTTGTTTTCCCCTTTATGTTGTTCTAGTCATTGTGTATACATGTCTTTTAAAAATCTGACTTGTTCAGTGAGTTTCCTATGCATCTACATCAGGCTTTTTCAGCAGTGTGCCTTCCTCTTTCTTCTTCATCAAATTTCTATTTGTGTCTTCATTTTTGAGAGCTTCCCATCTCTCTTGAGTTAACCTCCCCCGTGGGTCTTAGTATTCTATTTCTTTTCTTCCATGAACTCTTTAAAATCCACTCTTTCCAAATCTTGTTTGCAAGTCAGGATATTTCTGGCATCCCTCTCTTCTATCTCAAATTCAGTAAAGAAGTCATCACTTTCTGCCATGGTTCCCATCCATTCAGATTCAGCACTGATTTCTCCTTATTGGTTAGAATTGGGCTCAGAGCAATGCCCTCTTCCCCCAACCTTTCCAGCCATCATCTTTTTCTTGACCTCTAGTCTTGCATCTCCAGGTGCCTATTGGACATATCAAACTAGATGTCATATAGATATCTTAAACTCGACATGTCCAAAACTGAACTCATTTCACCCCTACCTCCCTTCTTTTTATTCCCCATCCTCCCAGTCATCCAGGCTCACAAACTATGTGTTATCTTCAACTAGTCACTCTCTCATCCCCCCCCCATATTCAATCACTTGCCAAATTCTGTCAATTCTATCTTAGGAACATCTCTTCTATATGCCTCCTCTCCTATGATGTCACCACCACCCTGGTACAGACCCTCATCACCTCATTCTTGGACTATTGCAATGCTTCTAGGTGGGTCTACCTGCCTCAAGTTTCATGCTACTCCAATCCATCCTCCAATTAGCTATCAAGTTGATCTCCCCAAAGCATGGATTTAACTCTCTCTCTCTCTCTAAAAAAACAAAAACAAAAACAAAAACAAAAACCTTCTGTGATTCCCTATCACCTTTTAGATCAAATTCAATCTTCTGCTTGACATTCAAAGCCCCTCATAACCAAGCCTCCTCCTACCATTTCAGTCTTCTTATACTTTACTCCCCACCTTGTATCCTGTGATCCAGTGACGATGGCTTCCTTACTGCTTCATGCACAAGATGTTCCATCTCCCAACTCATGCCATTTTCATTGGCTCCCTCCTATGTCTGGAACTTTCTCCTTCCTTATCTCTGTCTCCGGACCTCCTTGGCTTCCTTCAAGTCCCTGCTAAAATTCCACCTTATTTCCTACTCTTGCTTAACCTTAGCATCTCTCTTCTATTGGTTATAACCAATTTATCTTGTATAGATCTTCCTTGCACAGTTATTTACATGTTATCTCTCCCGTTTTATTGTGAACTCTAGAGGAGTTTTATTCCCAGTGCTTAGTGTCTAGTACATAGTAGATGCTTAACAAATTACTGTTAACTAAGACCTCTATTTTATTTTAATTAATGTTTCATTGATGCCGTTACCTTTATATCTCAGTCATTCCTAAATATACCACTCAAAGAGCCCTCCTTCATAATAAAGGAAGAGAATCAAACAAAACCAACAGACACAATAATTATGCGTGATAGCACATGCACCATTCAGTACTCATAGTCCTCCACCTTACCAAGGAAAGAAGGTGGCCAAGATTGGTCACTACAAGTACAGAGTTCAGGGTTCCATTTACACGTTCTTTTTATTTGCACCATTTAAGTCATTAGGTAGGTTGGTTCCCTCGTTCTTCTTATTTCACTTTGCATCAGTTCATACAAATCTATTCCTGTTTCTCTTAATATCTCCTACTTGTCATTGTCTAGAATCATAAGATCAAAGATTTAGAATTGGAGAAGACCTCAGAGGCCATCTGTCCAGCCCCTTCACTTTACCGATGGCAAAATGTGGGCAGAGCTGAGATTCGAATCAAGATTCTCTGGCTCCAAACCCAGTGCTTTCCCCCTCTTCCCCACAGCATTTCCACAAAAAATATTCCATCACGTTCATACAGCACAATTTCAGAGAATCATAGAATCTAGAGCAGGAAGTGACTTCAGAGGTCATCTAGCCGAAACAACCAAGAAGTGGTAGACATGTTTGTTCAGCTCTTCCCTAGTCAATGTGCAGCCACTTTGTTTGCAGGTTTTTGCTAGTATGAAAAGAGGGCAATGAATATTTTGTTATCTATGGGCAGAAGCTTCTCTATTTTAAACAGTGCTGATTGTGTTTATCTTATTTAAGCTTCAGGTCTCTCTTTGTTGTTGGGATGACATCATGGTCTGGCCCCAGAGGATAGGAAAAGTTACAAGAGATGGGAGATGGTGCAGAGGGCAGACAAGACACTACCTTAGTATGATCCAGAGAGTTCATGAACAAGCTCAGTATGAAAAGTCAAGTTGTTTTCTTTTCTTCTGCTCTGCAGAAGATTTCTAGAACACACACAGAAAAAAAAAAACAGAGAAAACAAGAGGAGAGAATGACAGAGAGAGACAGACAGAGACACAGAGAGACAGAGAGAATCAGAAAGTACTAGTAAGAGGGACAGAGCCAGAAAGGCAACCAGAAAAAGGCAAAAAGAAGAAAAGAGAAGGAGAAGAGAGGAAAGGAAAAGAGTCCAAGCTTGGCTCTGGAGTAGAGATGAGAAAATTTATTTCCCTTCTTTTCAGGGCCAAGGGACTATGACTATGAAATATTGTTAGACTCAGATGATATGTCCATTTTACTGGGATGCTTTTTAAAAAATCATTATTTTATTCTTCGTTACAGGGAATGAAACCATCCCCTGGGTAGAGGATAGGGTAGAGAAAGAGATATACTCAGAAATGAAGGTAATGTTAAAACAAAAAATATTAATACAAATTCTGAAAGAAAAAGTAATCACATTTCCCCTCTGCCTGTTTCCCTAGCAGATGAAAGGTCAACTGAGTTTACTGAAAGAAAACCAGAATGGCCAACAGGCCTTGGAGAGAGGCAATGACATCAATGAAGACTTAACAATGAGGCACATTCATCTGCATGAGCTTTGCCAAGAGCAGAGACTTTTCTAGCATCGAGCTGAGGATACCCACTGGCAGGTTACAGTCACTTCCAGGCCAGAAACTCTCCTACCAGGACTTCTGCACATCATCCTAATTAACTGAATTATTCATCAAGCCAGTTTGGAAAATGCTTGACTCAGCAGGCTTGCCGCCTGCGATGGCAACTCAGTAGGAAGTATTTGTTAGACTGAAGGGGAATATAGGTTCAAATTCCACCTTTGATCTTACTATCTCTGCGACCCTCGTCAAGCTGCCTAACTAGATTCTATCTCTATAGAACTGGTGGCTAGATCAGATGGCCCCTGACATCGCTTTCAGCTCCAAATCTGTGATTCTGGGCAACAGGGGTATTGGGGTTCAGTGAAATGCACATAGAGCACAAGTGAAGGCAGGGGCAAAGGCCAAATAGCATATGCCTACAAGGGCTAGTAGGTGGTCCAGTCTCTAGAGTGCTGGGCCTGGAGCCAGGAAGACTCATCTTCCTGAGTTCAAATCCAGCCTCAGACACTTCCTAGCTGTGTGACCCTGGGCAAGTCACTTAACCCTGTTTGCCTCAGTTTCCTCATCTGTAAAATGAGCTGGAGAAGGCAATGGCAAACTGCTCCAATATCTCTGCCAAGAAAATCCCAAATGGGGTCATGGAGAGTCAGACCTGACTAAAAAACAAATTAACAACACAAACTCAATTCAAATCAAAACAAATCTATTAGTGTGCATGGGCAACAAAAGCACATAGATTGGGGCATGTGTGTTGCATCTAGGTGGATACACAAATATAGTTACATCAACAGACTAGAAAAGATTTTAGGAGTCTAACCTCTGGGCAGAAAGGATTAGAATATAGAGCTCAGAGAAAGTTCCCAAAGCCATCCCTGAATCAAAGATGGTTGTATATGTGTTTCAGAGCCTGAAGGGACCTCAGAGTCCCTAAATCTGGCCCCCACATTTTACAGATGAAAAATCCAAGTCCTAAAGAGTGGAGGTGACTTGCCCAAAGCCCTACAAATAGTATCCCATAAGGGTCCTTTGATTCCACATCCATTGTTGCTTGACCTAAGCTATGCTACCTCTGTATTCAACAAAACCCATACACCCAGGACATTGACATGGAGAGAGTAGCCTGATGCCAGATAAGGGCAAGTCATGAACTCTCTAGGCCTCAGTTTCCTCTTCTGTAAAGTGCGGGGGTTTGATTGAGTGGCCTCTGAGGTAATTTCCAGCTTTAAATCTGTGATATTGTCATCTCTGGGCCTCAGTTTCTTCACCTAATAAAATTAAGAGATTGGAATGGATGGCCTGTGAGGTCCCTTCTAGAACTAAATCCTCTGATGCTCAACATATTGCATATGCCCTCAATCTGCTGGACATTAACGTTTTTTGAAGTGGCGATAGATTTAAAAAATCTCCATTTAGATAACACATCATAATCACAAAGCATTGTACATCCATTTCTCTTTAGGGCCTTATGATGATTCTGTGAGGTAGGTACTATCAACTCCATTTTAGAGCTATGAATACTGAGACACAGAGAAGGCATCATTCAGCTAGTCGGGGCAAAGCTAAGATTTCATCCCGGCTTGTTTGTCTCTGAGTCAGGTATTCTTTCCCCTGTATTATATAATCACTTGATTTTGTTACACTCCCCAAACCTCCTTGAATCTATTTTGTACACACGATAAGCTGCTTCCCCCATTAGAATATAAGCTTATTAAGGGTAGGAATTGTATTATTTATTTGTTTGTTTGTTTGTTTTTAGTTTTCAACATTCACTTCCCTAAGATTTTGAGTTCCAAATTTTCTCCCCATCTCTCCCTTCCCACCACCCCAAGATGGCATGCAACCTGATATAGATTCTACATATACATTCATATTGAACCTATTTTTACATTAGTCATATTGTAAAGAAGAATTCGAACCAATGGAAGAAACCACGAGAAAGAAGAAACAAACAAAAAAAAAAAGAAAAAGAAAAAAAGAAAGAGAGTAAGTAATATGCTTAGATCTGCATTCAGACTCCATAGTCCTTTTTCTGAATGTGGAGATTGTATTAGTTTTATCTAGGTATTTCACTCATTAAGTATAGGAACTGGCCCAAAGTATACACTTCTGTGGCTTGATTGCTTCATTAAAAGAATGCAAATTTCATACATCAAACAGAATCAAATCTAATTTTTTCTTGAGACCTTCATCAAAGTAGAACAATGCGGTGGAACAAGAATTGGGTTTAGAATCTGAAAACCTGAATGTGAGTCTCGGTACATTTGGCCACATTCTTCATCATCTGTGATATTCCTAAGGAGAAGGCTATAACAGAGGTTAAGTGACTTATCTATGGGCCCCCAGTTAAAGTTTTAGAGATGAAATTTGAACACAAGTCTTCCTGACCCCACTTTCTGCCTTCTAGCCACCATATCTTTATGTGGCCACTGTATCAACATGCTGGGTGTTTTGGTTTGGTAGAATAAGAGAGAGAACAGTGTAACTGAAGAGCTCAGGGTGTGTAGTCAGAGGACTCAGGTTCAGATAAAGGTATTAGACTAAATGGCCTTGGAGCTCTGTTCAAGTTCTAATTCTAATGTTCTGTTACCCCTTGAGGGTGCTGGAGTCATCCCTAGATTCTGCCAAAGCAGGGATGAGAGTTCTTATTCTAACCTATGATAGAAACTAAAGAATTTCCCCAGAAAACAAAGATGCCACCATTGAAAGAAATTCACAGTGCCCACGGTATATCTGCCCCTAACCGTCAACACCAACATCACCATTGAAGGGGACTCATTTTTGCTGAAGTTCTTGTCTGTTCTCAGGGAGTTTGGGATGGTTGGGTGGAGAGGAAGATGGGGAACAGGAGTAGGAAGGACATTTGTTACTGAATGCACAACAGCCAGCAAATGGCATGTGATTAATGACCCCGACAAAAGTACAACTTCATGTATATTTCAATGAGCTGTCAAAAACCAGCCACTGCAGCCGCTTCAATCCCTGAACTGTAAATATTCAAGGGTCTCTGGGCTCTTCAGCTGTCATCTCATCTCTTTCACAGGGAAGGGCATTGGGCTGAACACAGGGAAGAGAAGCCCACCGAAGACACATCTTCTCACAAGAGTGTGACAAGTGACCTAGAAATGTAACCCTTTCCCCCTTGGAGATTATTTAAAGATAAGGCATGGGGTGGAGAACAAGGGAAAGGAGAGCCCTGCTGCTTCTGCCTTGGCCAGGTCAAAGTACAAGAGCAGGAAGTCCTGGGCACAGGGAGGACATGGCAAATCTGGAGTCTGTCTAAAGGAAGGCCACCAGGATGGTGAGGGGACTAGGGATTAGAAACTATACCATCCAAGGATCAGGTAAAAGGGCTGGAAATGTTTAAGCCTGGAGAAGAGAAGACTTGGGTGGAGGGGGGCACCTATCTTTAAGTACTTGAAATGGTATCATGTGGGGAAAGGGTTAGATACATTTTACTCAATCCTAGAGGGTAGCAGTAGTGGGTAGAAATTACAGACTGACAGATGTTAGTTCCAGATCCATATCTGACAGGCAACTACATAGTGCAGTTGGACTTACAGTCAGGAAGACCTGACTTCAAGTCCAGGCTCAGACACTTACTATCTATGTGATCCTGGACAAGTCACTTAATTTTTGTCTGCCTCAGTTTCCCCATCTATAAAATGGGGATGACAATATAATCTTCCTACCTCCCAGGGATATTGTGAGAATACAATAAGATAGCATTTGTAAAGTGCTTTGTAAGCCTTAAGGCATGGTATAAATGCTATCTGTTGTTGTCATCATTATCATCATCATTATTACACGAAACTGTCCAAAAGTGCAATCAGCTGCCACAGAGAGAGCTAAGTTCAGCATCACAAAGTCTTCACCAACATCGACTGACTGCTTTATAAAGAACTCAGGTCAGGAAGCCGTCACATGGAGATCAGAAGTGATCCAAGGACACTCCCAGGGTCTCTGTGAAGAACTTTGGAATCGATTTCGTGACATGGGAAACGTTGGCAAAGAAGGCATACCAGCCTCAAAGAAGGCACTGTGCTCTATGAGCAAAGCAGAATTACAGTAGCTCAAAAGAAACACGAGATGTGCAAATTTAGTCCAAATGTTCATATACACTATTTGTGCCTGAACAGTGGTAGAGCATTCTGAGCTCATACTGGTCTGATCAGCCACAGTGGAACACACACTGTACCATGAGCCCAACATAGTGATGTCATTTGGGTCCTCTTCAAGAACAAAGGATAACAACCTACCAACCATGTCAGAGATGCTGTTCAAGCAGGGGACTGGATGGAATGACCTCTGATGTTGTTTCCAATCTGGGTTCTATTATTCTCTAAATGACTAATATTTTATCCTTCAAGGGTCTAGGTCAAGTTTTCTGCTTTCTATATACCCTATAGGGTCTCTCCCAGTGCTATCTACATAGCACGTGCTTAAATGCTTGTGGAATGAGCTATTTACCCCCAAAGCAGAAGGAAATGAGGGTTAAGCATATTAAGGCACTTTCTGAGAGAGAGCCTGGGGGGGGGGCGGGCAGTAATTGTGAGAGGCCCCAGGGTCCTTCAGTCACAAGGATAGGCTCCCATTCTCACAGCAAGGGAATCAATTAAATGTCCTTTGTAAGACTCCAAAGGCCTGGGGCTTCTCGAGTCTTCGGACTTCAATTTAAAATGCGTTTGGAAACCTAGTCATTATGGGGGGGGGGGAGCAATCTGGTTTGAGAGACCTAGGAGGTCAATCTCATAGAAGGAAGGCAAGCTAGAAAGATTGTGATTGGCTTGACCCCCAGGGAAGTAAACAGGCTGCATTTGCTTGGCCATCCCACAACTAAGGTAAACTAAGCTACCCTGAAGAGCCCATGGGAGCCAGGGAATGATGGCGAGGCAGGGGGAAAACTGTCTTCTATCAAGTGCTGGTAGAGGCTCCATCTAATCCAATTCGACCCCAGAATTTAATCTAGGGAAGGCACCT
Source organism: Phascolarctos cinereus (assembly GCF_003287225.1). Classification (NCBI taxonomy): domain Eukaryota; kingdom Metazoa; phylum Chordata; class Mammalia; order Diprotodontia; family Phascolarctidae; genus Phascolarctos; species Phascolarctos cinereus. The sequence continues at coordinate 26,261,977 of NW_027555958.1, forward strand.
TTTACCTTTCCATAATATTTCTAAAATTGAAGCTTTTTGAAGAGCCGTATTTACATTTTATACTCTCTTCTTATCTTCTTAGTGCAATGGGATGCATTCAACCACATAGTTATCTAAGAGATTTGTTAAGTCAGGGCACAAGACCAGAATATGGCAATGGAAAAGTGTATTTACGTATGTATGTGTACATGTTCCTTCACTGCCCATTTGTGTATATGTATATATATATATATATATACATATACATATATATATATATATATAACATATGAGGCTATAAATATACATATACATATATAATGCCATGCATACATACATACACATGCACATACATACATTAGATAACAGATAAATGGATGGATAGACAGATGGATAGATGGATAGATAGATAGGGCTGTGAAGGAGCATTTATACCAGGGAACTGTACTGTGAGAAAAGAAACAAACTGGAGTTTGGGTTGGGATCCATGAAGGGAAAAGCCAGAAGTGAGACATACTTCAGAATACCTGGCAAGAAGGAAATAGGTGATGTGTTCAGAAACAGAGCATAGATCCTACGTGGAAGCCATAATATTATAGGGCTCATGGAGGGGATGGCTATAAACATCTGGATGACAGATAACAAAGTCTTGACCTGCCTTGATAATTTCATTCTTTAAAAGATGAAGAAAGGGATAAAGAAAATGACTATTTGGGGTCTGAATTTGACCAGTAAGAAAGAACTGTTGCCAAAATCCAGATGAGACAAAGTGACCACACCCTGTTAGAATTGATGATATATAAGAATAAGAAAAAAAAAACAGCCATAATTTGATATAGTCCTAGGTTTGCAAATACATGCGAAAATGGATAATAATCCTAGGAATTTGCAAAAAAAAAATTTGTATAGTCCTAGGAGGGCTAATTTCCAAGAGTTCAATTAAGGACTAGGTAAGATACCATCCCCTAGGATTGATTCTTTGTAGAGGACTTTTTCAAGATGAATAGAAAAGTCTTAAAAATAACGTTGTGATGATGCAGACAAGAGTGAGGAAGAAATAAGATAGAAAAAAGGGAACACTGACTTAAAAAGACAGAAGTAGATGGAGAGAGAACTCAAAGGAAAACAGTTTTAGTCATTTTTTTGTCTTTTGGTCTATCACATTTCCAGATACATTCTCTACCTCATCTTCTCCCTGCCCACCCCACCAGTCAGAGTGAGTTTTCCTTGTGTAACAAAGAAAAATCATTACAGCTAAAACAGCAACCAGAGTATGCAATATTCTGCACCTGTTGTCCCCTCTTTCTTCGATAAAAGATAAGAGTAAGACAGACAGAAACAAAGGTTGGGTGGGGAGGACTCTGTGTGTGTGTGTGTGTGTGTGTGTGTGTATTATATATTATATATATATAATATATACCTACGTATATATTTCCCAATTACCTGTAGAAAATTTTTTAACATTCATTTTAAAAATTTTGAATTCCAGATTCTCTCCCTCCCTCCTACCCCTCACCCACCCTCTGAGAAGGCAAGCAACATGATGTTGACTATATGTGTGAAGTCATGTAAAACACATTTCCATATTAGGCATGTTGCAAAAGAAACACACACAAATAAAAAATAAAAAAAAAGAAAAATAAAGAATGTTAGAAAAAAGTATGCTTCAATTTGCACTCAGTTCATCAGTTCTCTATCTGGAGGTGAACAGCCTTTTTCATCATAGGTGCTTTGGAATCATCTTGGATGACTGTCTTGATCAGAGTAGCTATCTCCCACAGCTGGTCAATGTTGCAATGTTGCTGTTACTGTGTACAGTTGTACAGTGCTTCCCTGGTTCTGCTCACTTTACTTTGCATCAGTTTTTGCAAGTCTTCCCAGGTTTTTCTGAAACCATTCTGCTCATCATTTTTTACAGCAGAGTAGGATTGCATCACAATCATATACCAGAACTTGTTCAACCATTCCCCAAAAATTGGCCATTCCCTTGATTTCTAATTCTTTGCCACCACAACAAGATCCACTATAAATATTTTGTAAATTGGAAATCGAGGAGATGCCCATCAATTGAGGAATGGCTGGACAAGTTGTGGTACAACAATATGATAGAATATGATTGTACTGTAAGAAATGATGAGCAGGCAGATTGTAGAAAAACCTGCAAAGATTTATACGAGCTGATGCAAAGTAAAGTGAGCAGAACCAGGGAGCATTGTACAAGCAATAGCAATATTGTATGATGATCAACTGTGAATGATTTAGTTATTTTCAGCAATACAATGATCCAAAATAATTCCAAAGGATGCATGATGAAAAATACTATCCACATCCAGAGAAAGCACTAATAGAGTCTGAATGCAAATCAAAGCATATTATTTTAAACTTTTTTTGTGGATTTTATTTTTTGGTCTGTGTTTTCGGTCACAACATGACTAATATAGAAATATGTTGTGATTGCATATGTATAACCTATATAAAATTGCTTTTCATTTCAGGGGGGAAGGAGGGAGAGAATTTGGAACTCAATTAAAAAAAATTAGTATTAAAGTTGTTTTACATGTAATAGGGGAAAATAAAATACTATTTAAAGCTAAAAATATAAGTCCTTTTCCCTTTTCTTTAACATCTTCAAGATACAAACCTAATAATGATATTGCTGGGTCAAAGGGTATTCAGGCATAGTTCCAAATAGCTTTCCAGAATGGCTGGATTAATTCACAACTCCACTGACAGTGCATTAGTATCCCAATTTTTCAGATCCCCTCCAGAATTTATTGTCGTCCTTTTCTGTCACATTAGCCAATCCAATAGTCATGAAGAGGTAATTTGTAATTCTCTAATTAGCAGTGATTTTGAGCACTTTTTCATGTGACCATTTACAGCTTTGATTTTTTTTCTTCTGCAAACTGCCTGTTTATATCCTTGAATCATTTATCAACTAGAGAATGGCTCTTATTTTTTATAAATTTGGCTGAGTTCCCTTATTTTAGAGAAATGAAGCCTTTATCAGAGAAACTTGCTGGAAAATTTCCCCAGTTTCATGCTCTCCTTCTAATTTTGGCTGCATTAGTCTTGTTTGTTCAAAAGCTTTTTAGTTTCGTGCAATCAAAATTATCCATTTTACTTCCTGTGATTCTGTATATCTTGCTTGGTCACAAACTCTTTTCTTCTCCATAGATATAACAGGTACATTGTTCCATATGCCCTTAATTTACTTATGATCTCACCTTTTATGTCTAAATCATTTATCCATTTTAAAATTTTATCTTGGTACATACAGTGAGAGGTGTTGGTCTGTGACTAGTTTTTGGTTTGGTTTGGTTTTTTCCAAACTGCTTTTCAATTTTTCCAGCAATATTTGTCAGATGGTGAGTTCTTACCCCCCAAATCTTGGATCTTTGAGTTTATCAAACACTAGATTACTATGGTCATTTCCTACTACGTATTGTGTACCTAATCCTTTTCACTAGTCTACATTCTATTTCTTAGCCAATACCAGATTATTTTCATGATTACCAATATGTAACATAACTTGAAATCTGGGGTCTGGATTCTGGTTTCTAATCCATTCTGCTATCAATTTCCATTTTGTGGATGAGTTCATCCCATTCACATTTGCAGTTATGATTAATGAGCATTTCCCTCTATCCTATTTTCTTCTTTTCTTTCTCTTTTTATCCTGTTCCTCCTCTACAGTCTCCTTTGCTTCTGATCACTGCCTTCTTGTATCTGTTCTCCCTTTTATCACCCCACTTTCTCTAATCCCCTTCCCTTACAAATAGTTGGATAAGATACATTTTATACCCAAATAAGTATGCATGTGTGTATACACATAAACACACATACACACATACAGAGAGAGCATTTTTTCCTTGCCTTAATCCAATTTAGATGAGAATGAAGTTCAAGCATTGTCTGTCCCCTCACCATTTTCCCTTCTGCTGTAAAAAAATCTTCCTTGTGTCCCTCTTTTATGTGAGATAATTATTCTTATTGCTCCTCTCCCTTCCCCCTTCTCTCAGGGCCTCTCTCTTTTTGGCCCATCCATTATTTTTATAACATCTCATCAGAATTGACTCACTTCTATGCCCTCTGTCTATGTAGAATCCTTCTAACTGCTGTAATAATGATAAAGTTCTTAGAAGTTACATGTATCATCTTCCCATAGATTCTTGGAAATGTAAACAGTTTAACTTTATTGAGTCCCCTCTGATTTCTTTCTATGTTTACCATTTTTTTAATGCTTCCTTGAAACCTAGGTAGCTAGGGGGCACAGTGGATATAGTGGCAGTCCTGGAGTCAGGAAGACTCATCTTCCTGAATTTAAATATGGCCTCAGGCACTTACTAGCTGTGTGATCCTGGGCAAGTCACTTAACCCTCTTTGCCTCAGTTTCCTCATTTATAAAATGAGTTGGAGAAGGAAATGGCAAACCTCTCCTTTGCCAAGAAAACCCCGAATGGGATTACAAAGAGTTGGACACAACTGAAAAACAGCTGAACTATGACAACTGAGTCTTGTATTTTTAAGTCAAATTTCCTATTCAGCTCTGATCTGTTCATCAGGAATGCTTGAAAGTCCTCTATTTCATTAAATATTCACTTTTCCCCTTAAAGGATTATAGTCAGTTTTGCTAGGTAGGTTATTTTTAGTTGTAATCATAGCTCTTTTCCCTTCAAGAATATCATATTTCAAGCCCTCCACTTCTGTAATGTTTTTGTTGTTGTTTTTGTCATCTTCATTGTTGTTCAGTCATTCAGTTGGCCCACAGCAGGCCAGGCCCTTCTATCCTTTACCATCTCTCAAAGCCTGTCCAAATTCATGTTCATTGTTTCAATGACACTTTCTATCCATCTCATCCTCTGCCATCCTCTTTCCGTTTTGCCTTCAATCTTTCCCAATATCAGTCTTTTCCAATAAGTCTCTTCTTCTCATTATGTAACCAAAGTATTTAATCCACACCCTTCAGTACTTGACCTTCCAGTGAATAGCCTGAATTAATTTCTTTAAGTATTGACTGATGTGATCTCCTTGCTGCCCACTCTTGAAAGTTTTCTTTAACACCACAATTGGAAAGCATTGATTCTGAAGTGCTCAGCTTTCCTTTTAGTCCAGCTCTCACAGTCATGCATGGTTAATGGAAAGACCATAGCTTTAACTATACAGACCTCTTTTTTTTTTTTTTTTGGCAAGGTGAAGTCTCTGCTTTTTAGTGGGCTGTCCAGATTTACCATAGCTTTCCTTCCAAGGAACAAGCGTCTTTTAAGGTCATGGCTGCAGTCATCATCTGTAATGATCTCTGAGCCCAAGAATATAAAATCTGACAGTGCTTCCATTTCTTCTTCTTCTATTTGCCAGGAAATGATGAGACCAGTTGCAAATTCCTAGGTTTTTATGTTAAGCTTCAAGTCAACTTTTACCCTATCCTCTTTCACCCTCATCAAAAAGCTTCTTAATTCCTCTTTGCTCTCTCTTCTTTAATGTAATAGCTGATAAATCTTGTGTTATCCTGACTGCGGCTCCAGAATATTTGAATGGTTTCTTTCTGCCTGTTTGAAATATTTTCTGTTTAACCTGGGAGCCCTTGAATTTGGCTATGATATACTTGAGAGTTTTCATCTTGGGATTTCTTTCATGTGGTGATCAATAGATTCTTTCAATTTCTATCTTACTCTGTTTCTGGGACATCAGGGCAGTTTTCCTTTATAATTTCTTGAAATATGATGTTTAAGCTCTTTATTTGATCATGGCTTTTGGGCAATCCAATAATTCTTAAATTATCTCTCCTTAATCTATTTTCCAGATGAGTAGTTTTTCCAATGAGATATTTTATATTTTCTTCTATTTTTTTCATTCTTTTAACTTTTTTTATTGTTGCTTGATGTCTCATGGAGTCATTAACTTCTGTTTATTCAATTCTAATTTTTAAGAAATTATTTTTTTTAGTGAGCTTTAGTGCCTCTTTTTTCCATTTGATTACTTCTGCTTTTTAAGAGGTTGTTTTGTTCAGTAAATTTTTGTGCCTCTTCTTCCATTTGGCCAATTCTGTTTTTAAGGTGTTATTTTCTTCAATATTTTTGTTCATCTTTTACCAAGCTATTGTCTTTTTACAATTTTATTCACTCACTCTCATTTCTTTACCTAATTTTTCCTCTACCACTCTTATTTGATTTTGAAAATAATTTTTACCTCTTCCAGTAATTCTTGTTGGGTTTGTGTCCAGTTCACATTTCTTTCTTTGAATCTTTGCTTATATCTGTTTTGACTTCATCTTCTTCTGAGTTTGTATCTTGATCTTCACTGTCTCCACAGTAACTTTTAATGGTCAGGTCCCTTTGTTGTTGTTTATTTGCTCATTTTCCCAATCTATCTCTTGACTTTGAATTTTATATTAAAGTTGGGTTCTCTTCCCAGTGGTGGGGAAGTGGGGCTCGGTCCAAGCTTCAGGCTTTTTTGCACTATTATTTGCAGACCTAGTTCTGGGGGTTTGGAAACTTTCTGCGCTTCCACCATGGTGTAATCTGCTCTCCTGGTATGGTCACTGCTCTCCTGGTCTGTGCTCTGGTCCCTACTGAGGGAGAACCCTTGATCCCTCGGAATTGCCATCGATATTGCTCCTCAGAGGACCTACTCCCTCAGAACTGAAAGAGATATTGCTTCTTAGAGCTCCTACTCCCTCTTGACTGAAAGTGCTACTCTTTACCCTTGAACTATGCCCAAGAAGTGGGTATAAGCAATAGTATTGCCAAACAGCATCTGGTCCTGTGACCACTGCTAGCACAGGGTTACCCTGTAATCTCCTTCTGACCAGTTGCCAGGTATCCCTCTGTCTCTAGCTTGAGACCTCCTAAAGCTGCGGCTGCTTCTGTCTCCACCACCTTGTCCTACTTCCAGTGTTTCATCCCCATGGTCTCTGGGCCAGCCTCCGATCTAGTGACACAAATCTCTCCTGTGCTGTCTTGGACTGGAAGCATGTCTCACCCTGACCTTTTGTTGGCTCTCCCACTCCAGAGTTTGATTTTAGGAATTATTTTAAAGTTATTTGGGGGGGAGTATTGGGAGAGCTCAGCTGAGTGCTTCTTCTACTCTGCCATCTTGGCTTTGCCCCCCAGAAGTTCTCCGAAGGGCTCCAAAGTCTGTAGTTTCTGTCCTGGGATGGGATAAGGAGAGTGGCACCAAAAAAAAGTCTACAGCATTTTGAACTGAGTTACTTCATAGGCCTCTGAAGAGCAACTCTCTGACCCTGAACCAATGGACCTGGAATCTTGCTAACACTGTAAGAACAAACACACCAGGGGAGATGAAAATCATCAGTAGGAGCCCAGGGAATCAGGATCAAACAGGACTTTATCACCCCCATAAGAGAATGAGAAGAGGCAGAACCCAGCCCTGGCACGAAAGTCCCAAATCAAGACCTAAAACCAGACACATGAGTAAATAGAAAAACAAAACAAAACAAAACAAAACACAGAACACTATGAGGACATATTAGGAATCAAGGGATGCCCAAGAACTATACCCAGGAGTAGAAAGCAATTATGCACACACACACATACACACACACACACACACACACACACATATGCATATACATATGTACATACATATACACACACATATGTGTGTGTGTGTGTATATATGTATATATATATATATATGTATATATATATACATATATACACACACATTCATGTACACATACAGAACCTCAGAGGAGAAAAAAAATGGCCTGACCACAAGGCCTACAAGAGTACCTGGAAAAAATAAAGCCAGAGATAAAAAATGAAGTCATAAGTGAAAGAAGACCTTTGAAGGAAAGAATTGGAAAGAGAATAACTTAGAACAGATGGTGCAAAATTTTACCCAAGTAATAGATTCTCTAAAAATTAGAAGTAAACAGAACTCAATGACTTCATGATATAAGAAATATTAGGGGAAAATGAAAAAACTAAAAAAAAAAATGGAGGAAATGGCAAGGTATCTAGTATCAAAAAGAACTGGCTTGAAAGAAGTCAAGGAAAAATAATTTAAGTATCATCAGACTCCTCCAAAACCATAATTTTTTAAAAAAAAACTGGATACTATATTTCTATAAATCATGAAGGAAAATTACTCACATCTATTAGAACTAGTGGGCAAAGGGTAAATAGAAACAAGCCATCAATCTCTACCTGTAAGAAATCACAAAATGAAAATTTCCATGAATCCCATAGCCAAAATCCAGAGCTTCCATGGCACTGAAAAAATATTGCCTACTACCAAAAAGAATCAAGAAACCACAGTTGGAATAACAGGACTTGGGAAGTACTCTCACCAAGAAATGGTTAAAAATCAAGAAAAATGGTTAAGAAGAAATTGGAAGTCAAGATGACAGGGAGTGCTTATGGAGCACCTTATGAATTCAAGGCATGAGGGCTAGACAAACTCCATCTTTAGAGTCTTCAAACAACATGTTGATGTGATTGAACAGTGGCCAGCTAGATCTCGGGGAAAAAAGAAATGTGCAGACCCAAAGCAGTGTCAACTGATTAGAGATGGGGAAAATGTTTTCCTAGTCTAAAAAAGAAAAAATAGGGAAGAAGGAGTTTACTTTGAACAGCAAGACAATGAGCTTGACTTCAATTCCTGGGAAATTCTAGAATACGTAATTAAAGGGATTGCCCATGAGCACTTAAAAAGAAAAGGAGTGATCACTAACAAGATAAATGGGTTTATAAAGAATAAATCAGGCCAACACAAACTTCCAAAAATCTAGCAAGCCACAGGTTAAGAGACACAGATTGGTAGAGAGGTGAGAGTGGAGCCAGGAAGACCCAGGTTCTAATCCTGCCTCTTAGTATTTTATGACCATGGGCAAACCATTGAATCTCTCTAAAGCTCAGCTTCCTGATCTGTAAAATAGGGATAATAATGCCTGTAGTCTGGAGGCAGTGTGCTGCGATACATATAGATTAGATCTCAGAGAGAGGAAAACCTGCATTTGAGTCTTACACCTGATATACACCAGCTGTGTATCACCATAATCACTTCAAGGTGCCGGTGCCCTTAAACGATTCTCTAAGCCTGTCGGTGGTGATTTCCTTTCGTGAAAGGACTCCCTCACTGGGAGAGCTCTAAAAGGATGAAAGCACAAATCTGGTTAAAAATAATAATAATGATAATAATAATAATGCCTGCAGTACTTAATGTCATGGATCTGTTGTGAGATTGGTCAATATATTTGAAAGCACTCTTGCAGCCCTTAAGGTGCTATCAATAAGCAATTATCAAGTGTCTGTGGTACATCAGAGACTATGCTAAGTCCTAATATAGAATGCAAGCTAGTTGAGGGCAGGAATGGTTTCATTTTTATCTTTGGCTATCAAGCAGGTTAACAGTGTTGTACTTTTTTTTTAATCAACAATGTAAAAACATACACACAAATAGCTTATCAAATGTACAGATGATGCTAAGATGCAAAACCACACAGAAATGTAAAATCAGTACTTTAGAATCTATCAAAAGGCTTTGGCGATAGTTTGCATCCACCAAGATCAAATATTGTTGTTTCAGTCATTTTTCAATCATGTCTGCCTCTTCCTGACCCCATCGGGGGTTTTCTTGGCAAAAATGCTGAAGTGGTTTGCCATTGCCTTCTCCGGTTTGCCATTGCCTTCTCTGGTTTGCCATTGCCTTCTCCGGTTTGCCATTGCCTTCTCTGGTTTGCCATTGCCTTCTCCAGCTCACTTGACAGAGGAGGAAACTGAGGCAAGCAGGGTGAAGTGACTTGCCTAGGGTCACACAGCTAGTAAGTGTCTCAGGCTGGATTTGAACTCAAGTCTTCCCGATTCCAGGCCTGGCACTCTATCCCTTGCACCAGCTAGCTACCCAAGATCAAATGGAAAAAGGATAAATGTAAAATCCTGTATTTTGGTTTTAAAAATCAATTGGATAAGTTTGGGATGAGGAGGTATGGCTAGCAAGCAGTGTGTGAAAAACACGGGAGTTTTAGCAAACTGAAAGCTCTGTGCTAGTCACCAGTATGACATAGCAGCAAAGAAAAACCAATGTGATTTTAGGCTGCATAAGTAAGTAGAGTAAGGTGCTCCCTATCGCCTTTAGGATGAAATATAAAATCCTCATGGTGGCATTTAAAGCCTTAAGGATATAGCGCCCACTGACCTTTCCAGTCTGATTCCATCTTATCGCCCTTCATGAACCATTCATTACATTCCCACAGACCTACAAACTCTTCACCATCAGAAACATCCTCCTCGCCCTCTGCCTCATAAAATGGCTAAAGTGCTGGATGGAGTCAGGAAAAGCTCTGATCCTGACTCAAGATGCTAGCTGTGTGACCCTGGGCAAGTCCCTTAACCTCCACAGCCTCTTCTTTAAAATAAGGATAATAATTGCCACGCAGGTTTGTGGTAAGACTCAGATGACACAATGCCTTAAAGCACTTTGCAAACCTAAGGCAGTTTATGAGAGCTCTTAGCTCTCAAAGAGCCCCCACCTTCCTCCAGATCACAGCCCAGATGCTGCCTGTCACAAGAGGTCTCTCTGGACCATCCCAGCTTGAAATTACTTAGAATAGGCTTTATATTTATAGCTATGTCCTCCAGTGGAATGTAAGAGCTTTGAGGCGTTGCTCTCAATCAATGAGCAATTATTAAGTGCCTACTGTATGCCAGAGACTGTGCTAAGTGCTGGTATAGAAAGAAAGCTACTCAAGGGTAGGAATGGTTTCATTTTATCTTCGGATTCCCACCATGTAGTACAGGGTCTTGAAAATTTGTTATTATTATGAAAATAAAATAGCCGCTTTTACGTAGCACTGAAAGATTTGCAAAACCCTTGACATATATTAGCTAATTTGATCCTCAGTGACTCTGTGAATCAAGTGCTATTACTATCCCCATTTTACAGATGAGGAAACAGGGTTACAGAAGTTGAGTGACTTGCCTAGGTCTAAGGCGTGATTTGAACTCAGCTTTTCCTGATTCCAAGTTTGGCCTCCATCCGTAATGCCGCATAGTAGCCTCTATATTGATCACTCAAATAATCAATCAATCAATCAATAAGGATTTATTAGGCGCCTACTGTGTACCAGCCACTATTCCAGGCCTTCTCCCCTCCGCCTTCTTTATATCTTCTGTACTTAGCAGAGTGCTGGACGCACAGTAGGTGCTTCATAAATGCAGGTTGAATAACTGACTCCCTAAGCATTTGGGACACAAAGACAAACCTGAAATAAGCCCTGCCCCCAACATGCTTACTCTCTGTTGGGAGGGGGCACATGTAAGTATGCATACAATGAATAAAAGCAACCTCATTGGAAGGCCCCAGCAGAGGGGTGGCGAACCTGTGGGCCTGGAGACCACATGTGGCAAAGAACTGAACTTGAGGACCTAGAGGGCCACATGCCGCCTCAAGGATGCAGGTTCCCCGCCCCTGCACCCAGCAGCTGGAAAGGCCCCGTGTGAAAAATGGCTTCGAAGCAGAACCCTGGTGAGAACTAAGGCTTCTTGAAGGTGAAGGTGGGCAGGGTGCCCCCCTGGCACAAGGGAAGGGTTATGTCAAGCCCAGAGAGTGTGTGGCAGAGTGAATGAATGGGAGGGCCGGAGGGGTGGGAGGGCTGGCAGTGCCATGGTGGGTACACATAGTGCTCAGTAATCCCTAATAAAAACTCGTTAGAGTGAACTGAATTGAATTGAGTCCCCAAGGCTAGTGACTCACTGATCGGAGCATGTAATGCGCTGTCCTTAATGAGATGAGTCAACCCGTGGGTACGGAGGTATTCACTTGCTTTAGCCAAGGGGTGGATAGGAGGTACCTAAAGGGACACAGGTGACTTAGGAGGCTCTGGCTGCCGCACTTGTCCTCTGGCTGTGTTTACCAGCATCAGGGACTCCTCTGACACTAGTGATCTGTGGCCACCTCTGATTGCTCGGCTAGGAAAAATGATGGCAGACTGGGAACTCAGGGCAATTTTGAGCAAGGAATGGGTCCCAAGGGGGATGCCCTATAGTATCCGGGCTTGCTTCCTAACTGGGTCATTGTATGATCAGTTCAGAGCCTTGAAAACTGTTCTAAGGGAGCTATAGATTGGCGCTATGTGCTCAAGCACAGCAAAGACCCCTGGGAGTGGAGGGAAGAGAATACTCATCTGTGGTCACCTCAGGAGCTTCAGGGGCCGAGGTGGCAGCAGCTGCTGCTGAAAGCTGACCCTGAGCCGGCCAGGTAGAGTTCTCATCTGAGAGTCAGAAGACTTGGGTTCTAACCCTACCTCTGATCCTTATTCCCTGTGTGACCTTGCAATCTCTCCATCTTTCTGTCTCTCTCCTGTCTCCTCTCCTCTCCTCTCCTCTTCTCTTCCCTTCTCCTCTCCTCTTCTCTTCTCTTCTCTCTCTTACTCACTCTCTACAGGCCTTTCCACAGGCTGCCCCTCACCCCATGCCTGTTACTGGGTCCTCCTTACCTCTGCCTTTACTTTGCTTCAAAGCTCAGCCCCCTTCCACATGAAGCCCTTACCAATCCAGCTGCCCTTTGAAATTTTTTCTTTTATTTACATTGAATATACTCCCTGCCCCAAACCATCCTCCACACAGCCATCGATGCAATATTCTCAAAGTGCAGGTATGACTGTGTCACCCTTCTCTCTTCCTCAACTCAGTAAACTCCAGGGGTTCCCCATTACCTCCAGGATCAAATGTGAAATCCTCTATTTGGTATTCAAAGCCCTTCATAACCTCCCCCTCCTACCTTTCCAGTCTTCTTATATATTACTCACTTTCAACCCACTCCATAGCCCAGTCATATTGACCAGCACTAAGATAGTCCATCTCCTGCCTCCATGACTTTGTCCTTGCAGTGACTCGTGCCTGGAATGCACCCCCTCCCTTCTCATCTCTGCATCTTAAAATCTCTGGCTTCCTTCAGCACTCAATTTCCATGCCACCATCTGAAGGAGTCCCTCCTTCGTCCTCCCAGCTGCTAGTCCCTTCCCCTCTGAAGTTAGCTTGCATCCACTCTGTCTGCATCTTACAAGTACAGTTTTTGTCTAGATGGTCTCCTCTGTCAAAGTGAAAATTCCTAGACGTCAAAGATTGTGGGATTTTTACATTTGTTTTGGTCTTGGTCTGGTTTTTGCGCTTTGCTTTATATTCACAACACTTAGCAAGAGCTTAGAAGCAAGCGCTAATTAATGACTGCTGTTGGCTGATTGGCTATTGAGACAGGGTATCCCTTAAGCTTCAATAGTTGAAGGCTGCACTATGACTTTTGGGACACCCAATATCTGAAGATAGTCACTCCCCAGGCAGAATGTAAATTCCTTGAGAGTAGGGACTGCTTGAATTTTGTCTCAGTGTCCCCAGAGCTTGGCACAGTGGAGCCTAATAAATGCGTACTGATTGACTGACTGATGGATCTCTTGATATGACACAGCTTGGTAGCACAGTGGTTAGAGTATTGAGTCTGAGTTGACCCTTCGGAGCTCTGTGACTCTGGGCAAGTTACTTAACCTCTGTCTGCCTCAGTTACCTAATCTATAAAATGGGGAGATTAATAATAACATCTACTGCCCAGTGTTGTTGTGAGGATAAAATGAGGCAATATACAAAGTGTTTTGCAATTTTTTTTCTTTTTTTTTTTTTGAGGCAATTGGGAGTTATGTGACTTGCCCAGGGTGGCACAGCTAGTAAGTGTCTGAGGCCAGGTTTGAAGTCAAGTCCTCCTGACTCTAGGGCCAGCGCTCTATCTACTGTATCACCTAGCTGTCCCTGTGTTTTTGCAGATTTTAAAACATTTTATAATGAGGAGGAAGAAGATGAGAAAGAGGAGGAGGAGAATGTATATCCTGTCTCCTCAACTAGAGTATAAGCTCCCCATGGGTGCAGACTACATCTTATTTCTCTGAATCTCTTGTTCTTGGAAGATGCTAAGCACGGCTGTTCATCCACTAAGCCCTCCACTATAAGGGCTGGAAAATAGACATGTCAACAGGCAAGGCTGGGGATTGTTCTGCCTAAATAAATTAAGCAAAAGAACAATGCACTCTCCGTTCTGGCTACTTAGAATATGACACCATCTGGACCTGAGAGATGGACTAGGTGACCTCATGTCTCCTCTGGCCCTTCAACATCCTCATTTTATTTTTAAAGAGCCCAGCTGGAATGTTTTCTTGCAGGAAGGATCCCTCAGAGGTAAATCGCAGCATGAGGGCCCCAGGGGGCTGACAACGCAGCTGTTCTCAGGACCAAGGGACATGGCCCCCAGCCTTGAGGCAGCTGGAAGCTGCCACATGTCTGCAAAGAGACTTACTTGGCCATCCCTGGGAGCCCTGCCAACACCTCTTGGGATTCTTCCCTTTTCTGGTTCATGAGCCATCATGCCTGGGAAGTATTTGAAAGGTCCTTGGCAAAGCTAGTGGACACCAAGGCATTTCTTGGGCAGGGGTAAGGCCTCTTTTCACCTGAATGCTTTTAGCATCATCCCTGGAGTTAAGGTCAAAGGCAGCACAATACAGTGTAATAAAGCCTAGCCAGAGAGTCGGAGGTCCTGGGTTCAAATCTCATCTCTATCACTTATGACCTGATGGCCCAGGTAACTCACATAACCACTCTGGAACTCAGTTTCCTCTATAAAACATGAAGGGATTGGACTAGATGACTTTGAAAACCCTTTTAGTTTTAAGGCTATGATCCCACTTGTATAACCTCGGACAAATCCCTTTCTCCCTTGTACCCTAAGGATCCTCCTTCTACAAAATGAGAGAGTTAGACCAGCTGAGGTCCCTGCCAGCTCTTGACCTATGATTCCATGATTTCTCTGGGCCTCAGTTTCCCCATCTGTAAAATGAGGTGGTTGGACTAGAGGTCCCTTCCAGCTATTTATCTAGGAACCTATGACCCTGTGAAGTCTGACTCTGGGGGAGGTTTCCGGTTTCCATGGCCTGGCCCTCAGCCTCAATTCCCTGACTAACTCCACATGTTTCATTTTCAAGAAGGTCAGTCTCAATTGCTTCAATCTCTGTCTTTTCTCAATTGGATTCAACGTGCGTTTATTACACACAAGCTGGGCCAAAGGCTTTGGGAAGCAGCAGGCAGTCTACTTTGCCTGGAAGTCACACTGTAGTGAGGGGGAGTAACATGAAATAAGACTGGAAAGGCAGGTTAGAAGCTAATTGTTGAGGGCATTACATGCCAGGTTAAAGAGTTTGGCTACCTAGCCCAACCTCCTCATTTTGCAGATGAGGCCTGGAGAGCTTAAGTGACTTACTCAGAGTCACACAGCTTTATCAGCCGTGCATTTAAGGAGTGATTTGAACCCAAATCCAATGTTCTATCCATTAAACCTCATGCCCTCTCAAGTTTTTAAATGAGGCAACTGGGTCGCATAGGCAGATTGGTCACTGGACTTAGAATCAAGAAGGTTTTTGGTCATTTCAGCTATGCCTGACACTTCAGGACCCCATTTGGGGTTTTCTCGGCAAAGATACTGGAGTGGTTTGCTGTTTACATCTCCAGCCCATTTTATAGATGTGGAAACGGAGGCAAATAATGTTAAATGACTTGCTCAGGGTCACATAGCTAATAAGTGTTTGAGGCCAAACTTGAATTCTGGAATTGTGAAGTGATCCAACCATTTTGGAGAGCAACCTGGAATTATACCTAAAGAGTTATTAAACTTCCTACACCCTTTGACCCAGCAATACTATTACTTGGTCTTTTTCCAAAGCTGATTAGGGAAAAAGGGAAAAGAACTTGTATGTTCTGAAATGCTTATAGCAGCTCTCTTTGTGGTGGCAAAGAACTGGAAATTGCAGGGATGCCTATCAATTGGGGAATGGTTGATTGAGTTGTGGCATACGATCGTGATGGAATACTACTGTGCTATCAGAAATGCTGAGCTCAATGATCTTACAAAAACATGGAAAGACTTAGATGAAATAATGAAGAGCAAAATGAGCAGAACCAAGAGAACATTGTACGTAGTAACAGCAATATTGTTTTAAGAATGACTTCCAGTGAATGAGTCATTTTGTCTCTTATAAGTACCCAGATTAACTATAAAATATATATGAAGAAAGATTTCATCTGCATCAAAAGTATTGATAAATAGAAGTGAGCATAGAATAATTTTATACATATATATAATATACATATATATGTATATACATGTGTGCATATATATATATTCAAATATATGTATATATACATATAATAGATAGATAGATAGATAGATAGATAGATAGATAGATAGATAGATAGATAGATGATAGATAGATGATAGATAGATAGATAGATAGATAGATAGATAGATAGATAGATGATAGATAGATGATAGATAGATAGATGGATAGATAGATAGATAGATGATAGATAGATAGATAGATAGATACATAGATACATAGATACATAGATACATAGATACATAGATAGATAGATACATAGATACATAGATAGATAGATACATAGATACATAGATAGATAGATACATAGATACATACATACATACATACATACATAGATAGATAGATAGATAGATAGATACATAGATACATAGATAGATAGATACATAGATACATAGATACACACATACATACATAGATACATAGATAGATAGATAGATATATAGATAGATAGATAGATAGATAGATAGATAGATAGATAGATAGATAGATGATAGATAGATAGATGATAGATAGATAGATAGATAGATAGATAGATAGATAGATAGATGATAGATAGATAGATGATAGATAGATAGATAGATAGATGATAGATAGATGATAGATAGATAGATGGATAGATAGATAGATAGATGATAGATAGATAGATAGATAGATAGATAGATAGATAGATAGACAGATAGATAGATATACCTATTTTTGTTTAGTGGTAGCCATCTCTAGGGCAGGGAGAGGGGAGAAAAAAAAGAAATTTACATGATAATTCTATTGTATATTTAAAAGGAATAGTAAGTTATATGTAACAGATTTGCAGTTTTATGTGCAATCATCTTCTTTTATTATACTATGTTATGGAAACGCTCCTTTTATTCCATAAATTTAAAAAAAAGATGAGCCTTCCTGATTCCAAGCCCAGGGCTTTATCCACTGCACCACCTAGCTGCCCAGGAATCAGGAAGACCTGAGTTCAAAAGTTGCTTCAGTTACTCACCACCCGTGTGACCTTGGGCAAGTCATTTTAACTGCTGCCTGCCTCAGTTTCCTCATTTGTAAAATGAGAGAGTTCTACCTGAAGGCTTCAAAAGTCCCCCTCTAGTTCTACAACTATGAATGAGGGTGTATCATTGCCAAATTGCTATAGAAAGATTATTTTCTTTCATTTTCTTGTATTTTTCTATTCATATTTTCTCTTACTCCTACTCTCCTTGACTTAAAAGAATAAAGAAAAACTAAACCCTTGTAACAAATATGCAGTCAAAGAAGACCAATCCCCACAGTGTCCCTGTCAAAAAAATGCACATCTCATTCTGCATCCTGAATGCCACAATGATGTGAAGGCTGGTTTGAATAGGGATAAAACTAGAGACAGAGGGATGAATTAGAAAGAAGGCTGTTGAAGCCATCTTAAGTGGGAGGCGATGGGGACAGAAACTAGGGTGATGGCTATATGAGTGGAAAGAAAGAGACACAAGAGATGTTGCAGAAGTAAAAATCAACCTGATTTGTCAACTGATTGGCAGTGGTGAATGTGGGGAGAGTGAGGAAGGAAGAAAGGTCCAAGATTATTGGCTGAGGTTATGAAGCTGCTGGTTAGAAAGATGAGGGTGCATTCAACAGAAATAGAGACCTTTGGAGGACAAGCAGGTTTTAAAAGAAAGATGAATTAATTCAGTTTGAGATGTGAGGAATCTGAGGCATCCATAGGATAGAAATCCAAGAAGAGATGTAGAATTTCTTGTACACAGTACAGTAGCTAGCGATATAGCCAGATGCATATAGAAAAGTCACTAAGAAGAAACACCTGGGACAGGTAAATAGATATGGAAATTATTGGCGTAGACATGATAATTAAACTCATGGGATCAATGGCTTCAAAAGTGAGAAGGTAGAAAGAAGCGGGCCCAGGAGAGAGACTTGAGAGACACTCACAGCCATACTTTTGCTCTGGCTAGCTCTCATGACTGGAAGACCCTTCCACCTCACCTCCACATCCCAGAATCTTTTGATTC
Organism: Phascolarctos cinereus; assembly: GCF_003287225.1. Taxonomy (NCBI): domain Eukaryota; kingdom Metazoa; phylum Chordata; class Mammalia; order Diprotodontia; family Phascolarctidae; genus Phascolarctos; species Phascolarctos cinereus. The sequence continues at coordinate 26,280,139 of NW_027555958.1, forward strand.
TCTCAAAACTCTGCGCAAGCAACCTTTTACAAGAACCCTTTTCTTGATCTCTTCTTCGTCCCCAGGTGCTAACGCTTCCACCTAAAGTATTTAAATTACTCTTATTGTCTATACAAATATGTGCATAGAATATACAGGGTAGAATGTAAGTTTCTTGAGGACAGCAGGGATTGCTTCATTTCTGTTTTTGTATTTCCAGTGCTAGCAAAATACTAGGCACTGAATAAATGATTATTGGTTGACTGATACATGCACAAAACTATTCAAGGTGTTTTACAAAGATAAATAAGATACGATTCCTGACCACAAAAAGTTTATATAGTAAACATACTATCTTTATATACTAAAAATTACAACATCTGAATTAATGGTTTGACTATCTATGTATAAGGGCAGCTAGGTAGCACCGTAAGGCAACAAGCACAGGGCCTGGAGTCAGGAAGACTCAGCTTTATGAGTTCAAATCCAGCCTCAGATATTCATTAGCTGTTCAAATGTGGGCAAGTCACTTTACTCTGTTTGCCTCAGTTTCCTCATCTGTTAAATGAGCTGGAGGAAAAAAATGGCAAACCATTCCAGTATCTTTGCTAGGAAAACCCCAAATGGGTCACCGAAAGTTGGACACGATTGAAATGACTCAACAACCATCTATGTACAAATAAGTACCCAGACCTTCAGCAATTCAAATCATTCAGCATGGAACAAATAAGCAATAAGCATGTATTAAATACCTAATAATAATAATAATAATAGTAATAGCTAGCACTTACATAGCACTTTGAGGTTTTCTAAGCACTTTGTAAATGATATTTCTTTTTATCCTCACAACAACTGTGGAAAGTAGGTATTATTATCTCCATTTTGCTGAAGAGGAAACTAAGGCAAACAGAGGTTAATTGACATGCCCAGGGTCACCTAGTTAGCAAGTATCTGAGGGGACATTTGAACTGATTCTACGTCCAGCATTGCTTCTACTGCACCACCTAGCTGGCTCTCCATGCCAGGAACTATGGTAAGGGCTGGGGTGCAAAAAAAAGTAGCTAAGTCTCTGTACTCAAGGAGATTACATCCTGAAGGAGCCAGCATATGTGTTAGTGCATGTGTAATACAGAGTAGATGGAAGCAGCCTTAGGAACCTGGAAAGGCTCAGCAGACTAGGCAGTGTTTAGGCGGAATCTCAAAGAAAGGTGGAGGTTGGCATGGAGGGCATCCCACCATTGGGGAAGAGCACAGAGGTGGGAGAAGTAGGGAAGGATGGCTGGCTCGGAGCATGCAAAGAACAGCACTTCAGACATAACAGAAACTGGATATTCTCCAAATCCTTTGGTCAGTTACTTTTGTTGGCCAACCTTGGTCGCACATACAAGAAATTCCCCACAGTTCTGTTCCTAAAAGAAAAGATCACCAATAGATATACATCTTAGTGGTTTCTTTACCTAAATCTGAAAGAGTGCAAAAATAAGACCTAGTCACTAGACCTAGAATCTCTGGAATTGTTCCATTCTCTGTGTCTTACTTGCCGATACTGCCTTCCCATCAACTGGGAACAGAACAAGATAATCCCTAAGGTCTTTTTTCTATGAATTCAGATATTTCCCTTAGTCGAAAACATTAATTGAAAACTCTTTGTGTGTAAAGCATTGTGTTGGGTAAATATGTGTCTGTTGAATTTAATTACATGTTGGGATTAGGGTAGGGGGGAGGGTAGAGAGAGAAGGGGAAAAGGAAGAATAAAGATACATCCCCTATCTCCAGGGGATCAAATGACTGTTTGAATTTCAACATGTTAATCAATGGCTTGGATGATGGCGTGGTCGGCATACTTATCAAAGCTGTGAATGAAAGGAAAATGCGAAGGACGGCTATTTTTATTGTTGAGTTGTTTTCAATCATGTCTGACTCCTGGTGACCCCATTCTGGGTTTTCTTGGCCAAGAAACTGGAATGGTTTGCATTTCCTTCTCCAGCTCATGTTACAGATGACAAAACTGAGGCAAAGAAGGTTAAGTGACTTGCCCAGGGTCACCCAGCTAGTAAGTGTCTGAGGCTAGATTTTTAACTCATTTTCGGTCTTCCTGACTCCAGACCCTGAACTCTATCCACTGCACCACCTAGCTGCTCCAGCAGCTGAATATTCTAACCAGGGTCTGAAAAGATCATGGAAAGCTAAGAATGACAGTCTAGATCTGATAAGATAAAAGTTAATAGAGACAGAAGGAAAGCCCTCTCACTTGGATTCAAAAATGCCACTTGCACAAGCATGGGAGATGTAGGTAGCTAGCCATTCAGCTGACCAAAACCTGGGCCTCTCAGGGGCCTATGAGCTCAAGACGAGCTGCCTATGTTATGTGGCAGCCCAGGAAGCCATGATAACATGCGACTCCATTGATAGGAGGGTCCTCATGCCTAGAATCATTCACTACAACAGCAATCATTTACTACGTGAGTCCCAAGTGCCAGACCCTGGGTTAGATTCAGGAAATACAAAAACAAAGTGAAAAATCCTTGCTCTCTAGTAAAAGTGTTCCATGGGGAATGGAGGACCATTTCTAGAAATGTCATAAAAGGGCATCATGTGCTAGAAAAGGAGCCGGAATAATCACTAAGGACCATTCTAACAGTAAAAGTGTATGATCTTACTGCTGCATGACTCTGGGTAAGTCATTTCCCTTCTCTGGGCTTCAGTTTCTTACTCTGCAAAATGAAGGGATTGGACTACACAGCCCCCAAGTTCCCTACGAATCTTGGCTCTGTCTCTTACCAGTGGGGTGACCTTGAGCAAGTCCCTTCCCTTTTGTGAGCCTCAGTTTCCTCCTCTACAAAATGAGGAGGTTGAATGAGATAGCCTTTAGGTTCCTTCCATCTCTAAATCAGTGACGCTATAATTTGGTAGAGCGTAACTCACCAGGAGCACTTTTTCTTCTGGGTACTTTAGGACACAGGCTGTCCCATGAGACATACGCTTTTTGAGGTATGACGGGCTAATGGGGTACGATGGAGGTAGTTGAACAATAATGATTTTGTGAATTGAAAAAAAAAAAGTTCAGCAGTTCTGCACGGCGACTTCCAACACAAGACCCTACTATTTCTACATTTACCACCTCTTTATCAGAGGCAAGTGGGACTTTGATGAACGGTACATGGCAATAGCATGAAATTCACCCAGTCTTAGTTGCTGTATGAGGAAGGATTAGTTGAATATGCCAGGGGAGCCAAAAGTTTTTACTATGAAGAGGACTGAGGTTCCTAGCAGGCCAGATGACAGAATGAGGAATGGGCTGAGCCTGGGCCACTCCACCCTTGGGAAGGAAGTCATGACAGGGGCTACATTTTCTCATCAGTGCCCTGAGCATATCCAGTTATCACCTCTTCGTCAACAGTCTCAGGCCTACGATAAGTGCTGGGCTGCCACGGCGTCCAAATGTCAGCTGGCTTTGCTTCCTTCTCTAAGAAGCCTGATCCGACCAGCTGTTAGTACTGTCCCTTCTCAAAAGGACTTGGCCTTTATTTTTGTACACAGTTTTTATGTACTTACATATAGACATGTTGTCTGTACCCACCGTCTCCCACTGGTGTGCATGCACACACACACACACACACACACACACACACACACACACACACACACAATAGGATTTAAGTCCCTGGAGTGCAGGGCACACTTCACATTCCTAGTACATCACCTGGAACACAGTAGGTACTTTATAAATGCTTGGTGATTGATAAATGATCCCACTACCAAGAAACATGTAAACTGCCTGAGGGCAAAGACTGGTTTGTTTGGGGTTTTTTTTTGCTTTGTTTCTGTATACTAACACATTGTCTGGTATACAGTAGGCACTTAATAAATGCTTATTGAATGATTGATCTCCTTCTACCACCACCACCCCAAGAACAGAAAATGTAAACTCCTTGAGAGCAGATATTATTTTATTTTTGTTTTTGTATGCTCAAAGCCTAGCATAGTGCCCGACACATAGTAGGCATTTTATAAATGCTTAGTGATTGACTGATTGGACATATAAGCTGAAGAACCAGAGCCAGGCAGCAGCTGAAGAATTTTATGCACCAAGACTTCTGTACATATAAGCTCTTTAAGAGCAGGGCCCAGACGAGCTTTTTCTCAATGCTCCTAGGGCTAGGCTCAGCGGAGGTCAATAAACGATCATTGACTGACCAATTGATTTCTCTCTTTCTATGATACAACTAGGTAGCAGAGTGGTTAGTGTTGGACTTGTAGTTGCGAAGACCTAAGTTAAAATCCTGCCTTAGTCACTTATTAGCAGCTGGGAATATCCTTAACCCCTATCTCAGTTTCCCCATCTATAAAATGGGGATAATAGCATTTACTTCTCAGTTATTGTAAGGATCAAATGAGATATTTATAAAGTGTTCCACAAACTTTTAGGTGTGTTTATTAGTTATTATTACTGTTTCTACTTTCTTTTCCTTCTAATTCATCCGTTATGCCATTGCCAGACTTATTTTCCTGCTCAGGCCAGTATGTGATTCTGTGACTTGATTTTTCAAGGCCATTGAGCTAAAAGGGACCTTAGATAGGTCATCCATTCTTATGCTTTCATTTTACAGGTGAGGAAACTGAGGCCTAGAGAGGGAATCAACGATTTGGAGCTAGAAGGACTATCTGAAAATATCCAGTGCAGTTTTCTCATTTCACAGGTAAAGCGACTTGTCCAGTGTCACACAATTCGAAAGTAGCAAAGCCAGGATTTGAACCCAGGTCCTTTGATTCTAAATCCTATGCTCTTTCCACAAGACCATGCAATCTCTAAGGCCTTCTGTAGTCATGAAAATTCTATGACGCTAAGAATTTTCCCCATAGGTCCTCCTTTCCTAAGCACTTTCACAGGTCCTGTTCCCCCCTCCTCATGAAAGAAATGTTCCCATGGCAAAACCTCTCCTGTTGCAGCTCCTCCTCCTCCATAACCACCATCTTTTGCCATTGCTGGAAACAGTTTGGGGGGAAATACCAGAAAACTCACTCAAGCACCAGCAACCTGACATTTTTCCAGGCAGGACTAGATGCTATATCTCATGCTGTCCCTTCATGGGCAGGCAGTGGGAGAGGAGATGGAGGAGGCTGTCTGGTGAGAATGAATGACTGTTTCTACCCTCCCCCTGCTAGTCAATTAAGTGGAAGCAGTCTCGAAGGAAAGCACTGGCCAAGGGTTCTTGCCATTAGCAACATCATAATAAATGCGACTGAGCAGTAAAAGGCTTCCATTATTCAATGGGCAACATTCGAAGTCTAGATGGGCAGTTGAGCTGAGGAAAGCCTCAGCTGACGAGAGTCTGGGCCATTCTGAACCTTCACCACAATGGACTACTCCCCTTCCCACGACCTCAATACTTCACTATTTCATTTTCCTCTTCCAGGCTTTCTCCCTACCACTATCGCCCAGCAATCCCTCCTCCTTTGAGGTTCATTCTACCCAAATTTACCATCAGCCCTACACCTCCCCATTTTTTTCCAATGAGCTCAGTGCTGGGTTCAGTACCTGTCTCCCTCATAATCCATTTCAACACCCCCATTTCCTCAACCCACTCATTTCCCATGGACCTCTACTCCATCTCAGCTGCACTCAGATATCGTAACAGCCTTGATCTGCCCTCCCCCATAAATGTTCCATTTTTATGACCAACATATCAATAATCAACTATGGTCAAAGCCAACATTCCTTTATCTGATTTTAATCTATCATTAATCTATCATTTTTAATCTATCATAGACTTAATCATCTATCTATCTAAATTATCAGTGTAATCTATACCTTACTGCTTCTAAACCTATTCTTTGTCCTCAACATGACCTCCAATCCCTCTACCACTGAGTGATTTTCCAGGCCACCATCCCTGCAGCATAGCCCGGCTACACTCTCCTCACTTCCTCCACGTTCCTCTGTTCTATTACTACTCACTCCTTACCAAAGCCCAAAGCTATATTATTCCCATCATATGCCTTTTTTATTCCTATTCACAAAATGCTTAATAGAGCTCAAGGAATTCCCAACTATGCTAACAGATTTATGTTCTATCATCTCAGCTGGGCTCTCAGTACAGCAAGGCAATCCCTCCACTTCTCCTAATTAATTTTCTATGCCACGTATTACAATGGCTGTTCCAAATCTTCTGGCTTCTCATCAAGCTTCTCACCGAACAGCTTCTCCCTCACTCTGCTAGCTGTGGGCTTCACCTCATACTTCACCAAAATCAAAGACAAATGTCTTTGACTTGCTGTCTCTCTCCTGCCTTCCTCCTTGGCTCATGGCCCCTTGACATCTTCTCACGTTATTTCCTCTTTTTACTCCAGTCTCTGTGGAAGAGATGGCCCTTCACTTCAGTGAGAACAAAGCCTACTGCCCACATTATCACCCCCAACTCTTTTTCTCTAACCTTAAGTCTTTCCTTATCTAGTGGTCCCTGCTCTTCTGCCTTCAGACCATGTCTTCCTCTTCCTCAAAAATCCTTCACTACAGCTTACCATTCCTGCTAATTTTAGTCTTATACCTCTCTTCTCTTTCTCAGTCCAACTCCTCAAAAAGGCCATCTATACTCAATGTCTCCACTTCTCTCTCCCTTTGAGATCTGGAAACTGACCTCATCATTCAGCTAAAATTGCCCTCTCAAAAGTTACCTGTGATCTCTTGCCAAATATAATAATCTTTTTTCTTAATTCTCATCCTTTATGATCTCTCAGGCAGCTAGGTGGGGCAGTGGATATAGTGCTGGGCCTGGAGTCAGGAAGACTTGAGGTCAAATTCAGCCTCAGACACCTATCCTAGGCAATTCACTTAACCTCTATTTGCCCCGGTTTCTTTAACTGTAAAATGGACATAATAATAGCAACTACTTCTCGGGGTTGTGATGTGACTCAGAATAGCTTAGCATAATGCCTAGCACATATTGAACTCTTAATTACCCTTCCCCTCACATCAGTCCATTCTCCACATAGCGAGATTTGATTTTCCTAAACTGCAAATCTGATCATGTTACACACTTGTCGCTACTCAATAAACTTCAGCGGCTCCCCATTTCCTCTGGAGTGAAATATAAATTTCTAAGTCTGGCATTGGAACCTCTTCACAACCTAGTCCCTTCCTATCTTCCCAGTCTTCTTACATACTAACCCCCTCTGCACAATCCATGATCCAGCCTTCCTGCTATTCCACACACATAATGTGTGGAATGCTTCATCTCTCATCTCCAAACGTTTGCACTGGTTCTCACCTTTAAAATATTCTCCCTTCTTGCTTCTTCTTCTTAGACCACCTGGTTTTCTTGAAGACTCAGCTCACACTCTTCCTTCCATGTGAAACCTTCCTTGCTCCTCCCAACTGCTAGCAGCTTCTCCTCCAAAAGATTTTGTATTCATGTTGCACATATTCTGAATGTATTTGTGCGCACCTGTTGACTTCCTTTCTAGAGTGGAAGCTTTTTGAAGGGAGGAACTTTTTCCTTTTATCCTCAGTGCTTAATAGAGCACCTGGCCCATAATAAGTGCTTACTAAATACTTACTGATTGATTGACTGGTAGTTTTGTATTTCACACAGTTTTTAGCACATGGCAGGCACTGCATTTACATAAGCTTAGTTTAGTGAGCAGATAAGTGAGTACAGAGCAGAGTTAGCACCAAATTCAGTCAATCTAATTCTAGTAAACCTCTCTTTGTTTATATGAATATAAAAAGGATCAGCAATTTTTGTCAACCTAACAAACTCCCACTTTGGCAATTTCCTCTACCTTTTAACTCAACCTACCTGTCATTTGAGGGACTGGGACTAGATTAAGGCACATAGAGATTCAGGGTCTTGCCAATAAATGGCACAAACAGGATTTGAAACAAAGTGTCCTGATCTAAAGCCCAGTGCTCTAACTACTGCCTTTTTTTTTTTGGCTCAAGGGATAGGGATGGGATGGGATAGGAACAGGGATAAGGACTGCACCTGTAATTTATTTTGTAGAAGCAACTCCATCTACCAGTGCTGATTGACACTTCAGCCTTACAGTCCTACAGCGATGCCCAGAACAGTGAGATGTTGTGACTTGTCAAGAGTCACAAGCCAACACATGCTTATGTTTAGTAGAAGAGTTTTTTAAGAGAACCTTAAAAAGATGCCAGAAACCACTTCTGAAAGGTGATATCATTATTGACACATATCTGTCAGTATTGTCACAAAAGCCAAAGGCCCAGAAGAGATCTGATATAGGACCACACAAATGATGCAGAGAATGGAAGGAAGGCACACTTTGACCCAAGTCTACATGAAAGTATATATGGCAACACTCTACAGAGTAGGTAGCGAGTATGCAAAAGTCACAAGCCTCAGGAGGTTATCAAGAACGTAATAATACACAGGATAATTATATAATAAATAATTAAATAATAAACAGGAATTCACAAAGCAATCAAGTAAATTCACAGAGGAAGCCATAACACTTTTTATTAAGGGGAAGTTAATAACAGGCCCCACCCAGGCGTGGCTGATACCAGGAAAGACAACTATAAAACACTTTCTTATAAAGAAGGTAATACCTGTGTCGTTACGTTTATTTCATTCATGAGGAAACAGTAAGAGATGTTCCATGACTTAATCATGGTCAGACAGATTTCACGTGTCAGAGTCAGATCTCAAACCCAGTCTATCCCACCAAGGCTCCTTGGCCACCATCAGCCCAGACTCTCCCACCAAGGCTCCTTGGCCATTTATCAGTCCAGCCTCTCCCACCAAGGCTCCTTGGCCACCATCAGTCCAGCCTCTCCCACCAAGGCTCCTTGGCCATCATCATCAGCCCAACCTCTCCCGTCAAGGTTCCTTGGCTGCCAACATCAGAGACAGAGCCTTTCATTACACACACCTATCCTGGATTTTTCTTAAATTCCTATGATTGAGATGGATAGATGTATGTGACTCCAAAAAAGGAAGTCCTAAATCCACTGCAAGGCCTTTCTTTGAATCCCCAGTGTTTAGCATAATATTTGATTAATATATTCTTGTTATATAAATAACTGACAATGCTTACTATTGTTCAAATTAAGAGAAAAGTATGGAGAAGATATCTTGCCAAAAACCTCAAATATTCAGAAAGTTGATTCATTCAAAGGCATCACTATACAACGCAATGCACACTCACCCAGTAGCACACCTGCCTTAGTACTAGGGAGGCAGCATAAGGCTCAGGCTACAGTCAGACTCAGATTGACATTCATGCTTATGCTCAGACAATCTCTCAGGGGGAAAAAAAGTCTTACCTGCCAGAATATACTATCTATCGTGTTCCCAAGAAAACCATCTCGACCTTCTGATGACACCAGCTTGGGGCCCAGGATTGTCATGAATTCATCAAAATCCACCTGGCCATCCCCTGGAGGGAGAAGAAATAAACATGATCCATCCTGTATATGGATTTGAACTACTAAATGCAATATAAGGAAGAAACCCCCCATGGCCTCTTCCCTAGCTCTAGGTTCTCTTTCCCAGCATGTCATTTACAGATAGAGACATGGAGGGAGGTTAACAGCAACCTGCAATGATGTTTTCATGATATTATTAAATATCAGCAAATTGTCAGACCTTTGAATGTACAAGAGATGCCTCACAACTCAGAGGTGGATTTGTTTGCCGTTTGGAAAACTTACCATTAGCCAAGCAACTTTCAGGCTAATGTGGAAGGGGCAAACAAAGCCCAAGATTCATTTTTCATGATCCAATTGGAATCAGCAGGAGTAGTTCTCTGGCCCTTTATAATGATTACTCAAGAGAAAATTGTCATCAAGATTATGCCATGACATACTGGCCAGAAACCTGAGCATGGAACATAGGGTCACAGATTTAGAGCCAGGAGAGAATTTAAAGGCCATAAGTCCAACCAAGTCCCTCATTTTACATATGAGGAAACTGAGGACCAGAGAAATTAAGTGATTTACATACAGCTAGTTAGTATCTGAGGCAGGATTCAAACTCAGGTCTTCCAGACTCCAAGACTAGTTCTCCATCCACCGCACTAGAATTGGAGTCAGGTGGCATTAGCCAAACTTAATCTGTCTGGCCTCAATTTCTTCATCTGTAAAATGGGGGGTTGGACTAACCTTTGATGTCCTTTCTAGCTCTAAGTCCATGAGATTATCAGTTATATTTCAGGTCCTTCTCTATAACATCATAAGACAGCCAAGATGGGGCAACCAGTGGGATGCAACATCTATCGGTCTCTTTCCTCTTTGATTTCTCTGTACCATTTGACCTCAGTGGCCATCTGTTCCTCCTTGATACTCTCTCCTCACTTGTTTGTGGTGTTGCTGCTTTCTCCTTCAACTTATATAACCAGGGTTCTTCAATTACCCCTCAGAAGTCCTAAGAAGGGAAGATGTACCCCAAGGCTCTGTCTTAGGCTCTCTTATTTCTACATAACCTCTCAACGATCATCTCTAAGGAAATGACTCCCCAAATTAAATATCTAATCTCATTCTCACAACAAAGCTCTAGCTTCAAATTTACATTTTGGCTCCCAGATATTTCCAACCGTATGCCTCCCCTTTCCCTACCCCCAACTCAAAGTGTTTAAAATTCGTCATTTCCCTTCAAAAATCATGTACCTCTTCCATGTTTCCTGATTTCTGTCGATAGAACACCATCCTCCCAGTCACACCCTGACTTGAATCCTTCATGTTATCTTGGAGGCAATATGGCCTACACGGTAGAGTGCCGACAGGAAGACCTGGGTTCAAATCTTGCCTCTGATATCTACTAGTTGTGTGACACTGAGTGAGTCATCACCTCTGAGCTGGTACAGTTGACCTAAATAGGCTCTAAGGTCCCTTCCAGCTCTGAATCTATGACCCTACAATCTTTCCAGTCTCACCCTCCATAAATTTCCATGTCCCAACCATTCTGTCTCCACCATTTGCCTCACATCTGTGGAAGTCTACACACAGCAAGACCTCTGAAGTGTTGCCAAAGTTAGGGAGAAAGTGATGAAGAGACAGAGTGCGAATGGGCTGTCTACCCAGAGCAGGAGCTCCTTGGAAAGTCACAAACTGGCCAAAGTAAGGGTGGTCCTTATTCCTGAGTGGGTGTGTTCTTCTGAAGAGTAGTAATAGCCTGGGATCAGTTACAAAATGTTTGCAAATGTTCAAATCGAGGAGCCAGGCACTCAACTACACATCGTAATGCCTTTCTGGAAGCACATTTCCCAGCCTCCTTCACATGAGGAATGCATCAGCCACATCCCCACCTCCAATACCCAACAATCATTTCTTAAGTGCCTACTATTCTCCAGGCATTGTGATAAGCACTGGAGAGATAAAGCCTCTAGAAGCTTACATTCTAATGGAGAAGACAATGTGTACATACATAGATATATACAAGACCAAGAGGGCTGGAAGCTGGGCCACCAGGAAAGGTCTTTTGCAGAAGGGGACACGTAAATTGAGTCATTCACATAGGCACCAGCCAGGTCCAGTTCCTCACCAGCCCTTGGCTAGACTGTGATAATTCCCTCCTAATTGAGATCTCTAACAGAAGTCTCTCCCCTCTTTACTCCATCCACAAAATTTCCAAAGTAAGATTCAACTACGTAGCCCTGAGCTTGTCATCCCACCTTTTAAAAGCCTTTGGTGTCTCCCTGCGGTCTGTACGATAAAAGCACAACTTCTTAATCTGACGTTCATGGCTTTCCCCAGTCTGGCTCCAAGCTACCTTTCTGGCCTTATTTCACCATGCATCCTTTTCAAGCCTCTACCTTCTGGCCAAAATGGACTACTGACAATTCTTCAGTTTCATTCATATTTCTCCTACATCCATGCTTGCATGCAGACATACTCATACTCATGCTCCCTCTTCTCTACTTACTGAAATTCTCTCCTTTCTAGAGGTAGCAGGTGGTGCAGCAGACAAAACTCTGGGCATAGAGTCAAGAACACCTGAGTTCAAATCCAGCCTCAATCACTTACTTGCTGTGTGACCTTGGACAAATTATTTAACCTCTGCCTGCCTGTCCTCAACTGTAAAATGGAGATGATAATAGCACCTGCCTCCCAGGATTGTTGTAAGAGTCAAATGAGATAATATTGGTAAAGTGCTTAGCACAATGCCTGGCACACAGTAGGCACTATACAAATGCTAATTATTCCTTTACCTTCCCCTTCTTCCTTCAAGGCATACTACATACTTTCTCTTCCACGAAACCTTCCCTTTCCTTCCCAAATAAAGGTTTTCTCTGCCCCCTCCAATGTCTTACTGAACCTTATCAATAAGATGATGTGCCCTTTCTACCCTGAAGCTCCCCTGGGGTAGCCCCTTCTCCCCTGGGCCCTACTTACTCAGATACATGTCCTAGCCACCATTAAACTATAACCTGCTTGAGACAAGAATGGTGTTGATTTCCATTTCTGTATCCCTGGCACCTAGCATGGAGTTTTGCCCATGGGGGAGAGGGAGCTAAGGTGAGATGAATTTTAGTCATCTACAACCTCAAATATACTCGTTGGCTGAATTGGCATGTCAGCAGCAATAGTGATTTTTCACAGATAAGAGACTGTCATGGTTCAAGTGCTCACGACTGCTTGGACCAGGGATGAGGGCCATTCATATTTGCCCCTAGTCTTCTTCCACATCAGACTCCAAAGTCTCCTATGTCCTACCCCCAGGACTTGGCTTGATTGCCCCTGGCTGGAGGGCTCCTAAGTAATACCTCTGAGAGTGCTTTTTGATGGACTTTCTGGCTGACCAATTGGAGACATATTCCTTTGGTCTCATCGGATCTAACAACAACAACAATAACAAAACCCCACTCATATAGTGCGTACGGCACGCTGGGCACTGTGCTGAGCACAATGTAAGTATTACTTCATTTGGTCCTCACAACTACCCTGGGAGGTAGATGTTACTATTATCCCCATTTTACAGGTAAGGAAATTGAAGCAAGCAGAAGTCAAGTGACTTGCCTAGGGTCACACAATGGTAAGTGCAGAGGCAGGATTTGAACTCAGGTCTTCCTGATGTCAGGCCTAGCACTCTATCCACCAATACCACCTAGCTGCCTCATCTATCATCATCACCATCACCATCATCATCATCATCATCATTGTCTTTAAGGTTTGCAAAGTGTGAACAACTTTAGAAAGTAAGTATAATTTTACAGTTGAAGAAACTGAGGCAGACAGTGGCTAAGTATGCCACATAGCAATGAGGTGTCTGAAGCCATATTTTAATTAAATACCTTCTGAATCCAAGTTCCTTTCCCTTCTCTATTTTTCTCCTTCCTTTTTTTTTCTTCTACTCACTTTTATTCATCCTCTTGACTGGATTTTCTGAGCTACATCTACTTATGGAAAATGACTTCCTCTTACCTGTGACTATTTACAGTGAAATGATGATTTCATAGGATTGTAGATTTAGAGCTGCAAGCTTCTTTCCACCTGAAACTCATACATAAACTTCATATAAACACATACACATCTTGAGTTCAAATCCAGGCTCAATCATTTACTTGCTGTGTGGCCTTGGACAAATTATATAAGCTCTGCCTGCCTCAGTTGCCTCAGCTGTAACACACATACAGAGAGAGAGGCAAAGAGAAAGAGGGTGAGAGACACAGAGAGACTGAAAGAGAAGAGAAAGGAGAGACAAATTCAGAGAGGGAGGAGAAAAAGGAAAAAGAGGGACGGAGAGAAACAGAGACAGAGAAAGAGAGAGAAAAGGGGGAAACAGAGAAGAGAGAAAGGAAAGAGAAAAAATAGAGAAAGAAAGGAGGGAAATCAGAAAGAGAAAAAGGAGACAGAGACAGAGAGAGAGAGCAGGGACTGTGTTGATTCTCTTTCTCTCTGTACCCCAAGGACGTAGCATAGTGCTTTGACATAGGGATAGGACCTGAACCTGTGATTTCATTTGTATAGGGAGCTACCAAGTGAAAAAATTCCTTCTACCAATGCAGGTTGGCACCTTCTCTGCAGCTTATGGACATTAATAGGACACAAAATTATAGCTCTAGAATTGGAAGGGACCTTAAGAGGTCTTCTAGTCCAAACACTTTATTTTATTGTTTAATTTAATTTAATCTTTTTTAATTAACAAAAATCTATTTTTCTCCCTCTTATCTATCCTTTATTGGAAGAAAAATAAAGTTGCTGTCAATTTCAAATTATTTATTTATTTTCCCCAATCACATAAAAAACATTTTTAACATCATTTCTTAAAACTTTAGTTCCAAATTCTCTCCCTCCTTCCCCTCCTTTGCACTGAGAAGGCAGGCGATTTGATCTTTGACTCTCCTAACAAATATACATAAAAAAGCAAAACAAATGCCTACATTGGCCATGTCCAAAATATCTATGTCTCATTTTGCTTCTTGAGTCCAGCGAGCACTTCTCTGTTAAGAGGAGGGGAGCATATTTCATTATTGACCCACTGGAATCATGGCTGGTCATTACAATGATCAGAGTTCTTGAGCCTTTCAAAGTTATTTTTCTTCATACTGTTGTTCCCGTATTAACTTTTCTCCTGGTTCTATTCTCTTGACTTTTTGTCAGTTCATATAAGTCTTCCCAAGTTTCTCTGAAACTGTCCCTATAATAATTTCTCAAAGTACAACAATGTGACATTATATTCATATACCATCATTTGTTCAGCCATGCTCCAACTGATGGGCACTCCCTTAGTTTCCAGTTGTTTGCCACCACAAAAAGAGCTGCTATAAATATGTGTCTATGTGAACCAGCCCACTCATTTTACAGATACAGAAAGTAAAGCTTAGAAGGGTTAAATAATTTGTCCCAGGTTATACAGGTGGCAGAGACAAGATTCAAACTCAGATCCTTTGACTCCAAAGCCATCATTCTTTCCACTGCCACATGCTACACACTCTTTTCCATTGCCTGGACCTTTCAATATTTCAAATCTGCCTGAGAAATTTGTTTTATGAAGTTGGAGGGGAAAAAAGGTTGAGCCACATTTCAATGGTCCATGCCAATATGGCTCTCTTTGGCATGGGGCTCTCATTCCCACAGACCTAAATGATGGTCTCATGTGGAAACTGGAACTTGTAGTGGGCAAAGTTTACACCAAGAAGGGAAATCAGGGTCCTGTTCAAACAGGTCCATGGGTGTCATTTCTCATTACCATGCTGCACTCGGCCCTCAAAATGAACCATTTAAAATGTATAACTGACACCATTCAAATGGCTGAATTTCGTAAAAACAAATTCCTACTTTGGGTTGAGTTTCAAAGCAATGATCCTCATTCAACCGGTCCCAGGGAATGCTAATTCTCTCCTTGGGAAGAAGTGCTACTAATAAGGCTGTGCTATTCTAAATGCCCCCAAGCTGTATGAATCAAGAGTTACTCCAATGACTTAAGCATTAACGACCAAGGGTTGCCCAGCTCTGACCCTCTCACCACCTCCATCATCTGTAAATGATCCCAGGCCTTCCTGGGCATGATCACTTATGGATTATGGGTACAAAGCTCATCTTAACTCAGCGTGCAGCAGGAATAGAACACACTGCACGGAAGAAATAAAGAACATTTGTAGATAAGCAAGAGATTGCTTTCAAATAGCTTTCCTTAGGTTTTAAGAAAAAATCAATATATTTTAATGAGATTTTAATAAGGACTGGCACACTGTAGTTGCATCTGTCAGCCTGTATCTTTGTCAATGGCCACATCTTCATGGTTTGTCCACCACGGATCCAGAAGACTCAAACCAGGGCCAAGACAAAAAAATAAGTTGAATGTCCTTATAATCATCCCACCACGTCATCGAATGGCTAGAGTGCTGGCCATGGGTTCAAATCCTACCCTTGCCACTTCACTCCTCAGTGACTCGGAAAACTCCCAAGGATTCTTCTACTGAATCACATGTGGGTTGCGATGTGCATTGATGGAGGGAGTCCTTATACCCAGATTCCAGTGCACCAGTGAATTCACAGACCTTTCATGATATTCAGGTCGTTGTGGTGTTCAGATCTGTGATTTCATTGGTACAGGGAACTCCAGCTAAAGAAGCTCCCTCTAGCAATGAAGATCGGTGACTGCTCTGTACTTTGTAGTCTTAGAGAACTGTCTGGGGCCTGGAGAGGTTAAGTGACTGATCTAATCTCACACAGCTGGTCTGCGTGAGAGGCACGGGTCTTCCTGAGTCTAAGGCCAGCTATCTATCCACTACACCACACTGTCTCTCATACAGCTCACTGCCATCCTCATCTGTTTATAATATGAGTTACTTTCAATTTAACCATTCTTGCCAAGCCTTCACACAGAAAGGAGAAGTTCAGGAAAGCTTTCCCAATGACCCCTGTTGAGGATCCTCCATTTCCTACCTCCAAACCTTGCCATGGCTCCCGATGTAGTTGTCTTGATTTTTCTACCAGTTAAACAAGAACCCCTCAGATTCCAAAATCTGAAAGCAATGAACAGCACTCAAAAGCCATCTCCTTCTGCAAGTCAACATTTATTAAGCACCTACTGTATGCCAGGAACTGGGCCAAGTTCTAGAAGTTATCCTGGATTGATCCAAAGTAGAAGCCAGGTTTTTATAGCCTGTTGCCCACACTATCTGAATTGGTGACAAACACCATCTTGAATTCTCCCTGAACACCTGGAGTCATGCTGCCTACCCCCCCACACACACATTAACATAGGCATCTCCTAGACAAACCAACCCAATGTTCAAGACACCTGGTGAGTCTACATTCCCTCATAACCAT
This sequence comes from Phascolarctos cinereus, assembly GCF_003287225.1. Taxonomy (NCBI): domain Eukaryota; kingdom Metazoa; phylum Chordata; class Mammalia; order Diprotodontia; family Phascolarctidae; genus Phascolarctos; species Phascolarctos cinereus. Next base: position 26,296,859 of record NW_027555958.1, read on the forward strand.
AGTTTGCAAACTCCTACTGATACATTTACTTTTACCGGTCAGCCAGAGAACACAAGTGAAAGAATTTAATGAAATATCAGGGGAAGAAAAATAGTAAGAAATTATTTTCCTCATAAACCTAGGGCATACTTTCCCACAAATACATACACCATAATTGGGAGGAATGGATACGCCTAGGGAACATACATGGAAAAGCACACAGGTATGGAATATGTGGGGTCAGGGCACATAAGGAGAGGGGCAACTGTCCTCCAGCCCTCCAAGAAGAACAACATCCTCTGGTTAAGCTGATACAATGCTGGTACTGCATGGGCATAGGTCCCCACTGATCTTGTCTCACGTGTAATCTACTGGTCGTGTAATCCCCAGGGTAGGGTGGTCTTGCCTGTCATGCAGATTCTGTTGGGTGTGGAGTCTTTGTCTCGGGTTGAGACAGAGCTCGTTGTCCTTTCTTCCTTCCCACTGGTCTTTCATGTTTGCTTTTTGACAGTGCTTCCCTGGATCTCCGGTAACCATTTAATTAGGTGACTGAGCAACAGCCTTAATATGCCCGTAGAACAACCTTGCGAGCATTGCAAGGTTGTTAGAGATTGTAAGGCAATAGCTGGCATCTTCTCTTTGCCACACACCCCGAAGCCAAGCAGCAAACCAGCTCACCCAGCCAAGTAGTGACGCCACACCCTGAAAGACGCCAACCCCGGGGGAGTTCTCACATTCGTTCTGTATATGATGCATGTATATGGTCTCCTCTAGCTAGACTGTAAGCCCCTTGAGGTCAGGGAGCTTTCCCTTTTGTCATAGTATCTCCAGTATCTAGCAGGGCGGACAGCCCCAGTAGGTTCTTAATACATCTCTGTTGACTGATGTAGTGGTTACTTCATAAGCACTTGTTCGTTAAGACTAGTAACCGGAATGCAGAGGAAGGAACAAAGGTCGTAGAAGCTGAAAACCAGGATCGCAAGGACCTCCAACGTGGGGAAAATCTTTCGGTTTGTGCCACGGTAAATGGCAAAGCTTCAGTTTTCCTCATGCAGTTTTTCTGATAATGCATGTGTATTTTTATACCTGGCTGTGCCCAGCTGGTGCCACCACCCAGACTCTTTGAATCCTCTTCAACTAGAGGGCTCCTCCTACCACGGCTGTCTATGGTGATGGTCGACTAATTAGTGGCAGACAGATGCTGGCCACTGCTTGCTACCCTCCCTGAGTTCTCTGTAGAATATGAGCTGAGGACTCACTGGCTTCTCCTGTTTTCTAATGTTTCACATTCATTAGCCATCTCCCTGACTGGATGGTAAGGTCTAGAGGATGGGAAGCATGGCTTATGCTTCTCTTATATTCCACATCCCACATCGATCCACAGTGGTGGGCCCAGAGAAGGCACTCAATAAATACTTTCTGGTGGGAGAACAATATTCTATTCCGCAGCCACATAAGTAGCCCCCGTGACATAATGCTTCTACCATAAACAGATTGCCCTTTATATTGTTATATATCCTTTTTGAAGAGGACCAGCGACATCACAGGCAATGTCTTGACTCGTGTGTAATTGGATTTAAGTGAGGCAGAGTTGCACAAAGTCACCAGCCTTATTCTCTGCCAGAGTCATCAAAGTCCAGTAGCAGGACTAAAATGAGGATGACTGGCAATGGTCCAGGAAGCAGTGGATGACCTTGGGGTCTTCAATGTCTGACCAAGCTCTAAGAGCTCCACAGCACCTGCTTTAGCCTCCTTCATGGCCTTTGGAACCAATCATTCTCATCTGTCCATTCTGCTGAGGGATGTCTTCACATGCCTGGGGTAGACATCCTGTAACTCACCAATGGGTTTGAGACCTCAGTCCGATTTAGCCCATCTGCTGAGGTAGTTTTACAGGGGTGTGGCCACTGCTCGTGCTACAGCTTCTTGGAGCCACAGGTGAGAGTCGAGTGCCAGGTGGACACCAATGGTGGAGGAGCAGCTTGGCAAGCCCTGACGCCAAAGGTACTAATCCTCCCTGAACACCCCATATACCCCGCCCTTCATATGAGACTTGTACTGTCTACCTAGAAATTACTTTGTATATATTTGATAATGAGGCATGGTAGAGAGACAGTCACATTGGTAATCTCATACTATCAAAAGTCAGGACATCCTGGGTTCAAATCCTGCCTCTGACACATGCTGGCTGATGATCCTGGACAAATCAGTCAATCTCAGTACCCCAAGCAACTGTAAAAATACGAATTGTAGAACAAATGCCATTTCTATTGGTAAAGGAAATTTCCTCACTTCACAGCTCCTCATACCCATGAAATCAGAGGTCTAGGCATGCACACAGAGATACACACAAATTTGCAGACACATATACATATGTACTACATACTATATGTGTACACAATTATACGTATTTATATATATACACAAATATATACATATACATACATGTATATATATAAAATATGTATGTATATATACACATATGTACTTTCACCCCACTGGTGAAGTCCCCATGTCTTATTCAATGGACTGATCAAGTCTTTTTTTTTTTTTTTGGCTAGGCAATGGGGTTAAGTGACTTGCCCAGGGTCACACAGCTAGTAAGTGTTATGTGTCTGAGGCCGGATTTGAACTTAGATCCTCCTGAATCCAGAGCCGGTGCTCTATCCACTACACCACCTGGCTGCCCCAAGGACTGATCGAGTCTTAAAGGGGTCAATAAGATGTCAACAAGATGATTTGCTTCCTGCACTTTCTTTATCAGGTGTGGACCTCTTTGATTAGGTCAAGAAGGACAGCAAAAGTCACTGAGATACGTACAAAACAGTAACCAGTCTAGTTGCGGGCCCAGTCAAGAATGAACCAACTTAGTGGTGAAAAGAAAGACGGTCCTCCTCTCCCCTTTCCTCTCTCCCTCCTTGTCTCCCACTGTCCTGCTCCAGCCTCATGCCTCTGATTTGAGTTAATCATCTGAGAAACCGGACCAGCTGGGATCAGAGAGACTGAACCAGTAGCAGCGCACCTGTCCGCCTGGGAGCAGTAGTCAATCACTCAAGGAAAGGCTGCTTCCGGCGGCGTGGCGCTCTGCGTCAGAGGACTGCTGTCTGTGGATCCAAGAAAGGCACCAGCTCTCGGAGCCCCTAAGAGAGCTGCGCCCGAGGGGAACTTCATAAGGACAGTCCAAAGGGGAGAAGGACCTCCAGTAACAAGGAACTTGGAGCCACATATGTTCCGAGGCCTCTCCATGTGTCCCTCCTCACTGCCTTTGCACATTTGGGGAGAAAAAACCATAAGGAATGAGACACGGGACAATTCCACAGGAAACTGGGAAGATCACCATGAACTACTAATGCACAGCCCTTCTGGCATTGGTCATTTTCCTCCTTTATTATCTTGGCCAGTCTTACAGGTGTTAGGTAGACTCTCAAGTTGATTGAATTTTCAATTCTCTCATGATTAATAGTTTAGAGCATTTTTATACGATTGTTGGTAGCTTGTATTTCTTCCTTTGACCATTTATCTGTTGAGGAACAGCGTTTTGTCTTGAGTGAATTTCTTATTTATTTTGAATATATTAAAATATCGAATTAATTCCATTCCTGAATTAATTCCTTATATAGCTTGGAAATGAGACCTTTATCAGAAAAACTTTTTGTAAAGATTTTTTTCCCAGTTACCTATTTTGCAAATTTATTTTGTTCCCACTCTCCCTACTGAGGCTATGTGTGTCTATGGGAGACTGGGACAATTTTTATGTAAGGAGTACTATATAATCATCTTATTAAATGCTGCTGTTGTGCAGTCCTTTCAGTCATGTCCGACTCTTTGTGACTTCGTTTTGGAGAATTTCTTGGCAAAGATACTGGAGTGGTTTCCCATTTCCTTCTCCAGATCATTTTACAGATGCAAACTGTAGGTAAAGAGGGTTAATTGATTTGCCCAAGGTCACTCAGTTAGTAAGTGTCTGAGGATGGATTTGAACTCAGGTCTTTCTGACTCCAGGCCCACCACTCTATCCCAGGCTGCCCCATCTTATTAAACACCTTCCCTAAAAAAGTAATTAGATCAGCCTGATAATCAATGGGAAGGGAGAGCAGCTAAGTAAGCAAATAGCAGAGCTGAGATTTAAACCAGGTCCCCTAACTACAAATCCAACTCTCTTCCCACCAAACTACTGGGTGTCATGGTTATACGAAATCTCCCATATCATGCAGAAACCAGCTTTCAGTATCACAAAGACAACGCTCAGAATCAACCAAATTTAAATATCATTCAATCACATTTAAATAGCATTTGACAAGCTGCACAATCACCAGTCAAGGTATTTTACACTAACCAGAAAATTAAACAGGTGAAAAAAATCAGCCTGTCCCACCTCCTCCCCTCACCTCCAATTCCTCATTGTTATCATCAACAAATATTTATTAAGCTCCTACTATGTGCCTGGCCCTGTGCTAGGCTCCAGGTTTACAAGTAGAAGGGATAAAGTAATCTCTACTACCAAGAGTCTTATATCCTAATGGGGAAAATGACAAATACACACATGCACATACAAAAATATATACAGCATAAATATAAAGTTAATAATACAAATATATTCAAAGTAGTTAAATACAAGGTAGTTTGAGAGAGAGGGCATTAGCAGTTGAGGGAAGGAGAAATTAGGAAAGGCTTCATGCAGATGGTTATCTTGGCTTCATCTTAAAAAAAAAAAAAAGAGGCACTTTGTGAAACAGGATATACCAGGCATAGGGAACGGCCCATGCAAAAGCCCAGGGATAAAAAGGTTTTCCAGAGCCTTGGGGTACAAGCCCTGGAAAGAGGCTGGCAGGAAGGCAGCAAAAGGGCCCAATATTAAACCGTGTGCGCTCCACAGGGTCCTTAGCAGCATGTATGAAAGCTGGTGGTTAGGTGCTGGAGAGGAATTCTGTGTTGTCCCTTCAACAGCGACGAGAGGAGGTCTCTCTATGGGACCAGATTTGTTCACCTCCATCAATGAAGACTCCAGCACTGAAGAGAGGAGAGAGAAACTTGGAAAGGGGAAGGGAATGGACAAATAAGCTTCAGGAAAATCATGCAGGTCCCTTAGCTCAGGATCAGATCAAGGCAGAACACAGAGTTTAGTTGAATGAAGAAAGTGGTGGTTGCACTATGCCCTATTGCTCAGACCGCATCTAGAAACCTGTGATCAGATTGAGAACCATCCCTTAGGAAGGACGTTGAGAAGCTGAAGGTGAGCTAGACTGAAGACTAAGCCAGAATCCAGGCCATCTAAGTTAGAATAGAAAGCCCTGGGGACAGTCAGCCTGCAGGAGACTCAGCTGGGAACCTGGTGGTTGTTTTCAAGGCTAACACACCAAACAGGGATTAAAACTGTGCTGATCGGCCGTAGAGGGCAGAGTAAGGAGCAAGGATAGGATACTGCAGAGAGACATATTTCAACTTGAAGCGTGGAAAACCTTCCTAACAGTCAGAGCTGTCTAAAAGTGGAAGGCAATACCTCTCAGCATAGCGGCTTTCCCTTCACTGGAGGTTTTCCATTGAGACCCAAATGGTCACTGTTTGGGTATATTATAAAGAGAGATTTCTTTTCCAGCCCAGGCTAGGCAAGCTAGCCTTAGAAGTCACTCTGAACTCTGAAATTCTCTTGTCTTAGCAATTCTACTTTTTTTGGTTGCATTAAATATGTATTGATTTGAAAATATTTTAAAAGTAGGTTACCACTCCTTATTTAAAAAAAAATCAGAGGGCAGAAGACAACCTCTAGCAAAGTCACAGCTTGCTTACCCAGAGTTGGCCCCCTATTTTGTGGTTAGCCCTTTTTACTGAGTTCTATCCTCCAGAAGAAAAATAACCATAAATCAAGGCATTCCTAAGGCCATGTCATCCCGAAGATTCTAATATCCTCCTACATGGCTTAGGGGCACCCCATCACCCTCTCCCAGCCAGGGATTATTACGACTTCCTGCTGGGCATGTGTTTCCATTTCCCAATGTCTATACAAACTATAATTCTCATCTGACCCAAAACCCTTCATGCTAGTAAGTGCCAGAGAATTATTCCACCTCCAGTTATGATGTTATCTGCTTACTCGAGCACAAAGCTGTAAATACTTGAGTAGCCCCTAAGAGCCTGTGGAAGCTAAAATAATTGGAATTGGTTAGACCATGTCCAAAAGGCATAGCTATGAATGGATCTCTTTAACACTGTGTCCCCATATCCCATGGAAAACCACTACTTCAAAAGTTGGCGGTAGCTAGCCTGGAACTGTGAAAAGAGCCCTGGAACTCAGGTCAGAGGAACTGTGTTTAAATCCCACATCTTAAACTTACTACTCATGGGACCCCAGTAAAGTGACATAACTGTGCCTCAGTTTCCCCATTTGTAAAAATGAGGGAATTGGACTAGGTGGCCTCTGAGATCTCTTCCATCTCTAGATCAATGGTATTAGGATCTTGGTACTTTGAAACCTGGGGAAGAAAAATCTTAAAAATTTAAAAAACAAAACAAAACAGGGAAACAGCCCAGAAGGACAGCTAGGTTGTACAGTAGGTAGAGTGCCAGGCTGAGAGTCGGGAAGACTTCTCTTCGTGAGTTCAAATCCAGCCTCAGACATTACTAGCTGGGTGACCCTGGGCAATTCACTTTACCCTATTTGCCTCAGTTTCCTCACCTGCAAAATAAGAAGGAAATGGCAAACCGCTCCAGTATCTTTTCCCAAAAAAATCCCATTGGGGTCATGAAGAGCCAGACACAACTGAAAAATAACCTAACAACAATCATCCCAGAATTTCCTTGGGATCACATTTCCTTTGTGACATCAAGTTGGGAGACATCAGTGAGATCCCCCAGCAGGCGTCACGGTGTGGGGAAGAATGCAAGGTGACGGCAGTGTGCAATGAACACTATGTGTTTTTAAAAAAGAGCCAAAAATAAATACACAACTCGCAGGACTGTCTCCATTTCAAACCCAGCTGTCAACAGGGCAGGGCGGAATCAGGCTGGAAAGTTTCAATCTCACTGACAACTGCCAGTGTTCGAGTGCGGACTGTGCTCCTAGTGTGGGATGTTTTCATAGTTCTGATCACCAGACTTCCTCATGAAATGCACTAAGGAAACCTAAATGTTCTAGGCCCACAATCAGGTGCCAAAGACAGACATATGCAGAATCCATTTCCTATAAAAATGTCTATTTAAAAAGTAAAAAGCCAATCAGAAAGGCTGAGACAAACCACACTTGGGAATTGCTGGAATAAAATTTAGCCAGCTCTCATCATCGGGACTTTTAGAGGAGCTGTTTCCTTCGCCCTCCTTTTCTCAGTTCCTCTCCCCTTCTCTCTCCCTACACCTCCCCTCAATGGATGCTCAAACCTTTTCATCTGTAGTTTTGTGCTGTCAGGCAAAATTTTCCCAATGGCGATGATAACTAACATACATAAAGTTGTATATAAATGTTAACATAACATTTATATAAACATATATGGTCATACAAATGCTTATTGATTGATTGACATGGCATTTTGAGATTTGCAAAGTGCCTTACATAAAGAGCACCGTCTCTCAAGTCGACAATCATTGATTAAATGCCCACCGTGTGCCAGGCACCATATTAAATGCTAGAGGCACAAAGGAATGCAAAATCAGTCGTTGTTCTTGAGGAGCTCACAGTGTAAAGGTGGCAGAGGGGTGGGGAGAGACATCATCACAGAGGGAAGGCACTAGAACTAAGGGGGATTGGAAAAGGCTTCTTGGACAAGGTGGAGTTTAGCTGTAACCTGAAGGAAACCAGAGAAGAGAACAGAGAGAAACCCAGGCAGGGGAGACAGCCTGTAAGAATGTACAGTCAGGAGATGGAGTCTGCTGTGCAAGGAAAAGCAAGGAGGCTGGCCTCACCAGATCACCAAGTGCTTGGAGGGAAGAAAGATGCAAGAAGACTGAGACCACTTCAGCAACCCCCATTTGAATTTGCGGGCTAGGTTGCTAGCCAGTGGCTGAATCCTTCTCTCATGGTTCTGGGGGTAACCCTGCAGGGTTAGGGTTCTTAATACCGTCACTACCAATGGGATTCCCATCAATTATCAGCCAAACAACTAGATTTTAGAAAAAATTCTTACTAAGTTGAAATACCATGATCAGTTGTTATAAAAGTAATGCTTCCAAATTGAGGGTGCATAAGGGTAGCTAGGTGGTGCCATAGTGCATAGAGCACCAGGCCTGGAGTCAGAAAAACTCATCTTTCTGGCCTAAGACACTTACTAGCTTGGTGACCCCAGGCAAGTCACTTAACCCTGTTGGTCTCAGTTTCCTCATCTATAAAATGAGCGGGAGAGGGAAATGGCAAACCACTCCAATATCTTTGCCCAGAAAACCCCAAATGGGGTCATGAAAAGTTGGAAACAACTCAACAATAACATGTTACAACAAAATTTCTCTCACACACAAAGGTCCCTTGGGAAGGTGGGCTCAAACTTGGAGTAAAATGGTAAGGAGTCACATATGTAGAAAAGAGTGGCAAATGGTAAGTAGATTTCCTGGTTACCCAGTGTCCTTTTTCTCCCTTGAGGACTCCTCTTGAGGTTTCTCTCAGATATAGCTTTCTCCTGGTCTTCAAAGGTCAGTGCCTTTGTAGAAGCCATGGCTAACTCTTCTCTCCACTCATGAAGTAACACTCCAGGAAGCTACCTTTCCTTAGCATTTCTCTTGTTTCCTCTATCGATATGACATATAGCCTGGCACACAACAGGCATTCAGAAAGACTTGTTAAGTGAGTAACATTAAAGAATATTGTGGTGAGAATATGAATCACTTATTTTATACTTCACTTGATATCAATAAAAATTATTGAACATTGTTCTATAGTCTTATCTCTGTATGATTTAACATAATGCTGGAGTTAAGGAGAGGTTTCAAGGATACATTTTATTTTGCTAAGTCAAATGCTTTTTCAAAAATAAATGAAAATCAAACAAAAAAAGTAGACAGTGGGAGGTTGTATTCTTCACACTTCTCCATTGTGTGGCCATAAAGATGTGATGTATTGTAAAAAAAAAAAACATCATTATGGTCTTTTCTGCTTTCAAGGCAGCCCTTGATTTGATTGATAGATAGATAGATAGATAGATAGATAGATAGATAGATGATATAGATATAGATATAGATATAGATATAGATATAGATATAGATATAGATATAGATATAGATATAGATATAGACCATTATCATAACAATTTTAGACAAGTGAGAAAGTTGAGATATGGGTCAGCCATTGCTGACATCTCAGTCACCATTTCTGGTTCGAAATATCATTGGTGGTTTTTCCATTTGTTTGGAATCTTCCCATGAGAGCTTTTAAAAACTGGAATGTCTCCAGAACAGACATCTGTACATATTTGGCCAAGCCGAGAGGTTCTCCATCCTCTTTGCTGCCTCTACTACTCTTTCATATAGTATATCAGATTGAGGTAGTTGGATTCCAAATATACCAGGTCTACCATTGTCATGGATGAGAATTCACTATTACAAAAACATAGATAAATAATACTATTAGCTTCCATTTTTCTGAAGCTTTATGGATTACCAAGTGTTTTCTTCATATTAATCCTGTGAGGTCAGCAGAGTGAGGAAGGAGCCATTCCCACTGAGAAAAAGGAGTTTCAGAGAGGAGAAATGATTTGTCCATGACCACAGAGCAAGGAAGGGCCAGACCTGGGATTCAAAATGAGGTCTAACCTGATTCCAAGTTTAGTACATGTCCCATAAAAACACACTGGCCCTGTTGCAAACACAGTGTGTTCTCCTTTTTATCTCTTATTCTAATTTGATGTTTATTTTGACCTTTGTTCTAGCCAGCTTATCATATGATTTTACTTGTGCCACATACATTTATACACACATGCAATATGTGTGTGTGTGTGTGTGTGTGTGTGTGTGTGTGTGTTAGGTTTTGCAGGGGATGAAGCTCTGGACTTCAGAGTCAGGAAGAGCTTAGTTTAAATCCTGCCTTAGACACATACAAATTATGTGACCCTGGACAAGTCACTTAGCCTCTCTCAGCCTTAGTTTCCTCATCTGTAAAATGGGGATAACAATAGATAGCATTTACTTTATAGGGCTGTTGTGATGATCAAATTAGGTAATGTGTAATGCAGATTACAAACCTCAAAAAGCTATATAAATGCTAGCTATTATATTACACCATTATTATTATTATAATATATATGTTCATGTACTACTATATATTATATTATTGGTATTATTATTCCAGCTTACAGTAACTAAGGAGAAGGAACAATGAAGGCAGACTATTGGGTCAGGGACAGGGTTGAGGATTATCATTTATGAGCACCTGAATGATGGGAAAGGAAATGAAGTGTTTTGTTGATCTAGTTAATTACCAGTACTGTAAAGGGAGGAAAGCAAAGCCAGAACAGGTGTCATGAACTGGAGGGTGAAGTGGCATCAATGTACTAGGGACACCCTACAAAAAAAGAGCCAGTTTAGGAGGAATGACGAGGTGAAAGAAACGCAAACCCGGGAGATTGCGATTAGGGTAGAATGTTCAAGACCTCCAAGGTAGAAGAGGTTGTGGTGACAGTGAGGTCCAAGGTGGGGTTGAAATAGGGTGGAAATGGGCGTCTTGGGTGCCAAGAAGGTTGATGTTGGATCATAGGCTTATAGCTCTACAGCTATAATCTAAGGCTATGAGAAAAGCTCAGAGGTCATCTAATCCAACCCTCTCATTTCACAGATGAAGAAGCTGAGGACAAATAAGGAGATGTGACTTCACAAGATCACGCACATAATAAGAGTCAGTTATGCTAGGAAGCCTGGATGGCTTGAGAGTTCTAAGAAGCACTCATGATTTGAATAGGAATGGACCCTAGAGTTCCTTTCCAACTCTAATTTTAAACTTTTAGAACTCAACTCTAGTGATTGGCAAACTACTTCTCCTTTTTAAACATGTTTTGGTAACAAAATCTGAATGGATCCTGAAATAACCCTTTGTGACAATTTTTGTATTCCTCTCTAGGAAGGAATTAATCAATAAATTTTAGACTTAAACTAAAACTTCCCTAAGGACAGGAACTCTGTCTTGTTTTATCTTTGGATCTCTGGTGACTAGAAGAGCAGATATAGTAGTATCTTAGGCATCTTGTAAATATTTATTGGATTGAACTAGATACCAAACTTGCAAATTCATAGACACAATCTCTGGCCATAAGGAAATTCCTGTCAAACTTGGGAGATAAAATCAACATGCAAAAAATTGGTAAATAAAACAATGGTTCACCCAAAAAAGACTTGGGAGTTTAGGGGTTTATCACAATTTCAATATCAGTCAGAAGGGCAATCACATGGCTGCTGAAAAATACTGCTACAATCAAAAGACATATTAATAGAAATATAGTGTCCAGGTGACAGCACCCTTGCTTTCCATAACCTGCTAGTCAGACTACACCTGGAGGGTTGTGTCCATTTCTAGGGACCACACTTCCAGAGGGATATTGACAAGCTGAAGGAACACCCACAAGATGTTAATCAAGACAGTGAAAGGGCCATCTTAAAGGAACAGCTGAGGAAAGGAGAAATGTTTAGTATGGGGAAGCATGGACAGGGATAACATGATAACCTGGCTTCAAAAACGCGATGGATTGTCATCAGTGAAAAAGAGTAGAACTTCTGTCAGGTTTTAGATAGCAAAATTAAAACTTATGGACAAAAGGGAAGTTTCAACTTAATATTGGAAGAATCTTCCCTCAAAAAAGTTATTTTTATTTAAATCTTTTGTTTTTACATCACCTTCATTCCCAAATATGTCCTTCCCACTCTCCTTCCCAGAGAACTATCCCTTATAACAAAAATAAATAAATGAACAAATAAATATGTGAAAAATAAATGGGGAGGTGGAGCAGCTCAGTTAAACTAAATAATATATCAACCAAGTCTGACAGCCTATGCGATGTAAGGAAGGACTTTCTGAAATTAAAGTTATTCAATAACGAAACAGGCTACCTTGCAAAGTAGTGAGTTTCCTATCAATGGAAGTGTTTGAGAATAGGCTGAATGATCATCCATGTGTGGTGTTATGGGGGAGATTACTGCATTTAGTAGAAGTTTGGACTTGATGACCTCTGAGGTCCCTTCCAACTCTTAAGATTATGACTCATTCCCATACAACATCATTACATATGTATATACTAAAGTATTAGTTGAGTGGTACAGGTATGTTTAAAATAAGTTGCAGAAGAGAGGAAATAGGTCAACCATCATCTATTAAGATCCTCCAACGGCTGGGGTGCTTACCTCCAAAGAACCTACCAAAGCTGGGGTGTTCACTCAGAAGACCCCATAGCAAGAAGCTCCTAATCAAGAAATTCTTTCTCTGTCCATAGGAATTTTAACCTGGAATGGTATGAAGGAGGACATCAGAGTTTGACCCTCCATAGATTCCAGCTGCCTCATCTCACCTCAAGGCTCTTCTACCTTCCTCCTGCAAGTCTTCACTAATTATTTTAGCAAAACGCTTGTCACATTTGAGGAAATTAACTTCTCCATCAAGGACAATTTGATCAGTCAACCAAACCAACATAAATTAAAATGTGTGGGAAGGACAGGTGAAGGTGGAAAGCTTCTGAGGAATTTAATGCAGATGTTGGATTCTCCTTTTCTTTCTTTTAGGGGGAAATATGGAATACTGGAAGTAAGTTTTTCCTTTCATCTAATCTCCTTAGTCAATTGACACCAGACAACATGATACATACAAAGGAATACTGGAATCATCACAGAGAAGTTTCATGATCTACCCAAATCGTGTTACCAGAAATTATTACTTTAAAAAGAGGAATGGTCTTCCGGTTAGGAAAGTTGGGTCCTAGAAACTTAAACTTGCAGAGCTGAAGGGACCTCTAGGGTCCAATTCCCGCACAATTCATATGCGCCCTTTCTTACACTCCTGAGACATAGCCTCAGATTCTGCTTAAAGTCCTGCAGTGATGGAGAACTTACTGCTCCCCAAGGCAGACCATTCCATCTTTGAACAGCTGTGCTAAGATATTTTCCATTATTTAAACTGAAATCTTGTTCTCAGGAATTTCCCATTCTGTCCCTTTATCCCCTTCTGTCTGGGCTTCTGACTTTGCCACCATAGCTCAGCTGCTTTCTCACCCTACAACATCCTTTTGCCACATATGTTCCCTTGTCCCATTGGTGAGTTCCTTCCAGAGACCTTAATGAGCCATCTTTCATTTTCCTCAGCTATCCTGCACAGTCTGTAGTCTTTTACCCTATCCCTTCCCTCACCCTCCTGTGCTTTTCAGTCCCTTTTTGTGTGTAGTCTTCCCTCATTAGAATGTAAACACCTTGAGGGCAAGGATTCTTTCTTTTTGCTTTCATTTGTATCCCCAGAGCTTAGCATGGTGCCTGGCACAAAGGAAATACTTAATAAATGTTTCTTGCTTGCAACTTACCTTATTTCTAATCCTATCCTCTAGGTCCAACCAGACACATTGAAACTCTCTTCTGCACGATAATCTTTCCAATATTTGAAGACTTCACTCCTGCCCCTTAGGTATTCTCTTGCCAATGCTAAATATATCAAGCCCCTTCTATTTATTCTTCTATGACATAATTTTCAGTCCCCTTATCATCCTGTTCATTTCCCTCTGTAATTCTCTAGGTTGTCCATTTCCCTTCTAAAATGTAGTACCCAGAAATGGACACAATACTCCAGGTGTGGTCTGCATTCTTAGTTACTTCCTTTCCTTTCATATCTTGTATATGTCTTTTGAAAATCTGAGCTCATCACTGAACTTTCTGGGAAGACATGCCGGTCTCTTCAGACCCCCTCCCCCTTTCTTCCTTTTTAGAATCCATTGTCATTGCACAATGAGGAATTTTGTCCTTGAGTGTTTGCCATCTGTGGCAGAAGCAACAATTACCCCATGAAGACTAGGCTGGTTTTCCCCCAAAAGGCACTGAAATTGTCTTCGAGACTTAATTGGTTCAGGGCACTAAAGCTGGAACCATTGCCTAATTTTCCATACTGCCTGAATATAAAAGTCCAGCTCATAAGGAATCACAGGCTCCTCAGACTTGACACATGCTGTTCACTGGGCACATCACCTTGGCAAAGGCAAAGACAGGAGAGCTGTTCCCAGATGAATCAATGCTGTATACCTGCTGAATAGCCCTTTGAAGGTATTGTCTAGTGAAGCCCCTTTTGTTAAATGTTAGAAGGCCTACCAATAACTCATTTTGTTCCATTACTGAGCCTGAAGCACCAGACTGGTCTGAGTCAGACCTGGCCCAGAACACCATCCCTCTTCAGCCAAATTCCCTTTTGGAGCCACACTACTTAGCTGAGATTTTAAATTAAGTAAAATAAAAGACTAAAAAACACTCTAAAAGCCAAGACTCTAATGCTGGCTCAGCCAGTTACTAGTTTTGTGACCTTCGGCAAGTCACTTAGTGACTCTTGATTTCATCCCCTGTACAATGAAGAGGCTAGAATGGATGCTCTCTAAGCTCACTTTCAACACCAGCACTCTATGCTTCTAAGATTCTATTATTATTTCATTCTCATATTCATGATCAATGGGATACAGATAGAAATGGTCCTAGGAGAAGGTGCTATCCTACTGCTAGATTTTCTCTTTAAATTTTGTCAAACTATTGCATAGATGAATGAAATAATGGATTTTGTTCCTTGCAATTGAAGTGTTAAAATGTAAGTTACTCTTCTATAGATTCAATGAAAGCATTTGTGGGGCAATTCCTGCAGCACACAGGATGATGTTGATGATATACAGACATACATCATCTTATTGCACTTTGTTTTAGTGTTCTTTTTTTTAAAAAAACAAATTGAAAATGTGTGGCAATCCTGCGTCAAACAAGTCTATCAGTGCCATTTTTCCAACGACATGCATGCACATCATGGATCTGTGTCACATTTTGGCAATTCTCACAATATTTCAAACTTTTTCATTATTACTGCACCTGTTATGGTGATCTGTGATAGTGATGTTACTATTGTGGTCATTTTGGGACGCCGCAAACTATTACTATATGCAACTACGGATTTGATCAATAAATGTTGCATGTGTTTTGACTGTTCCACCAACTCACTGTTTCCCATCTCTTTTTCTGTCCTAGGTCTCCCTATTCCCTGAGATACAACAATATTGAAATTAGTCCAATTAATAATTCTACAATAGCCTCTCAGTGTTCAACTGAAAGGAAGAGTCGATCAGTATGGCAAATTTCATTGCCTTATATTAAGAAATTGTCACAGCCACCTCGACTTTCAGCAACTATCACCCTGATCAGTCAGCAGCCATCAACATTGAGATAAGACCTTCCTTCAGCAAAAAGATTATGGCTCACTAAAGGCTCTGATGATGGTTAGCATTTTCTAGCAATAAAGTATTTTTTAAGTATGTACATTTTTAGCCATAAAACTATTGCACATTTAATAGACTACAGTATAGTGTAAACATAACTTTTATATGCACTGGGAAATCAAAAAATTTGTGTGACTCATTTTATTGCAATGGTCTGGAACCAAACCTGCAATATCTGTGAGGGATGCCTATACCTTGCTTCCTTGTTTTACCATCTTTTGCTTTATTCCATCATATTAAGAGCTTTTTGTTCCACATAGTTCGAAGGTGTGGAGTATTTGGCAGGGCTATGTCCATTTAAAAATGTTCTTTGGGTCAATGTTATGTTTGAGTGATGGTATACAACAGTTTCCTTTAAAATACCATTATTTCCATATGGTTTATGGAATTATTTTTTGGGGGAAGGCAATTGGGGTTAAGTGACTTGTCCAGAGTCACACATGTAGTAAGTGTTATGTATCTGAGGCCAGATTTGAATTCAGATCCTCCTGACTTCAGGGCTGTAGTTCTATCAAATGCATTACCTAACTGCCCCCATTTATTGAATTCTTAAGTATATTGGGGGGGGTACTGTTACTATTACGATAATGATTATTGCAATGATAATTCCCAACAGTGGCCTATACACAGTGAAAAAAGCTTACTTCTTTTCTTTATGTTAAGCTTCAGGGTCTAGTATTCCGATTTCTCTTAGGAGACATTTTGGCTCCATCATCAATAAATTTGTGTGTACTGCTTTTTAACCCAGATATATGTTTTGCTTATATTATCTTTTGGAATAATAATAATAATAATAATAATAATAATACCTAATATTTATAAAGTGCTTTAAAGTTTATAAAGTAGAACTTGAAGATCTTACTGGCTCTAAGGTCAGCCTTCTATCGACCTCGTTACCTTTTCAACATTCTAATGAATATTGGTGTAAAACTTTTAAAGAAAAGTGTAACAAAAACACTACAGCAATTTTAAAAAATTATTTACAATGACCAGGCTGAGTTTATACCAGAGATACAAGAATGGCTTGATATTAGAAATATTAATTAATCACTTGAAAAATAACACAAACTATATGATTATGTCAATCTGAGGGGAAAAAAGACTTTGCTAAAGACTCACCTGCTTAAAAAAAAACCCTAACAAGCATAGGCATAAAAAACTCATTTTAATAGGATATAAATACATATATGTATGTATATTTATCCATATATTATATATATATATACTTATATATAATATATACATACATTTTATGTATGTGTGGATGTATACATGTATGTGTGTGTTATATATACATATATACACATATACATATACACATACATATACATATACACATACACATACACATACACATACACATACACATACACATACACATACACATACACATACACATACACATACATATACATATACATATACATATACATATACATATACATATACATATACATATACATATACATATACACACACACATATGTATATGTCCAAAGCCATCTGCAACAGGAAAATGATAGAAGCTTTCTCAATAAATCCTGGAGTAAAGTAAGCATCTATCCTCTCTCCACTGTTATTTGTCATTGTTTTAAAAGTGCTAGTGGGGGCAGCTAGGTGGTGCACCTAGATAGAGCACCGGCCCTGGATTTAGGAGGACCTGAGTTCAAATCCGGCCTCAGACACATAACACTTACTAGCTGTGTGACCCTGGGCAAGTCACTTAACCCTATTGCCTAGCCCCCCCCCAAAAAAAGTGCTAGTGAACGCAGTAAGATAGGAGAAAGAAATTAAAGGCATATTTGTAAAAAGGAGACAGAATTATTTTTGTTTGAATATCAATGATTATCAATATAGAAAACCACAGAGAATCAGAAAAGAAATTGAGGTAATTAATAGCTTCATTAACTGGAAGGATATAAAATAAAGACATAAAAATTATCACTACTTCTTGAGAGCAGTAACAAAATACAAGAGTTTTGTTGGGGGTTTTTTTTAAGGAAAGGGAATAAAAAAGGAAATCCCATTTGAAGTAACTGTAAAGTACACAAAGTATCTGGAATTTAATCTACTAAGACATCTTTGACACAATTACAAAATACATTTTTAAAGAAATTAAGAGTGAATTCAATACTTGGAATGATATTTGCTACAGATGATTGGGTCACACCATTATAATAAAAATGATACTACCAAAATTAATTTACATTTTGGTAATTATACTGAGGGTTTGGCATTATACTGAGGAAACTAGCAAGGGAGTACTTCATGGAGTTAAACAAAACAGAAAGAGGATTCATTTGGAGGAGTAAAGGATCTAAATTCTCAAGGGAAATAAGAAAGAAAATAAGAACAAAAAGGAAATAGTACTTCTGGAATTCAAATTAAATTATAAAAAAATCCTCATGAAATGTTCATTTGTTCAAGAATAGAAAAGCAGATCCATGAAATAGACTAGATAAGCAAGAGTGAGAAATCCAGTCTGACAATCACAGGAATATAAACTACTTGGGGAAGGATTTCCTATTTCACAAGAACTGCTAAGAAAACTAGAAAGCTGTTTGATTGAAGACAACTTTGGGCTAGCATTTTCCATCATATAGTGCAAAAAAGTGACAAATGTATACTAAACTTAAATATAAAAGGTCACATCATAAAAAATGGAGTCAAATGGAAGTATCATTTTAGGGGGAGAATTTTTGACCAAACAAGAAATAGAGGAAATTACTAAAGACATAATGGATAATTTTAATTATATGATATTGAAAGGCTTTTGTACTAATAAAATCAATGCTACTATGATAAGGAGGGAAGCCATCAACCAGGAAAAAAATCTTTGCATCAAATTTCCCTGATAAGGATCTGACATTCAAAATATATACGGAAATAACATATGAGACCAAAAACCATTCCTTATTAGATATGTAGTCAAATGTTATGAATAAAACACTCAAAAGAATTGCAAACTATTACCTTATGAAACACTGCTTCATATTACTACTTTAAAAAAAAACTGCACAATTAAAACAACTCTGAGATTTTACCACACATAGCAAATGGGTAAAAATGACAAAACAGAAAATGTTAGAGGTGCTTCAGGAAGACAAGCACATTAATACATTCCTGGTGGAGCTATGACTGATCCACCCATTTTGGAAAGCAAATTGGAATTATGATATAAAAAGTAACTAAAATGTCTATTGCATTTGACCCCGAGATTCTTGCTGAGAGGAATGTATTGCAAATAAATTAATGACAGACCAAAAGGTTGTATTTATATATATATATATATGTGTGTGTGTGTGTGTGTGTGTGTGTGTGTGCATGTCTAGCATGTACATATATATGCATGTATATGTGTGCATATGCATGTACACATAAATACTATGTATTATACATGTGCCAATATAGTAAATGCAGCACTTTTATGATAACAAAGAAATGGGAAACAAAGTAGGTGCCCATCAATTGGAGAACGGCTAAAAAAACATTATGGCACATAGACGTGATAGAATATTGATGTATCATAAGAATCAATGAGTATGAAGAATCCCAAGAACTTGTGGTCTTATATGAATTGGTGCAGTTAAATAAGCAGAACCAGAAAAACAGTATCTACAATGACTACAGCAGGATAAATGTAAAGAACAACCTCATACAAAAACCCTAAATGCTTTATAATGATGACAACAAGCTTGACCCAAGAGAAGAAATGAGAAAATATACTTCTCTCCCTTCTTTGCAGAGGTGTAAGACTAAGGATGTGGCCTATTGGATATACTATCAGACCTAGTCAATATTTTGTTTAGTTTTGGTACAATTTTTTCTCTTCATTTTTGACTCTCTGTTGTAAGGCACGGATCTCTACATAGGAAATGGTAGAGGAATGTATTTGAAAATAAATGTAAAATCAAAAAGGAAAGAAAGAAAGAAGGAAGGAAGGGAGAGAGGGAGGGAAGCAGGGAGGGAGGAAGGAAGGAAGGAAGGAAGGAAGGAAGGAAGGAAGGAAGGAAGGAAGGAAGGTAGGAAGGAAGGAAGGAAGGAAGGAAGCAAGGAAGGAAGGGAAGGAAGGAAGGAAGGAAGGAAGGAAGGAAGGAAGGAAGGAAGGTAGGAGGGAGGGAAGGAAGAAAAATCAAGAAAACGAAGGAGATAGAAATTCAATTGACAAAGAGGAAAGGTATCTGGAAGCAGAAAAATACAGAGAATATAGCAAAAATGATGGGTAGCACAGTTTGACTAGAGGAGAGAATACATGGAAGGGGGTAGTATGAGATCATCTAGAAAGATGGAGGAACCAGATGGTGGAGGGCCTTGACTATGAAGCCAAGGAGGCTGAATTTTACTCAGTACACAATGAGGTGTCACTAAAGGCATCATGTCCAAATTTGTGCATAAGTGAGATTACTCTACTAGTGGCATGAGTGTCTTGGAGGGAGCAGACAGTGGAAACAGAAAGGCCAGTTATGATGTATTATAATCATACAGGTGTGTGAAAAAACCATTTCTACTAAAATGGCAGCAATAGAAAGGAGAGGGTGAATGTGAGAGGCTCAGCAGAGGTCAAAATGATAGGCTTCATCCCACCTAAATGGATATTAAGGTAAAAGAGAAGAAAAGATGAAAGATAACACCAAGTTTTAGAGTATGAGAGTCTAGGGAATAGTGGTGCCACAGGAAAAATATTGATGTCAGAAGAAATAACAGATTTTGAGAGAAAGAAAATGAGTTTGGTTTTCAACTTGTTAAGCTTGAGTACATTCAACTGGAAAGGTCCTATGGGCCACTGGACAATTGGGTCTGAAACTAGGTGGAGAAACCAGAGTTGGAGATATAGATTTATAAGCTGGCTCCACCAAAGAGACAGTTGAAACCATCCACAATGAGATTGGCAGACTTCTGCTTCCGGGAGACAAGATGGCGGAGTGAAAAGGTAGTCGCCCTCACTCTCCCCTATCAACCTCTGAAAACCCAGAAAATATCACCACAGAAAAAAAAAACCCTGGAACACCTTAACTAGAAGAAAGACGAGGAGCAGCAGTGCAGCAGCCCAGCAAACAGGTCTCCCAGTGCCTCAGCAAAAATAAGGGAGGCAGAACTACAAGGGGCCCCAGGCGGACAAGTACCCTGCAGCATTCTTCTGAAAGGAGGTGAAGAAAACAACCTAAAGGCTTCCTAAAGTCCCGGCCTTGCTGATTCCAACCCAACACCAGGTGAGCTGTAGGAGCCCTGAAGCCTCCAACTGTGAAGAAATCCTGAAGCCCAGGTGGTAGAGCAGGCAAACACCAACACCTGGACCTCCCAGTGCCTCAGTGGGGGGGGGGACCAGTGGAAACCAGCTCAGAAAACCACCAGGCCTCGGCACTCCACGCAAAGGAATCTCCCAGTGCATTAGCAGAAAGAGGAGACAACACTGCAGGGGCCCCAGGCAGATAAACACCCTGCAGCACCCATCTAAAAGGAGCTGAAGAAAGCTAAAGGAAAGGAAAAGCAGGCAACCTAGAATTGCCTGAAAGTTCCAGCCTTGCTGATTCCAGCCCAACACAAGGTAAGCTGCCAGAAACCTACAGCCTCCAATTCCCAGCATAAGAGGCCCCAGCACACAAAGCCAGTGACCAAGACCTAGGCTCCCAACACAAGAAGCTTGGGTCAGTACCCTCTGTTCCCCAGCAGGAGAGCTCAATCTCTTTAAAGGCCAGGGAATAAAGAAACACCATGAGTAAAAAGAAACGTACCATAGATTCATATTATGAGAAGAGTGAAGATCAAGACAGAAACTCTGAAGAGGACAACATTGTCAACAAACCCACATCTGCAACAACAAAAGGGAATATGAACTGGTCTGAAGCCCAAAAAGCCTTCTTAGAAGAGCTCAAGAAGGATTTTGATAGTCAAACGGGAGAGGTAAAGAGTCCTTCAAAAATACAGTTGGCAAATTGGAAAAAAAATACACTGAAGAAAACAAGTCCCTAAAAACACAATTGGCCAATTGAAGAAGGAAGGACAAAAACTAACAGAAGAGTACACTGAAGAAAACAAGTCCCTAAAAAACACAATTGGCCAGTTGAAGAAGGAAGTACAAAAACTAACAGAAGAAAACAATCTGTTAAAAACTAGACAAATGGAAACTAATGTTTCTATGAGAGAGCAAGAATCAGTGAAACAGAAACAAAAAAATGAAAAAATAGATAAAAATGTACTCATCAGTAAGACAATGAGATTGGCAAAATGCAGAGGGAAAAGAGAAAGCCAAGAAAGGTAGAAGCTTGGGCAACATCTACCTAAAAAGGTTGGAAAGCAGATGTCACCAGGAAGGAGACCAAGGGATTCTAAGGTCTCTTAAAGGAGACTTTCAGGGTTAAAGAAAGAGAAGAAAAACCAGGAGCATGTGTTGTTTCTGCAGCCAAACAGGAAGAAAATATCCAGAAGATGTACTGATCAGTTTTGTAAAATGCTTCAGAGAAGTCAAAGAAAAGACTGTAAAAAAAAAAAAAGGGTCACTGAATTTTGTGAACTTTAAGGAAGCAGTTTCAAAGTCAGAGGGGGAATGGAAGAAGTAACTACCTCATTGTCGTCAACTTTTTCATGAAGCTTGGCCACGAAGGGTACAAAGCGTACAAAGTTCCTAGATGGGGTCAAAGGGTCAAATGAAGGCCTTATTTCTTTAATATTGAGGAAAATTGTACCTGTTTTAAGCAGGCTTTTAATTGTTCCTCAAAAAGAAATTTGCATATCTAGTCTCATTTCTGATGGAAGAGATAGAGGTCCCAAAAGATTCAATTGGCTTTCCTCTCCATATTTCATCAGTTAATTGGCTAATTGGCTTACCTACCCATATCTCACCAGACACACTGTTTTTGGAATTCTTTGGCCCTGTCCATCATGCCTTCCTTCCCCAAATTACTCATCATTGGTAGCTCTCATCCTGTATGTTTGAATCTACCTAATACTCACAATACTCACATCTCATCAGTCTCTCTTCTCCTTTGATTGAACCTTCTGACTGGAGGGCAGGGCCATGGGTCTCTAAGGAGGGGAATCAGCATAGCTTTTCTTTATATTTTCCACCTGCTCAACTGCTTTTGGATTCTGGGAGTCTTCATCATGATCTCATACAGCATCCCTTCTTCCTCACTGCCTTTTCAGCTTCCTTTTGTATGTTGTCTTCCCCCACTAAACTGTAAGCTTCTTGATGGTAGAAAGTCTTTTTTCTTGTTTGTATTTGTACCCTTAGTGTTATAGTGGGCACTCAATAAATGTGTATTGACTTAAACTAGTCAATTCATTTCCCACAACCATTAGGCTAGTGCCCCTTCCCAAATGGGAAATGCTAGTAGGCAGGTGGGAGAGCTGTCCACGGTGGAAGCTTCTTCAGAGGAACAGGCTAATAGAATTCTACTCACAAGCTTCAAGTAAAGGCATGCTAATCTTACTAAGTGCTGAAAAGAGTAGGACTCTTCTCGCACCAGCTCAGCCTTCATTGGATAACTAGCTTCTTTATTCTCTCGCCTGGTCTTAGACTCTTCCACTTCCTGATATGACACTGTACCTGCCTCAAGACCCTGTTTGCTTTGCCCTTTGTGCTCCTGATCCTGCTTCCTCCACCCAGATTCTTGCTCATGGATCCTTGAAAGCTGCCTGCAGTAGATATTTCTGCTTTGGCCAGGAGGACCAACACTAGCCTCCTACCTCCATGCATCTGGATGGTTGTCCCCCAAACCTGGCACTCCCTCCTCATCACATTCTCTTTGAATCCCTAGTTTGCTTCAGAATTCAGGGCAGGCAACACCTACATAAGGACCCTACTAATTACCCCTTGGTGCTGCCTCCCCCACAAAAAGTCCTTTGTATTCATTTTGCATATAGTAATATGTGTGCATGCTGTCTCCTCCCTATAGAATATGAGCGCTTTGAAAACAGGGAATGTTACATTTTTGCCTTTGTATCCTCCACACCCAGAACAGCACCTGACATATAGTAGGGACATAAAGTCTTGTTGAATGATTGATTGTTGAGACCTCAAGGAGAGGCCACAGACTGTAGCCATACATTTTGAGAATTTGGATGAATGTGCAATCACACAGCAACTGGGGACCAAGATGGTTTGAAAACCAATTCACTTACCCATAGGTTTCCAGACCACTGTCTCTTTCACTAAGTGATTCCATTTCAGTTTTGAATCAAACTTGCTTGTGGCTATACATGTCCACTTAGGACTCTCTTCTTGCTTTCCTCAAAGTAATTTCCTTAGGCTTGACACATTCAATAATGACAACAACTATAGCATTTATATAGCATTTTAAGGCTTGCAAATCACTTTACAAGTATTATCTCATTTGATCCTCATAAGAACTTTGGGAGGTACCTACTGTTATTATCGTAATTTTACAGGTAAAGAAACTGAGGCAGACTGAGGTTGGCCAGGGTCATACAGCTAGTAAATGTTTGAGGCTGGATTGCAATTCAGGTCTTGTGACTCCAGGGCCAGTGCCTACCCAACAAATGGAGGGGAGGGGGCGAGGGAGAGGAGGAGAATGAAAAACATCCAATTTTCTTCGTACTTACTCTTCTCGATCCTAGGGACAGGGGTTTAGCACAACACCTTGCATACAGTAAGTGCTTAATAAACAAATGCTTGTTTATGAATTGATAGAAGTTGGACCTTTTTAGTTTAGGTCCCCCACCCCCAAAGTCAGAGTGCTTTACTTCTCTCTAACAGCAGCCCCTAATAATATCTCTACCAGTCCTGTTTAGGTGCTTCTGATCTTGAAATAGATCTTCAGGTTCTCCCAGAGTCCCTTGTTCTAAAATTATCGCCCCCTTCCTCTTTTCAGGTGCTTGGTAAAGAGCCCCAAGCTAAGCCTTCCAGGCTTCTCCAAATGAGGCTGTTCCCAGCAGCACAGGCACAGGCGGGTGGTGAGGTCCCCTGGTTACCATGGCAATCCCAGCTAATAAATCGGTACACAAACAAGAGAACAATCAGCCCATCTTCAGCCAATTGTCCTGCCTGCTTACCCTTTCCTTTCTTGAGCAGAGGATGGGCAATGATAGATGGAGAACTAGTTAAAGAGGTAATCATTATTCCCTGGTCTTCAGAACTCACCTTGGACAATGATTCAGCCTGGAGAGAGTGAAGGAGCTACAAGGTTCCATTTCAGAGAGTGGCAAGCACACTGGCCCAAAGACTCCCCCTCTTCCTTCAAGAACCAGCCCAAGCCCACCTTCTGGGTCCTTTCTGATTTCCCTTCCCCTGCAGCTGGAGTTCTCCCTCCCTAACAACCTTATACAGAACTGCGTTGTATGCATTTGTCTTTATTCTCTTTATATTTACTCTGCATGTACTGACATATGCCCTTGTTGTCTCCCCCATTAGCATATAAACTCAGAGATGGGTGCATTCTTTGTACCCCCAATGCCTAGCACGTGAGAGACAGGTACTTAACAAATAATTGCTTGTTTAATTGGAGTCAGAGGACCTGGGATCAAATCCTGCCTCTGACTCTTACTATGTGACCGCAAGCATACTACTTTTTCTTCCTTGAGCCTCAATTTTCTCATCTATAAAACGAGGAGGTTGTACTAGATGACCTTTTAAGTATTTTTCAGCCCTAGATTTATGATCTGTGAGCCTATGATTCTATACTAGAACAGGAAACTCAATAGAAACCCCTGAGTCTGGCTGTCTACACACTGTACCTCACTCCTGGGTGCTCCCCTTTGCTATTCATCTCCTATGCACTCATCACAACCTGCCTTGGGGGTCACAGGACCATAGCTGTAGAGCTGGAGGGGACTTCTGTGCCGTGTTTTCTGCCCTTTGTCTGTCATGGTCTTAGGCACTGAGGTGAAAGAAGACACAGTCTGTAACATCAAGGAGGCAGCCAGGTGGCTCAGTGGATAGAGCCCAGACCATGATAGGCAGCATGGTTTAAATGAACTGACAATTGTTGATGTTGTGTGTCCTTCGTTTTCAAAGAGGACCATGACATCAGGGAGATGATGCCACGACATGCAAGTGAATTGGATTTACGTGAGGGAGGCTGTGCAAATTCACCAGCCTCACTTTCTCCTCTGGAGCCATCTGGGTCCAGTGGCCAAATACAGATCAGGACAACTGAAGATGACTCAGGATGCAGTGGGGGACCTTGGCCAAAGACCTGCTGCCTCAAGGGAAGCCAAATTCTGTCTAAATGAAAGGCGGTTTCCCCTTAAAACAGAGCCAGTGAGTGATTTTCCCACCATGTGCGCTACCCCTGTCTCTCACGGGTCCATTAAAATTAAATTGAATCTAGCATTCTAGAAGGGCAAAGCAGGCACTATCTAAATGGGGGCTCTTAAGTGTTGCGGACAGAATCCACACAGCCTCAGCTCTTTTTTGGAGATGAGGGACCCCTGAACTCATAGATGAGGATTTAGCCCGAGGTTATCCATGATAAGTCAAGAAACACCACAGCCTTAATAACTGCTTACAGAGTTCCAGTGTTGGGCTCCATTAAGAGCAGGACCTGCCAGTGTACTCACAGAGCTCCCCTAGGCAGGAGAAAAGTGATCTGGTTGGGCCCCAGGAAGAAAGAGCAAAAACTCAAGGAGAGGGGAAAGTAGCCTGATAGGGTACGGGCCCAAGCCAAGACTTCTTTTGCTCCTCGCCCCCAAAAGAATTTGAGTCCCATTTGTCTTTGGGCCCCAGAAAACCCTTAAACTTTCTTTGACCTCACTCCTCTACTTAGTCTCAAACGGTTGCCTTAGGCTATACTCTCCTCAGCTGGCCTTTCCTTATCTCCTCTTCTTATTCTGATGGACCTGCTCTCCTTATCTCCCTTTGAAATTCAAATGAAGAAGCAGAGTCTTTGATCCCACCTTTGATCTTATCGACCTCTTCCTTCCAGTTGTTTGTTCCCTTGTCTATTCCAAGGTGACCCCCTTCAACCTCCTAGACATTCCCATTGGAATTCTCCCTAAACTTGCCCCAGCTTCAGGGTCTTTCTCCCAGCCCCTCCTCTGAACACCCAAAGTGACTTGGGTGTATGTAAGATCCATCCTGGCCCCAACTTAAACACTGAGATTTCTTCATGCCTGCCCGTCCCTATGGGCATCACTAACTTTCAGATTCCTTAAGAGTCTGACCTGTACGCTATATTTCTAATAAAAACTTAGTCTTTGGCTGAAAGAAGATTTGGGTCAAATTCATTCAAGTAGGACCCACTGTCTCATGATTTTGGGGTCCCAGCACCCCAAGAATCTACACCTAAAAGTGAAGCTGGTCAGTCAGATGAGTGGCTTCATGAGTGTCAGTAAAGAAGAGCTACAAATGCCAGGAAATGGTCACTCTGAATTCAGAAGTCAAAAAAAAAAGCAATGGAGAGGAAAATTTGAGAGGCCAAGAGGTCTGTTCTTTGTCCAACTCAAACTACCTTCTGGAAACTTAGATCCTTTCAATTCTGAAAGCCTGCCTACCACGCAGTATCTGGTGTTGCCAACTGGTAGGCACTCACTGTGGCACTGTAGGACCCCCTATTCTTGGTTCTTTTTGTAACTTTTTGCCCTCTGGATACAATCAATTCCTATGGAAATACCAAATCTCTTATTATACCTATATTGCAAATTCAGCACACTCATGCTGAAAAGACATTGAAGCATTATTTGATGATGGGAGAAGAGGTACAGACATAGGAACTTCTCCCAGTACTCACAGCTCCTTTATCCAATGAGGTGGCAGAGATCAGCCATATATGACCAAAAGCTTGGCCAATCTCTGGGACAATCTCTACTGGCTCCCCGTGTCTATATAGTAAAGAGGTTTGTTCATCAATAACCTTGGTGTGAGGACAGCCTTTTTCATGGTCTGCTTACTCCTCAACTCTGTGTCTAGGAGCTTTCCTTTCCCTCATGCTTTATCTGGCTCTTTAATGGCCTGACTGCTCTCCATTTGACTGATAAAATGGTTCCAGAGGGTCCCTGACAGCTAGATCTGGATTCTCTGTTGCTCTTAGCTCCCCCACTTCAGTAGTCCTTGCCTAGGAGATATACCTGAAGGGCTAGAGGTACTACACACGTGGTTCTCAATGTTGTAAACATTTCCCACAAAACAACATCACATTAGCTTCCCTTGCTCTAACAAATGAGATGGTCAACATCCTGCCCCCAGGAGCCTAGCTGCCCTTTTACAGGAGCCTTCAATTTAGAGCTAGAAAGGGGTTATCTAATCCAAAACCTTCATTTTGCAGATGAAGAAGCTGAAACCTAGAGGAAAAGTGATTTGTCCAGAGTCAGAGAGGACATAATTGGTAGAATCAGAACTCAAACCCAGGTTCGCTGACTCTAAATCCAACACTCTTTTCACTGTACCAATTACACAAGTGTTTAATAAGTGCTAGGTGTATGCAAGGCTGTACTGTGCTTGTACACCAGGGATAGTGAGACAAGAATAAAATACCCTCTATCCCCAAGGATCTTTATAGTAGGTAGGTAGGTAGGCAGGCAGATAGATAGATAGATAGATAGATAGATAGATAGATAGATAGATAGACAGACAGACAGACAGATAGATAGATAGATAATAGATAGATAGATAGATAGATAGATAGATAGATAGATAGATAGATAGATGGATAGATAGATGGATGGATGGATAGACAGACAGGTATAGGTATATAGATAGGCATAGGTAGACAGACAAAGAGATTTATAGATATGTACATCATGTGTACAAGTAAATGTAAGATAATTTGAGGAGAAAGGACTGGAGGAGGGTCCCCAGAAGACTTTGCTGAAAAAGTGGTGCTTCCTTCCATCTTCAACCTAAGCCTTACAGGAAATGTACAATAGATTATCACTAGTTAACAGGAAACATCAAGGACAGGAAGTCCTGAGGGAAGGAGAAAACAGCCCCCAGCACAGGCCTCTGTACATGTTAGGCACTTACTAAATGTCTGGAATTGCACTGAAGTGAACTGAATTATTGAAGCCTGGAGCTGACCAACAACCCTTCAAACACTTTCTTTCCCAACTTTAGAAATGCCTCCTAGCCCTTAACAGCCAGGGAGGAAGCTTGCTTCTGCCCAATTGCTAATTGACCCTGAGGGTTTTGCTAGCAAGCTCTCTGAGGAATGCAGAGAAAGAGGAGGAAAGGGGATCTGAGGCAATGGAGCAGAATGAAAGGATTAAGGAGTCAGAGAGGGAAGGGGACAGAAGACTGCTTAGAAAATGGAGAGGATGGAGAAGCAGGCCCAGGTAAGTCCTGTAGTATAGAGATTAAGAATTCTATAAATCTCAGTGCCATGTATAAGCCTGCAGATGTGAATGCTTCCATAAGCTGTGCTCTACAAATAGAGCCTGACTAGAAAAACATCAATTCCATTCCCTGCTTTCAAGGTAACCAAATTCCACCATGGGGTAGAAGAATAATAAGGATAATAAGGGAGACTACATAGTGCTTAATGCAAAGTATTCCCCAAGGAAAGGATAGTGTAAGGAGTCAAAGGATATGGACAAAGTATTGCTGGAAGAAATGCAAATGATCAACAACTTTAAAAAAAACATGCTCCATAAAAAATAGCATGGAAAGAAGCAGTCATTGTTGGTGGCACTGTGGAAAAGCAGGCATACTAATATACTGTCAGTGGAATTGGACTCATTCCAGAAGATAATTTAGAACGAGGCAGGAAAAAAAGTCACCAAACTGTTCATATCCCTCAATTCTACTAGGCATATACTACATGGTGTTCTGTTTCAGAAAGAAAAGTCCTAAATAGAAGAAAATATTTAGAGTAGCATTCTGTGACAGCAAAAACAGAAGAGCTATAAACAAAGTAGATACCCACTATTTAGGGAATGGCCAAACAAATTATGCTCTATGAACAAAATGAAATATTACTACATCACAAGAAGCTATGAATATGAGGGACTCAGAGAAACATGAGAAGACTTGGGAAGTGGGACGTGGAAGGAAATAGAACCAGAAAACAATATATATGTAATAACTACAACAAAATCAATGGAAATAACAACTAGGCAACTGAAATTGAATGCTGTGAAATTATAATGACCAAACTTGATTGCAAAGATAACATAGGAGGAGGTACCTCCTCTAGCTTCTTTGTAAAGATGGAAGACTATGGTTGTGGAAAATGTATATCAGACTTTTTCAACACATCAATTAATTTTGCTGAACTTTTCCTGTCCCTCATTTGTTCATTTTTTGTTTAAGAGGAAATGATGAGAAGGGGATGATGAAGGATGTATTGGAAAATATAAGTAATTCTCAAAGGAGCTATCCTTCCCCAAGGTGCCCAGAAGGCTTAAAGACAGTTTTCATGAGAACAAACCCAAAATCCAAAATATTTTTAGAAAGAAATTTATTAGGTTGTTTGCGGAGCAGGGAGAAGAGGTGCCTCCCTCTCTTTTCCAAATGTCCTACTAAATTTCTTTCTAAAACTACTTCAGATTTTGGGGTTTGTTCTCATAAACAACAATATAGTGTCAGAAGTGGGATTCCCTCTGACCCCTCAGTAAACTTTTGGTGTTAGATCATTTTTAGCCACATAAAGCTCAGTCCAAAAATATCTGTTATTCAGTTATTTTGGTCGTATCTGACTCTTCATGATCCTATTTGGGGTTTTCTTCACAAAGATACTGTAGTAACTTGCCATTTCCTTCTTTAGCTCATTTTACAAATGAGGAACTGAGGCAAACAGGGTTAAGTGACTTGCCCAGAGTCACACAGCCAGTAGATGTCTGGGGCCAGATAAACACAGCAAGACAAGTCTCCCTGACTCTCCAGGAACAGCACTCTATCCACTGTGTCACCAAGAAGTCAATCAAAATTTATTTTTAAAATAAAAGAATCTTAGACACTTAAAACATACTCATACCCATTTGTAATTTCTAGAGAGAGTTGGTGGGCTCCAGATGTGGAATATTACAAGCAATATCATCCAGTTGTTTTGTCAGTTGATTTTGCTTAATGTTTTTTTTTCTTTTTTATAAAGAATACATCAATGGGGGGGGGAGCAGTGAATCTGAACAAGTCACTGCGTCTTACCTTTCTCATCATTAAAATGAGAGTATTGGGCTACAGGGCTTCTGAGGTCCCTTCCAGCTATAGATTCATGATCTTCTGATTACAGATGTTCAACGGAAAACGTGGAGAAATATTTTCCCCGAAATAGCCATTTTAAATGAAAAAAATCAGACAGTATACAACATTGAACAAGGCTCCAAATCAAGAATCCCCTGAGTACCTATCAAGTGCAAGATTGTAGAGCCAGCAGGCCCAGGAGCTGACAATGCTTGAGGCTCCCCAAGCAAAAGAAGGCATAAGATAAACCAAGCTCAAAGCCTCCTGGGAATGAACCAAGTCCTGCTCTTCTGACCAGGCTGCCTTGGTCTCATGCCATCTTGGCTCTGCAAGGCAGAGCCTACGCTCCCTTTCCTGATTCCACCTCCATCCCTATCTCTCCCTGCCTCCCCTTCAGGTTCCCTAACAATCAACCTCATGATGGAAGCAGACCATGCTCCCCATACAATGCTAAACTTAGCTCTGGAAGAGACCTTACCCATCATCTCAACCTAACAAACCATGGCAACAATTCCCACTCCCATCCCACCAAAGCTTCAAAGAGACATTCAATCGTCACAGTACAGGTCAATGGTTCTTCAAATCACCAGCTGCAGCCAAGAGGAAAAAAAGAAAAAATGGTTTCTGCTTCATGCTGTTATTATTGTTTTTAAAGAAAGAGTCCAGCTTGCTAAAACCCTAATTATTTCTCCTCAGAGGTTCCCAGAAGAACCCAAAGCTTTTTGGCGGGCAGTCGTCATTCCCGAGATCAGAAAAGCTTTGCCCAGGCATTTGAGAAAAGACCGAAATTTTAAAAGCAGATGAAAATCAAATAATGGAAACACAGTAAGGATGGTGAGGTGTAGCTCCACCTCACTGTCTGCATCCAAGTGTGCAAAGCAAGCACCCCTGCTTATGCAGGTCCTGACAACTACATTTGAAACTGCAAAAGAAACAAAAGAAGCAACTGCATTCAAATGTCATTAAATGAAGCCCTCAGCACCTGCTCAGTGTTATCTGTTCAGCTCAGACAGGAAGGAGGCTGCCTACATACAGCTTTGCTTTTGAACCTGATCAAGGTGTGTTGAGATCTTTCACCTTAAGAGTTAGCTATTTAACTGTCAATTCCATTCTCACTGGGGTGACTTGTGTGGGCGGGGCCTCTGATGCTCAGGCCTCCTTAGGAAGGTCAGGGGGGTGATATGCTACTCCCTATGGTGGGGATTCTTACTTGAAAATGCAGATCAAGGCAATGATAAACAAGGAGTCAAAAGGACTCATAAACCACACCATCCACCTCCTGCCAAAGAGGTGAGCCTTAAAAGACAGAAGGAAACATGTGTTTTGGACAGGAAAAATGAGAGAATTTATTGGTCTGGATTGTGCATAATTACTATGTGGATTTCATTTTTCATTTTCATATTGTTCAATTGGGGAGGGCAATAAAAAGGAGAGAAAATAAATGTTTGTAAAAATAAAGAAAAAATAAATCTAAAAAGGGGGGTTCTTGACTTGGGGCCTATGAACTTGTTTAAGTAGATACATGACAGAGAGAGACAGAGACAAAGCTAGAGGAGAGAGACAAAAGGAGGGAGAGGGAGGGAAGGAGGGAAGGGGGAGAGAGAGAGAGAGAGAGAGAGAGAGAGAGAGAGAGAGAGAGAGAGAGAGAGAGAGAGAGAGAGAAGTGAGAAAGAAAAGAGAGACAAGGGTGTGTTGGTAAATCTTTAACAAGGGACTCTGAGGGGAAAATGTACTCACAACACTGTTGATAACCTGGTAATTAACTGAATGAGGAAGATACAGGGAAAGGATGAGTCAGAGAAAACCAGGA
This sequence comes from Phascolarctos cinereus, assembly GCF_003287225.1. Taxonomy (NCBI): domain Eukaryota; kingdom Metazoa; phylum Chordata; class Mammalia; order Diprotodontia; family Phascolarctidae; genus Phascolarctos; species Phascolarctos cinereus. The sequence goes on from NW_027555958.1 coordinate 26,329,122, forward strand.
TGTTCTAAACATGGGAGCTGAGGTGAATGAATGGTAGTATACAGACAGAATTGGTAAAGCCAAGAGAAATACATTTAGGGAAAAGAGGAATGAGTTTCTCTTTGGTCACATTGAATTTGGAGCACTTGTGGGACATTTGGACAGCTGGTTGAGAAGAAAGGCCAGAACTAGATTACATATTTAGAATGTAAGCTCCCTGAGAGCAGGATTTGTTTTTTTTTTTTCGTTTTTGCCTTTTTATCCCCATGGCTCAGCATAGCACCTTACACATAGTAGACACTAAAAAAAAATGCTCAATTGAAATTAATTAAAATGAATAGTAACATAATTAAAATCATGGCAGTGAGAAAAGAGAGAAGAGAGGATGGGACTAAGCCAAGGGGTTTCTTATTCTCACCAAAGCCGGCACCACAAAAATAAAAATTCTTTCAGATCTAGTTGCCTACTTTATGAAACACTTTCCTGGTTGGGGCAATGACTTTCACAGCTCATTGATGTATCTTGAGTTACCACAATTTCATTGAACATGTGGGAATATTTTCTCCCTAAATACCAAACCCCAGAGGTAGAAACTAAGAGCAAAACTCCCTCTGAATTCACTTGGCTGTCACATGGACCCAATTGCAGGATATATCGGACACTTATTTCTTTATAGCATATGTCTCTGTACTACACAACACAGAATCTCAAGGGTTGGAAGAAGCCATGAAGATTCTTCAGTACAACTTCCTTCTTTATGCAGGAATCTTCCCTCCAAAATTTCTCAGAATTGGTTATCAAGATTCTGCTTGAACACCATCACTGATGAGAAACTCACTTCCACATAAAGCACTCCATTTAATTTTCAAGCAGGAAATTATCACATATCTAAAATCAAAATGTGCCTCTTTATAAGTACCACCTATTGACATGAGTTCTCTTCTCTGGACCCAAGAGGAATAAGCTTGATCCCTTTTCCTCATGTCAAACTTTCAAATATCTAGAACATACAATGTATCATCCCTAAGTGATGCTGGCAGATTACCAGAACATTGCACACAGTAATCCTCTTTCACCTAGAGGATCTATGGATATCTGCAGGCACAGTAGTCTAGAGGGCCTGATAAATATCCATGAGCATAGGCATTTATTGTAAAGGAATTCTCCCAACCTTGGTGTTGAGCCTCATCTTCTTACCCTATCTTGGTACATTTGTGTAAGTTTTGCTACTTTGGTATAAAACCACACTGTCCCTAAAGTAACAGAGACAATGAAATGCTAAGGCTCTAGAGAAAGAACAAAGTATTTATCCTTTGTCATCCCTTTAGGATGTGTGAAGTTGTCTGATCAAACTTGAAGGAATTATAGAGCATCTGACCATTGGCTGCTGGCTGGTGGGCTGATGCCCATTTTCATACCTAGTGGCCCTTTGAAAAGAAAGACACTAGGGTGTCTAAAAATCAGGAGACAACTATGAGGAATGTAACATCTGTTAGCTGTCCTGGTCATTAGGATTCTTTGTATAGGGACAAACCAAGGAACCCAGCTGAACATTCTGACCAGCAGAGACACTGTGCCCACAGTGAGTGGCATGAAGACACCACAGATGAAGAAAGGATATCTGGACACTGATGTGCTGGACACATGAGGTGCCTTGGATACACTGTGCGTCTCTTTACTAGTATACTCTATGGGTATGTCTGGTCTTCCCACTAATACATTTGTTGTGTTGGTGAAAGAATGTGATCCAGGTTTACGGGGGAGGAGGAATGAAATTAGCTTGTTAGTATTGTTCTTACAATGCCATTTCTGTAAATAACTTTGTTTTGAACTAATTGTATTTATTGAATGATTATTAAAAGTAAGTGCAGTGGTAAAAAAAAATGCTCTAAATCACTATCGATTAGAGAAATGCAAATCAAAACAACTCTGAGGTACCACATCACACCTATCAGATTGGCCAACGTGACAAAACAGGAAAATGATAAATGCTAGAGAAGATGTGGGAAAATTGGAACATTAACACATTGTTGGTGGAGTTCTGATCCAACCATTTCAGAGAGCAATTTGGAACTATGCCCAAAGGGCTATAAAAATGTGCATACCCTTTGACCCAGCAATACCACTTCTAGGTTCATATCCCAAAGAGATCATACAAATGGGAAAAGGACCTACATGTACAAAAATATTTATAGCATATTTATTTTTATGGTGGCAAAGAATTAGAAATTGAGAGAATGCCCATCAGTTCGGGAATGGGTTAACAAGTTGTGGGACATAAATGTAATGGAATACTATTGTGCTATAAGAAATGATGAGCAGGCAGACTTCAGAAAAACCTAGAAAGACTTATGTGAACCGGTTCTGAGTAAAGTGAGCAGAACCAGGAGAACACTGCTCACAGTGACAACAACATTGTGCAATGACTGACTTTGATAGACTTAGCTCTTCTCAGCAATGTAAGGATCTAAGACAACTCCAAAAGACTCATGACGGAAAATGCTGTCCACATCTGGAAAAAGAACTATGGAGTATGGATGTGGATCAAAGCATATTATTTGCCCTTTCTTTTTTTGTTTGTTTGTTTCTTCTTTCTTGTAGTTTCTCCCATTGGTTCTAATTCTTCTTTACAAGATGACAAATGTGAAAATAGGTTCAATATGAATGAATATATAGTGCCTATATCAAATTGCACACCACCTTGGGGTAGGGGGAGGGGAGAGATAGGGAGAAAATTTAGAACTCAAAATCTTACGAAAGTGAACGCTGAAAATGAAAAATAAATAAACAAATTTAATTTTAAAAAATGCTATTAAAAGTAAGCACAACGGTAGAGGTTCATAAGCCCCAAAAGTACCTTGAATAAGGGGCAACCTGTGAACATGAGTTGGGGACGGGTGTAGCCCAAAGGCAGTGTTACACAAGATAATATTGGTAGGGAAGATTTTAGTATCTGAGGAGACCTAGTAGGGCCTTATGAAGAAGAGGGCATTTGAGCCAAATCTTAGAAGAAACAGGGATTCCAAGAAGCAGAGATAAGTAGGGAGTGTATTCTAGGCATTGGGGAAAACTAGTGCAAGGGAGAACATCCCATGTGAGTAATAACAAGGCAGACACTTTGACTGAACCATACATAGATTGTAGGAAGAAGAGTAATGTATAATGAAGTTAGAAAGGGAGACTAGAGTCAGGTTGTGAAGGACTTTAAATGCCAGACAGAAGGGTTTACATTTGTTCATAGAAGTAATAGGGAACCACAGTATTTTATGAAGTAGGTGGCTGACAGCGACAAGAAAGTCATTTTGGTGCCTATTTGGAGAGACTTAAGGCAGGGAAACCAAGAAAGTGATTACAGTCATCAACAGGACAGGCAATAAAGGTCTGCACTAGAATGGAGACCGTGTGAGGTCCAGAGAAAGGGCTGCATGGGACAGATGTTGTGGAGGCAAATACAAGATTTGGCACCTTTCCTGCAGAGGTGCAATTTGAATCCAGATCCTCTGATTTCTCTAAATCCAGTGCATTTACGTCCTCTGAGACAACACAAAGAAAAACTGTCTTGAGTAGTACATGACACTTGCTTCCTCGAGCAAACAGAATTAGAGGCTTACCCCCATGGGATTTGGGTACCAGAGAACATCACAGTAATAATTAGCTGAACACAGCATGAAATATATTACTGTACAGTGTTAATCATTTTCATTCATAAAAATAAGCTTATAGAGAGGCCAGAGTAAGCCAATGTTTTCCCTTAATCTGCTTTCATCAAAGCTTGTGGCTTTATAAATCAATCTAGCTTCAGAGAAATATAGATTCTTGTATTTGAGGTCCTGATAAGTGAAGGGCCTTTTATTAAAGACTTGTGATTCCATTTCCTAGGGGAACATAAGCTAGGTGGTATGTGGGTCGTAAGAAAGGCTTGTGGGGCATGAACATATTTGGGCTCTAATTCCACATCTTCCATTGAACCCTGTGTGAATTATGGGAAACTAAGTTCAAGCTAGAGAAAAGGAAAAGGAAAAGGAAGGAAGGAAGGAAGGAAGGAAGGAAGGAAGGGAAGGAAGGAAGGAAAGAAGGACGGACAGATGGACGGAAGGAAGAAAAGCATAGGGAAGAAGGGAGGGAGGGAGGGAGCAAAGGAAGAAGGGAGGGAGGAAGGAAGGAAAAAAAGAAAAAAGGAAGAAGGAAAGAGGTGGCACACATGAATGTCGACCAGCACACTTGTCATGCAAAACAAACAAAAACTGACCCAAAACCTTTATTGATTTAAAGAGAGTAATAAAGGCATACTTCAGTTGACTCCTGCCTCCAAGTAAGCTGACCCCAATTCCTTTCACTTTTCATCGGGGCTGAGCCTTCTCCAGCTTCAAAAACAAGTTATACTTCAGCATCACTCCAAAAAAGAACAAGAAAAAATAATGAGCTAAATAAACACAGCCCCTGCCCCTACCCTTTTGGGGCTTATAATCTAAATCACAGACATGTACTGCCTGAAATGAGAGACACTGTACAAATATTGTACAAATCATAACATTTCAATCAATCTACAAGCATTTGTTAGGCACGTACTGTGTGCCAAGTCCTGGGCTTAGCACCAGCAAAGTCAAGATAAAATTGAAACAGTGCTGGCCACAAGAATCTTCCACATTAGCTTTAAGGTTTTCAAAGTTCTTAGAGGAAATACACTGTCTCCTGTAAGCCTAATTCTCAACTAGTCTGTATGTGCCTGTATGTCTGCCTTATCTGTATGCTGCCTCTCCTATTACAATTATAAGCTCTTGGGAGTTGACCTCAGAAAGCAGGAAGGCACAGAAGAGCCTAGTTCTCTCACTCCTCTAGCAAGGATAAAAAGTCACCAGGCTGAGAAGTAAATAAATGATCCAAGGAGAAACTATGGGACCCAAAGAGCAGGTGCATTTTACCAGCCCCTGTCCACACAGGGAAGACTAGAAGCACTAGGGAAGATGTCCAGCCAGAAAAGCCAAGCCTGGTTCCAGGAAAGACTAGAGGTGAGCTAGTGAAGCCTGCAGCTGGAGTGGAGCTTGGGGGTAGAGAGGGCAAAGAGTACAGGGAGACAGAGCCTGAAGCTCACTGCTCTATTGTTCCGATACCAAGAGTCAGAAGCCTGAATGATTAGGCCTGGCTGGATGTGATCCAGGCATTCCTCAAATCAGACAGCCCCCTAAATTGGGGGCCATGGCCTACACTGGCTATAGAATGCCACTAGGGAGACCTTCCAAAGTGTAGATCATACTTGTTCTGTCCCATAACCCCCTACTATCCCCATATAACCACATCTCAACTCAGCTTATTAGATGAAGCCCCTCCAGAGGTTCTTAAAGTCCTTATCTAGACCTCAGATAATACAAATCAGCTCCATTATTTTCTAGATAATACAGATTAATTCCAAAGAAAACATCACCATTCCTTCTAGAAGTACACATAGTCAGACTGTCAGAAATGTCCAGTTAAGGAGAAATGTGTGAATACAAGAAAATATCAATGATTAAAAAAAAACTGTGGCACCAGGGAGGCTCAAGACACAAACCAATAAAAGGAGAATGACTTTGCACCTTCTACAAGCAAAGCCTCGAAGAAAATCACAGATTTGCCACAAACGCTTGTGGAATTCCTGGAAAAAGTGAAGCAAGAATGTTTAAATGACCATAAAAATAAAATGAGAGCTCTAGAGCAGAGAACAGGAAATAAAATGGGATTCTAAAGGAAAGAATTGGAAGGAAAATAAACATCTATGCACAGAAGGTGTAAAACTGTAATTAAGTAACAGAATCCTCGAAAATTAGATTGGACCAGACAGTAATCAATGATTCTATGAGACAAGAAACACTGAAACAAGATCTCAGAACTGGAAAATAATGTTAGAGACGATAAGGTACTTTCTTTCAAGAACAACTCATATGGAAAATAAGTTAGGGAGAGAGAACGAAAAATCACTGGGCTTCCTAAAAGCCTTCACCGTAAAAAACTCTAAACACCCTATTTTAAGACTGTACGTTCCTGGAAGGCAGGGGCTAGTTTTGCTTTTTCCTCCTATCCCCAGAACTTAACTCAGTGTCTGGCACATATTAAGTACTTTCTAAATGTTTATTGATTCATTGTGAAGCTTCACAGCAATCCTATGGGATAGATCAATTGCTCAGTTATTTTCAGTTGCGTCCCATTTTTCATGATCCCATTTGGAGTTTTCTTGGCAAAGACACTAGAGTGGTTTGCCATTTCCTTCTTCAGTTCACTTGACAGATGAGGAAACTGAGGCAAATAGGGTTAAGTGACTTGCCCAGGGTCACACAACTATTAAGTGTCTGCAGCCAGATTTGAACTCAGGTCTTCGTGATTCCAGGCTCAGTGCTCTATCCACTGTGCCACCTAGATGCCCCTAGGATAAAGCACTACTTGTATTTTTATCCACATTTTACAGATAAGCAACTTTGGACTTCAGGAATTGAAGTAACTGAAAGATTTACTTGCCCGTGATCACACATCTAGTGTGAGTGGTGGGATCGAAATCTAGGTCATTCCTACCCCCAGGTCTATCACTCTTCCCATTAGATGACACTGCTTCATGTAATTAGCAACTTTCTAAATAGATCAGACAGGCTATAGCATGTAGTTGAATGGTGATTGAGGCCACTGAGCTAATCCATCAATCTGTCTACAAACAGACACTGTGCATGGTCAATGAGCTAAGACAAGAATTGAATAGAAGAAAAGTGGGTTGCATTGCATTTGGAAAATCGTGAAGGACTTCCAACAGACCCTAGCTGCTCCTTCACACAAAAAGTCATCTTGTGAACACCAGTATGTTGCCAATGATACCATAGGACCACAAATCATGGAACCTGATGTCCAAAGAATCAAAAGGACAGGTGACACAAAGGGTGGAGAAGTCATCCATGGCAGGTACAAGAAGGCCGCAAGTATTGCCAAAGATGGTGTGGCCTCAAGAATTGGTGCTAACAACATCAACCAAGAAATGCATGGTGGGAAAATGACATGTGTCAGTCACATAGCAAGAGGGAGGGATGAGAGATGGACAACCTAGTTTCTGCACTGGTGCCCATAAAATGCTAGCAGATAGAGAAACACTTCCAGGGTGATGGATAAATCCTCTAGGAAGGATTTGTGGCAGGATTCAATCTAACTGAAGAAATATTTACTGTGCACCACCAAAAAGGGGGCAGAGGGAGTTAGTGGACAAAGCATTGATTCCAGAGTTGGAAACCCTTAGTTCCAATCCAAACCCTGCTACTTCATAGTGATATGTCTTTGAGTAAGTCACTTAACCGTTCTGGGACTCAGTTTCCTTAATTGAGTTAATAGAATAAATGATCTCAAAGGCATATAGGTGGCACAGTGAATAGAGCACTGGACTTGAAGCCAGAGAGACTTGGGTTCAAATCCTTCCTCAGAAATTTATTAGCTCAAGGCAGCTAGGTGGCACAGAGGATAGAGCACCGGCCCTGAAGTCAGGAGTACCTGAGTTCAAATCCGGCCTCAGACCAAACACTTGACACTTACTAGCTGTGTGACCCTGGGCAAGTCACTTAACCCCAATTGCCTAAAAATAAAATAGAAATTTATTAGCTAGCTGTGTGACCATGAGTAAGTCATTTCACCAGTTTCCTCATCTGTAAAATGTGGATAATAAAAGAGTACCTACCTTACAGGTTTGTCATGGAGCTCAAATGGAATGATCTACAGAAAGCACTTTGCCCACCTGAAGGTGCCATAGAACTGGTAGCTATTATTATGAGACAATAATTTCATCGATAAGAAGTGTGGAAGGATTGGGATTGCCATTGTTAGAGTTAGTATATAGAGGGATGATGTGCCGGGTCCATTTAAGTATGAGTGCCAAGGAAAAGGATAATAGTATTGGGAGCTGGGGGAAGGGGTGGACATGTCCAAAAAGTATAAGGCAAGGCACTTGTTTTAAACAGGATGGGACATCTGACTACTTCCTGTCTATTTTGCATCTAGTTATTCTCATCATGACCTGTGCAACCATTCAAATAAGTTCTACGCCTCTCCCTCACTGGACACTCAACTGTTCCAGTGGATTTGTGATCTAATTGACTCAGATGTCCCTCCGAATAATGAAGATCCCAACCAATCCACACCTGCCTGGCCTCCACATTTCTTAACCGTGTCCTCCTCTAAGTCAAGACTACCAAAGGAAGACCTTTCTCAGTTTCTCCTGCCTGAGCAAGGGTAGCACTATCCACCTGGAATCTCTCACAGAGAAAGTGATCAGTCCAACCTTTTCTGTTTTGGTCACCCACCACTTTGGAATCTTTTTAGCTCCTTATGCTATGTATTGCAGTATACTCACACTCACCAACCTCTCCAGTGCCTTCATTTTTAATTCTTCTGAGACTCATGTTTTCCAACAGCCCCTCAAGCAGCTGGCCATATGTGCTCCATAAATACTTGTTGGACTAAATGACCTTCAAGGCCCCTTCTAGCTCTAAATCCAAATTTATGAATGAGAGAAAGTGAAGCTGAAATGAAATTCAAAGCTCAAGGCTTAAAGATAAATCAGGAGATGAATGTAATATTCTTAGAAAAAATGAATATTCTACCCACTCCTGTGGAATGATGATTTGGGGGATATCCACAGGCTTGATGTCTCTACAGAGAAGGAGGAAGGCAGAGGAGGAAAATGGAGAACTCTGTGCAGTCAATGCTTACAGCATATTCTACTCTTGAACCCTGGAGATAGGGGAAGAAAGGAAAGCTGGGGTGGGCTGAATTGAGAGATTACAGTGGGGCCAATGAAAGGTGTTGGGGTCTTTAGGGAATGTTACTTGATTCTGGTCATCTCAAGAGGCTCTGGGCCAAGTGCTGGAGCCTGAGAGACTTAGAAATTATAAATATCAGAAACAGAAACACTCTATGGGCTTTGAAGACGCCAAAGCCTTGTCTGCCAGGGAATATCATGGGGAACCAGGAAAGGTCCTAGAAGTTCCTCTTAAGGGATATAGGGTTCAGTAATGTAGTGATGTATCTGAGGTGAGGCAGATTCCAATCTGTAGTCAGAGTCTGGAGTCAGGATAAAAACATTTCTGTTGTTGTTGTCAACCGGTTCTTAAGTTTCATCAGTGTGGAGAACTTCCAATATGGAAACTCCCTCCACCAAGACACATCAGCATTCCTAGTCTTAGAACAGTGGCCTGAAACAGAGCAGGCAGCAAAACTCCTGAGTGCAGCCAGAACCAAATTGAAATGTAATTAGAAAAGTTTAAAAAATGAAATAGAATACCATACAAATAATGTTAATTTGTGGTTTGCTAAGTCAATATGCACCCTGCAGGGATCCATTTCTATTTGGTTTTGATACCACTAGCCTGGAGCACTGAGAGATTTGATTTCATAGATTTGTGAGCTGGAAAGGACCTTAGAGTCCACCTGGTCTAAATCCCTCATTTCAAAGATGAGGAAACTGGGAGAGGGAGAGTCAAGATGAAGCAGTAGAGGCAGAAATCCAGCTAAACTCTCCCAACTATTGTATTTTGTTGTTTTTGTCATTCAGTCATGTCTGACTCATTGTGACCCCATGGACCATAGCATGCCAATGCTGTCCATGCAGTTTTCTTGGCAAAGATACTGGAGTGGTTTGCCATTTCCTTCTGCAGTGGATCAAGGCAAACAGAGGTTCACATAGCCAGTTCACAGTCTGAGGCTGGATTTGAACTCAAGTTTTCCTGACTCCAGTCCCAGTGTGCTTTATCCCCTAAGCCACCTAGCTTCCTCCCAACTTTCACCTCTAAACAATTTTTAAAATAATGACTTAAATCAAATTCTGGAGCAGCATAGTCAACAAAAGTTTGGGATGAAATAATTTTCTAACCCAAGACCACTTAGGAATTCAGCAGGAGAGATCTGTAACATTGGGGAGGGGCCTAGTGGGTCTTAGAGGTGGCTGCAATGGCAGCAGCAGTAGCTTTAAGAGCTCTCAAGCCAGAGATGGTAAGGGGTTTGGACAACTGGTCAGAAAGAGATTATAGGGGACTCTGAGCTGACTCTGAGTACAGGATCAGCGCTGCTTTGCAACTCCATTGCCCATATACTGTTCTAGGTCACAGTTCTAGTGTAGAGAGGGGCACTAGCACTTTCAGCTGCAGGGAGGCAGATGCCCTTCCAGGGTAAAGACCAGAGCACAAACTAGGAAAACACTGACCACACCTCTCCCAAAATAATGCCACCTTGGAAGCTCTGAAAACTTACAGACCCTTAGAACTAGCTCGGAAAAGTAGCACATGAAAAAGCCTGAAGCTTTGGGCAATGCCTCCATGCCCTGAAGTGAACAGAGGGTTTTTTGTTTATTACCACAAAGTTCAAAGTAGGGTTTTTTGTTTTTTAATACAAAGTTCAAAGTAGTAGGTTAGAAAAATGAGCAAACAACAACAGAAAAATAACCTGACCACAAAAGGCTATGATGGTGACTGGGAAGATCAAGACACAGACTCAGAAAACAACAATGTGAAAAGAGCTACAAGCAAAGACTCAAGAAAAATTGCAATTTGGAAACAAGCCCAAAGAATTCCTGGAAGAGCTAAAGAAAGAAATGAGTGGTACAGTAAAAGTTGGGAAAAGAAATGGAGTTACGCAAGAAAATTATGAAAAGAAAATTAACAGCTTGGGAAAAGAGGCACCAAAAAAACCCCTCAAGAATAACACCTTAAAAAACATAATTGGCCAAATTGAAAAAAAAAAAAGTACAAAATATAGCTGAATAAAATAATGTCCTTAAAAATTAAAATTGGGCAAATGAAAGCTAATGACTCCAAGAGACATCAACAAAATAAAACAAAGTCAAAAGAATGAGAAAAATTAAAAAAAAAAACATGAAATATCTCATCATAAAAATAATTGGCCTAGAAAATAGATTGAATAGAGATAATTTAAGAATGATTGTACTACCTGAAAGCCATGATATAGAGAAGAGCCTAGTCATCATACTTCAAGAAATTATGAAGGAAAACTTCTCTAATATCTTAGATCCAGAGGGTAATATAGAAATTGAAAGGATCTATCAAAAACTTCCTGAAAGAGATCCTAAAATAAAAATTCCCAGGAATATCATAGCCAATGTATTCAATCAGAAAGAAACCATGGAGCCACAGTCAGGATCACATAGGATTTAGCAGCTTCCACATTAAAATAGTTAAGGTCTTGGAATAATCTGGAAGGCAAAGGAGCTAGCATTACAACCAAGAATATCCTACCCAGCAAAACTGAGTATAATCCTTTAGAGGAAATGGATATTTAATGAAAAAGAGAAAGAGACAGAGAAAGACAGAGAAATAGAGAGACGGAGAGAGAGAGAGAGAGAGAGAGAGAGAGAGAGAGAGAGAGAGAGAGAGAGAGAGAAGGAGAGGGAGAGAAGGAGAGGGAGAGAGGGAAAGAGAGAGAGAGAGAGAGAGAGAGAGAGAGAGAGAGAGAGAGAGAGAGAGAGAGAGAGAAAGAGAGAGAGAGAGAGAGAGAGAGAGAAGAGAGAGAGGGAAATAGAGGAGAGAGAGAGACAGAGAGAGAGAAAGAGAGAGAGAGAGAGAGAGAGAGAGAGAGAGAGAGAGAGAGAGAGAGAGAGTATGTTGGGTATAGAAATCTATCTTACCCAACCAAGAAGTAGGAGGGGAAAGAGATAAGAGAAGGGGGAGAGGTAGTGATAAGAGAGAGGGTAGATTAAAGGAGGCTGTAGAGCGAGAAGGATAAACTAAAGAAAATAGGAAGGAGGGAAATATACAATTAGTAATCATAACTGTAAATGTGAATGGCATGAACTCACCCATAAAACAGAAGTAGATAGAATGGCACTGGGGCAGTGAGGTGGCACAATGGATAGAGCACTGGCCCTAGAGTCAGGAGGATCTGAGTTCAAATCCGCCTCAGACACTTACTAGCTGTGTGACCCTGTGACCCTAGGCAAGTCACTTAACCCCAATTACACACACACACACACACACACACACACACACACACACACACACACACAAGTACAAAGGCATCCTGAGACCAACAAGTTTTAGAGCTGTTGATCTAGTCCAATGCCCTCTACTACACCATAAGCATTTAACAAATAATTGTTTATTGTTCAGCTATTTCAATACAGCAAGAGAAACTAATGCCTACAAGCAGGAAGTAAATGAGCCAGGATAACAGTCCATGTTTTCTGACTCCAAATCTAGCAAATCTAGAGGAAAAAAACAAACAATGAAGACAGGCGAAAACCCTGCACCCTATTCCCCCTCCAAAAAAAAAAATGTAAGAGAAAGAGAAAGCCTAAATGTAGCCTAAAGGGAGAAGAAATTGGGGCCAAAGGAATCAAAACGAGCTGCGGATTTTGGCCAAATACCAAAAGGAGAGACCTTGTAAAATATGACAAGTACAAAAATGATGGAATTCCTGCCTGGAATTTGTGATACAGAAGAAGAAGAAATCTGAATATAATTGGACAGAGAGTCTAGATTTAGAGAAAGCTGGTTTCAAAGTATTCCAAAGAAGGAGAGATAGGATCCCATCTAAAACTCTTCAGAGAAAATCAGGCCAGAAGGGATGGAGGTGTTCGAGGATGAAATTCTGAAGGCATAAAGGGAAGCAGTTCCAGGGGGAAGGAAAAATCTGAGGTGTCTGAAAAGACCAATGGAACGCAAAGTGAATTAAATGATTGGCCAACTTAGATTTTTTTTTAAAGATATTCGCAGAATATGGAAGCAAAGGCATGTAACAAAGGGAAAACAGGATGATGGCACAGTCTGTGTTAAAAAAAAAGCAGTGTAAAGAGTCTGAAGAACGAGCTGAATCTATTGAGGAAAGCGAAGGACTGAAAAAAGGTCGGGAGGCAGGATTCGCCATTTTAGTGGGAAAAGGAAAATGGCTGAATGCTTGGGGTGGATGAGACAGAGATAACTGACAACATAAAGAGTCTGGAACTATTCAGATCTCATGTTGCTTCTCATCTCTGACAAGGAGAATGACTTTTGCATGGAAACGACTGGATAAAAAGAGCTAACAGAATACTTGATACCCAAGATAAGGAAGGAAATAATAAAAGAGCACTAAAATGTCTTTAATGAATTCAAGTCCCTGGCTCAGATGAACTACAGCCTTGGGTACTGACAGAACTGGCATTTGGGATTGTTGGCAGGGGTGGGGAACCTGAGGCCACATGTGGCCCTCCAGGTCCTCAAGTGCAGCCCTTTCAATCCAAACTTCACATAACAAATCCCCTTCATAAAAGGATTTATTCTGTAAAACTTGGACTCAGTCAAAAGGCTGTACCCAAGGACCTAGAAAGCCACAGGCTCCCCACTCCTGGAGTCAACTGAAAAAAAATCATGAAAAATAGGAGAGGTATCATGGGTTTAGAGAAAAGAAAATATCGACTCAAATTTCAAAAAACAGAAGAGCAGTGAGCTTGACTTTGGCTCCCAGAAAAATTCTAGAATGGGTTGTTAAAGAGAAGATCAATAATAAGCAGCATTTACTTCGCATTTTACAATTTGCAAAGTATTTTGCATATATTATTTCATTTGATCTGCTCGACAACTCTGTGAAGTAAATGCTATTATCACCATTCACAGATGAGGAAACTGAGAGAGGTCCATTAAGTGACTTGCCCAGGATCACAGAGCCGATAAGTTTCAGGAGAGAATTTTAACTCAGGTTTTCCTGATTTCAATTCTATCTTGTATCTACTGGGCCACCTAACTGCCCTGGTCAGTGAACATCTAGGAAGAAATAGAAATTACAAAGAACCATCATAGCTTTATCAAAGACAGATTATGTCAGCCTAAACCAACTTCTATTTTTTCTAACCAAGTTGATTAGGAGGATGCTATGGAGAAAGTTTATTAGATTTTTAGCAAATAGTTGATAGTTGATAAAGTATCTAATATTTTGTCATAGCACAGTGCCTATCACATAGTAAGGATTTAATAAAGTCTTGTTGACTGATTGGTAAACAAAGAGATGTGGGCTAGTCAATAATACAATTAGGTTAGGAACTGGTTAGATGGTCACATGACAAATAAATGTGTTTGTTACTCAACAAGTCATCATTAATGGTTCAATTTCAATAAGGCAGAAGGTCTCCAGTGGAGTGCTCCAAGAATCTATGCTTGGCCCCGTGCCAGTGTTTTGATCAGTGACACGGATGGCACATTCATCAAATTTACAGATGATAGCTAACACACTGGACACCAGAAGAGGGATTCAAAAAGATCTTGACAGATTAGAGCACTGAGGCCCATCTAATAAGATGTAATTTAACTCCCCAAAATGAAATTGAATGCCGTGTAATTGTAACAACCATTAGCCCTTAGGAAGGGTTGAGAACATACAACTCCCTCCCTTCCTTGCAGAAGTGGAGGACCATGACTGTAGAATATGCTCATACCATCAAACTCTGTTGATTTGTTGAATGGGGGGGGGCTAGGCAATGGGGTTAAGTGACTTGCCCAGGGTCATACAGCTTGACTGGTTTTGCCAAATGCTTTTTTTTCTTTCTTTTTAAAAAATTATTCGTACAACTCCTGGGTGGAAAAGTAGAGAGGGATATATTCAGAAATTAAGATGATGTCAATACAGAAAATCTATTTCTTTAAAGATAAAAAAAAATGTAATTCCACAGAGATAAATGTAAAATTTTATACTCAAAAAATCAGCTTACAAGAACAAGATTGGTGGTGGTGACATAGTTAGGCAACAGTTTTTCTGAAACAGATCTGGGGTCTTCAGTGGATTCCAAACTCAATGAGAATCAATGATGGCAGCCAGAAAAAGCTCATGTGACCTTAGGTTGCCTGGAGTAGAAGATGATAGACCCTATGCAATCTGCCCTAGTCAGACCATATCTATAGTGCTATGCTCAGAATCCTATGTTCAGTTCTGAGGATCACAGTTTGAGATGAAAATTGATAAGCTGGAAAAAGCCCAAAGGATAACCAGTATGATGAAGGTCATTGAGTCCCTGTCTCAAGGCTCAGCTAAAGGAAATGGGGATGTCTAGCCTAGAGAAGAGAAAACTCCAGGGAAAATGAGAATTGTCTGCAAATATTTGAAAGGCTATCAGGTAGGAGAGGGATTATATTTATTTGATTTGGCCCCTTAGGACAGAATCAGGCCCAGTGGGGAGAAGTTGCAAAGCAGCCAGTTTGGGCTGGATGTCAGGAAAAACTTCCTCACAATCAGTGCTTGTCCAAAAGGAAATGGGCTCTCTGGAGAGGTGGCAGCTTCCCTCTCCATGGAGGTCTTCAGGCAAGAACTGGGAGCCCACTTCTTAGCTCTGCTATAGTGCCAGTTCCATCCAGGTATAGGTTGAACTAGGTGGTCAATGAGTTCTATTCTAACAGAAAAATTCTGAGATTCTGAAAATTATGATGAGCTGTGACACCTTGAACTGGGCACTAGTCCTTTATATTTCTCTTCTAACGCTTAACACCACATCGGCAAAGACAACTATACCCAGTATCATTTTCAGCTATATAAAATAAGTCAGCTAAGAGTCCAAATGGCAGCTCTGCCACACTGTTCTAACCCATCCATCTCCTTAGCAAATGGGTAGGTACTTATTAGAAACTAACCCTGGTTGACCCTCATGGGAAGTGTGTCCATAAAATCCAAGCCAGCCCTTAAAGGCAGTCAAAGAGGCTACTGCTGCTGATGCAGCCTGCAATATAAACAGACTCCCAAGGTATTCCCTAATGAAATCCTTATGCGGCTCAGCCTCAGACTAATTTCAGCCCAGTCTACTGCCAATGGTATGACTTCACCATCGGGCATGAGCCGGCACAGGTCCCCAGAGGGGGAAATATGTGTGGTTAATCCACCAGTGAGACAGCTCAGCTCCCTCCTAACCATGCCCAGATGCTCTGGTTAAGCTGTCCTTGCTGGCATACTCCCTCAGGTTACAGAAGTTTCTTGTTGGGCACACATAATCAACAGTAGCCCCACTTAGACCCACCTGGAAAAGCGTTGCCCCAAACATTCCTTTCCTTGGCCCTGGGACCACAGAGCTCCCTGTTTCTGGATGCCAATGGGGAATCTTAATTTGAAAGGGCATCTTTGAGGACTATCTGCACATTTCCCCAAGCTAGGAGGAAAAGGTGAAATTAGGACCCAACTGGTTTATAGACCAACTGAAAACACCCCATAATCTTAGGGGAGACTTGGAGGACTCCTGTATGAGTTTAACAAGCTAGCTAATCAAACCTCCTCAAACGATTTCCCAGAACCTGGATACCCAGGAAAGAAAAAAAGATTACCAATTAATTTTGGTGCTAACTCATTTTCAGACACTAATTAAAAATAGTTTTCTTGATCTTTTTTTTCCTACATTGCTCTAATTCTCTAATAACCTTCCCCAATAGAGTCCTCCTTTACAGCCATGAAATACAATTCAGCAAAAGAAAATGACTCATTGTGCAGGTTCTGACAATGTATACACCTCATTCTGTGGTTGAAGCCACCACCTCTCCACCAAGAAGTAGAGACACTTCATCAATAGTCCTCTGGAGTCAAGATTGACCTTGGCATTCATCAGAGAGTTCTTACGCGTATCACTGCTGCTGCCTTTCCCATCACTGGAAATGTGCAACGTCCACTTGGTTTGGCTTATGTTAATCCCTCTTTATCAATTCACGAGTCTTACCAAGTCTCTCTGAATTCTTCACGTTTCTTAGGGTGCAATAATGAGAAATGATTATTAAATAACAAATTATCAAGGAGATCCCAAGAATTTACCCCACCTAGACTATTTCATCTAAATGGAATTGTTGCCTCACCCAATTAGAAAAACCATTACAAAGAATTTAATCTAAGGTGAATTCCAGCCCTTGTGTTCCATTCAGACAGGTTTGGGCAGTGGGGTGAATCCTTTGGCTCCATTGCCCAGGGCTGGGAATGATTTGGATGTAAATGACCAAATCAAAGTCACAGTCACTCAGCCCCTCATTAGAATAGGCCCACCTCTCCTTATAGTATTCATTCTCTCTCATTATTTGTTAACCAATCTGAGTCAATTGCCACCCTGAGGAATACCCGCTCTTCTGCTCTTCTAACAGCATGTAAGCATCAAGTAGGTTCCATGAGGGGTCTTTGGCATTCGAGAATGCCACTGACCCTTTTATTAATTATTGCTAACATCATTAATAAAATGATTAATTACCTAGAAATTGTCTATCTAACTTTTTATACCTCACACATCTACCACAATTTGTTTAGCCATCTGCCAGGTGATGGGCACCCACTTTGTTTCCAGTGTTTTGCTGCTACAAAATTACTCATTATAAATATTTCCCAGATGTTCATGGGAACTTTCTGTCTCTGGCCTCTTGGGAGTAGATTTCAGCTTATCTTAAAAATTCATCCTAGTCTCAGTTTGTACATATTCACTTAGGTCCCTGACTAACTAAATTAGGTGATAATTTAATTTATCCTAATAGATGATTTGCATATGTTTATGTTACAGATCCTTTGTAGGAACCAAAATAAAATGTCAAGGAAACCACACTTCAAAGGAAAGGCAAATGCTTTTTAATAAACGTCTTCCTCACAGATAGCAAACGTTTACTGAGAAGTTAGCAAAAGGAACAACAGAATTTTTTGTACTTTTTTAAGAGGTTTTCCACTCTACACTAAATTGTATGGTTACAGAAGGAAAAACTGGGAGGAAGCTTAGGGTTCATGTAGTTCAACCTCTTTATGTTTCAGAGGAGGCACAGAAGTCACCAAGAAGGAATTTGATTTGGACAAGGCCACATTTCACTCCCCAGCTCAAGAAGTTCTAATAGCTCCCTTTGGCCTTGAAGATAAAATACAAGCTCTTCTGTTTTGGCTTTTTAGAATCCTTCACAATCTGTCTTCAGCCTGCCCTCTCCTCACATTACTCCTCATTACTTACCATATATTCCATTCTGTCCACCCTACAGGGACACTCCCTCTCCCATCTCAAAGCCTTTGTACAGGCTAATCCCCAGGCCTAGAACACTTTCCTCCATCCTTCTGGCTCTGAAAAGCCCTACCTTCCTTCAGGACTTGGCTCAAGGACATTTCCTACCCAAGACCCATCCTTACCACCATAGTTGGTACTGCTCACCCCCCCCCTCCCTCTCTGTCTCTCTCCCCTCTCCACACATACACACGTATATACATATATATGTGTGCATATATATATATGTAATATATATACACTGTGTGTATATATACTCTGTGTATGCTATGTATACATTCTTATATATATATATATATACATTATATATGTTTTTCTATATATAATACATACTATATATACTCTACACACATATGTTATATATGAATAAAAATGTCTGTATACTCTATATATATATTCACACATATGTGTACTATATATACATTCTTTACATATACACATATACTATATATACTGTCTAGACGTAATACACACACTATATATTCTCTATATATACATATATGTAGATATAAATAATATATACTCTCTCTATATATATACACACACTTACTATATATGTGTACTATATATACATTCTATACCTACACACACATATACTATATACACTGACTATATATTACCTACACACTATATATTCTCTCTATATGCACATATATACATATAGAGATATAAATAAAATATATACTCTGTGTATATATGTACACATATTATACATGTATACTATATATAATTCTATACATATGTACACACACATGCACACACTATAGATTCTCTCTGTATACACACACATACATATATATGTGATATCTTATATTTCCTCATCTTTATGAATATTGTTTTCCTTTAAAATGATACAAATTCCTTGAAGGCAGACACTGTGCTCTTCCCATTTTTGCACCCCCTGGTGCCTAACCCAGAGTCTGATACAAAGTGGGTGCTTAATAAGAGAGATTAATAGCAGAGTTGGTACCCTCTCTGGGAGTGTGCAGCGTACATGATTGTGTCCAATCAATGTAATAGCATTGGTTAAGCACCTGTTACATGTCAGGCACTGTGCTAAGTTCTGGGAATACAAAGAAGGACAGCAAACCAGTCCTCAGCCTGGGAAGCTTCAGCCTGTGCCACACACACTCTCAGCCCCAGCCAACCCCTATTCCCGGCCCACCTCTAGGAAAAGTAGAAGTCCCATGGCATCACCAAGGATTTCTCATTAGGTGGGATTGTTATTTGTCCTTCATTCTCAAAGAGGACCAAGACATTGGAAAGGTGAAGCCATGACATGCCAGTGAACTGGATTTAAGTGAGGCAGGGCTGTGCAAAGTCACCAGCCTCACTTTCTCTTCCAGAGCCATCTGGGTCCAGTGGCCAGATATGCATCAGGATGACTGGATATGCCCCGCTTAGGTGGGATTAGGCAATAGATGATGGACTATCTATGATATCCCCAATGATGGGCACTCAACCTCCCCTTGAAGACCTCCAATGATGGGCAACTAACCATGTCACAAGGCAGTCCATCCTACTTTAAAACAGTTCTAATTTTTAGAAAGTTGGTTTCTTTGTTTTTATTGATTATGTGGGGCCAAAGTATCTTTCTCGGGGCAACTAGGTGGCGCAGTGGATAGAGCACCAGCGTTGGAGTCAGGAGGACCTGAGTTCAAATCTGGCCTCAGACCAAACACTTGATACTTACTAGCTGTGTGACCCTGGGCAAGTCACTTAACTCCAATTGCCTAGCCAAAAAAAAAAAATTCTCTCCACCACTTCCTCATATTACTCCTGGTCCTATTCCTTGGGACAAAACACAACAAATCTAAACTTTTCTCCTTGTGACAGCACTTCAGATACTTAAATGCAACAATCCTGTCCTCCTTCAGTCTTTTTTCATAGACTTATTTTCCAGTTGGTCTCCCTTCCTCGCATCTCTCTCCACTCGGATCCATCCTTCTCATAGCTAACAAAGCGAGCTGCCTAAAATGTAGATCTAACCATGGGATTACAAGTCAGTAAGTTCCCGCTCCCTCCAAGATCAAATATGAAATCCTCTGTTTGGCATTAAAAGCTCTTTCCAACCTGATCCATTCCTACTCTTCCAGTCTTCTTACGTTTCCCTTCCCTCAACGTCTATGATGCAGCTATTCTCACACACAGTTTCCCAACTCGAAGAATCCTCACCGACAGTCCGCCATGCCTGGAATCCTCTGTCTCCTCATTGGCTTCCTTCAAGATTCCGTGCAAATCCCATCTTCTTCATGGGGGGAGGGGGAGGTGGGCACGGGCCCCATGCTCCCAGTGCTAGGGTCTTCCCTCTGAGATGAACTTTTACTTACACTGCATTATTTTACATGTACATAGCTACTTGCACATTGTCTCCCCCATTAGAAAATGAATTCTTGGAAAGCAGAAATTGGATTTTTGTCTTTCTTTGTATCCTCAGGGCTTACCGCAGTGCCTGGCACATAAACGCTTGTTAACTGACTAACTATGGATGATGTATCCATCTCCAACCAATCCTCACTTCACATGGATTCCAATCCCCCTCACCCTTCAGGTCACCTTCTCTGAATATACTCCAGTCTGATAAAAACACCTTTTTCAAACAGCAGCTCCTTCACTGCTCTCCAGATGTGGTCTGATCATGGTAAAATACAGCAAGACTTTAACTGTTTACCTTTTGGACACCGTTTCTGTTAATGAGTAAATGTTTATTGAATGGAATGGGATGAAAGTGCATGAACTGCCCCCATCTTTCCCCCAAAAGCTTTTTTTTTGTCTGCCTTGTCAGTCTGTTGATTCTCACAGCAAGGTCAAATCTTGTATAGGGTACTGTGGTGAGTCAGGTTATCACCCAGAGCCAGAAGGAACAGCACAGCCTTGGGCTTGCCACATCAGGAGAAGGCTTTCCATCCCACCCACATTTCAGTCCTGCTTCCTAACACCACAATGCCTCAACTACTGGTCCTCTGGGAAATGTTAATGTCACAGAAACAACGGATGGTAGAATCTGCAGACGAAAGTCACCTTAGATGCAAGTCATTGGACTAAGAACCTCTCTCCCATTTAACAGATGAAAAAAACAAGGTCAACCAACACAAATTAACTTCCCCAAAGTCATATGGCTAGTTACTGGTAGACATAGGTCTAAAACTCAGGTCTCCTGACTCCAGTCTTATACTCTTCCATTAAACTTCCACAGGAATGTGTTGGAGCTGGCTGGAACTTGGGAGAGCTAATTGTTAAATTTCCAGTGTAATCATTTATAAGGTGGAAATCAGCAAATGCTAGAAATCAGCGCTTGATTTTGTTTCGTTGATTGTCTCCAGACTTAGGAAAGTGATGATGAAAATGTGAATAATGTTGATTAAACTTAAAAGTGTGTTATGGGTACTTTTTTTTTTAGAAAGCTAGTTGTTAAACATTTCCCAGCATGTCTATGTCTCATTGCTTCTCATATTGCATCATCCTCTTTTTCTCTTTTTTCACTATTCCCCAGCAATTGGGAAGGACAACATGACGAGTGCATAAAATGAAGAGCTTTGTTGCAGGACCTGTAGAAGTAGACTGCTGAGCCTGAGCAGGCCACATGTGGGAGGAAGCTTTGCACCTGGCCCGGGATCTTGCCTAGGCCAAGCGCTCCAGATATCTGGCGAGGGAGGTCTCCAGGAGACCAGGACTTACCATCCATGTCCAGGCGTTGCATAATGATGGCCAGCTCCACCTCACTGGGCATGTAGCCCAGAGAGCGCATGGCCATGCCCAACTCCTGCTTGGAGATGAAGCCATTCCCATCCCGGTCCAGAACCCGAAAGGCCTCACGGATTTCTGTAAAGGGCAAAGGGAAAGAGGGTCAAATGGTTAAGAGGAATAGTGTGTGAGGACTCCTAGTCTGCTGATTTCCGCTACAATCAAGGTGCCTCTCAGAACGAATAAGGCATAGAGATGAAAGCATTGGACACCTGAGTTTTAGTCCCCTCTCTGCCCTTTATTTGCTACGTGACCCAGAATGAGCTACTTCTCTCTGTCTTTTGGGGGTTGCTGCTGTTGTTTCATCTGTAGAGATGACTGGATTATGTGTGGGATTCTTTTGCATTCTAACATCATAGGTTCTATATTTTGAGGTTCCTCCTAGCCCTAGTATTCTTTGTTCTAAGGTCCCTCCCAGCTCTGACATCCTATGTTCTAAGGTCCCTCCCAGCTCTAACATCCTATGTTCTAAGGTCCCTCCCAGCTCTGACATCCTCTATTCAAAGGTCCCTCCCAGCTCTGACATCCTATGTTCTACGGTCCCACCCAGCTCTGACATCCTATGTTCTAAAGTCTGTCTCATCCTTAATATTCTATATTCTAGGGGGCGGAGCCAAGATGGCAGAGTGAAAGCAGCAACTTGCTTGAGCTCTCCCCCAAACCCCTCCAAATACCTATAAAAACAGCTCTAAACAAATTCTAAGGCAGCTTAACCCACAAAAAGACAGAGCGAAACAAATATTCAGCCCAAGACAACCTCTGGATGATTGATCAGAAAGGTATATTCTGCTGGGCTGGGAGCGCAGTGCACTGCAGCATGCGTGCGCAGGCCACAGTGAACCTGGAGCAGGCCTCAGAGGACTGAATCACAGGCAGCAGTGGCAGTTTCCAGACTCCTCAATCTGTGAATGCCAAAGACAACTTAGAAGGTCAGTGGGAAAAGTCTGTTTCCATGGTGCTGAGAGAGGAAGGCAGGGTCTCAGTTCCATTCCCCGAGAAAGCTGTCCTGGGGTGGGCAGCTGCTTCCTGAGCTTCCAGCCCATAGACTGAGGGGGAATCGAGCGGCTGATCAGAGGGGGATAGCAGGGATCTCTTTGCCAGTGCTGAGGCAGGAATCTCTTGCTTTGTCCCTGCTTGGAGCTAGGTCACAGTTCTAGATGGGGGTCCTGGGGTGAGAAGGAGAGCTGGCACGGTGGAGCTTGTAGTGGCTGTGGACAGCCTCACAGTTCCAGGACAGAAAGGAGTGCTTGTGGTCACTAATAGACCACAGCACAGGCCTTGAAAGGAGTAAACACCTCGCCCCTTATTATACCACTTTGCAAGAACTGAAAATTTATGGGTCCCTACAAGTATCTCTGAAAACAGCTACATAAACCCCTGAAGCTTGGGACACTACATTCTCCACATTGGAAGCAGACTCCTACCTTAACAAAGAGTTTAAAACTCAAATAATTGGCCAGGATCATGAGCAAGCAGCACAAAAAGAGTCAGACTATATTATCTTACTTTGGTGACAAAGAAGATCAAAATATACAACCAGAAGAAGACAACAAAGTCAGAGCTCCTATATCCAAAGCCTCCAAGAAAAATATGAATCAGTCCCAGGCCTTGGAAGAGCTCAAAAGGGATTTTGAGAAGCAAGTAAGAGAAGTAGAGGAAAAACTGGGAAGAGAAATGAGAGTGATGCAGGAAAATCATGAAAAACAAGTCAACAGCTTGCTAAAGGAGACCCAAAAAAATACTGAAGAAATAACACCTTAAAAAACAGCCTAACCCAAATGGCAAAAGAGGTCCAAAAAGCCAATGAGGAGAAAATGCCCTAAAAAGAAAAATTGGCCAAATGGAAAAGGAAGTCCAAAAGATTACTGAAGAAAATACTTCCTTAAAAATTAGAATAGAGCAATTGGAACTAGTGACTTTATGAGAAATCAAGACACTGTAAAACAAATCCAAAAGAATGAAAAATATAGAAAGAATGTGAAATATCTCACTGGAAAAACAACTGACCTGGAAAATAGATCCAGGAGAGAGAATTTAAAATTATTGGACTATCTGAAAGCCATGATCAAAAAAAGAGCCTAGACATCATCTTTCAAGAAATTATCAAGGAAAACTGCCCTGATATAGTAGAACCAGAGGCAAAATAGAAATTGAAAGAATCCACAGATCTCCTCCTGAAAGAGATCCCCAAAGGAAAACTCCTAGGAATATTGTAGCCAAATTCCAGAGTTCCCAGGTCAAGGAGAAAATATTACAAGCTGCCAGAAGAAACAATTCAAGTACTGTGGAAACACAATCAGGATAACACAAGATTTAGCAGCTTCTACATTAAAGGACCACAGGGCATGGAATATAATATTCCAGAGGGCAAAGGAGATAGGATTACAACCAAGAATCACCTACCCAGCAAAACTGAGTATAATCCTTCAGGGGAAAAAAATGGTCATTCAGTGAAATAGAGGACTTTCAAGCATTCTTGATGAAAAGACCAGAGCTGAATAGAAAATTTGACTTTCAAATACAAGACTCAAGTGGAACATGAAGAGGTAAACAGGAAAGAGAAATCATAAGAGACTTATTAAGGTTGAACTGTTTACATTCCTGCATGGAAAGATGATATTTATAACTCATGAGACCTTTGTCAGTATTAGGGTAGTTGGAGGAAAAAATTATATGTATGTATAGGTAGATAGATAGATAGATAGATAGATAGATAGATAGATAGATAATGGACAGGGTGAGTTGAGAAGGTGAGTTGAAGATTAAGGGGTCATATCTGGAGAATAAAATTAAGGGATGAGAGAGGATTATACTGGAGAAGAAAAGAGAAGGGTAGAATGGGGTAAATTATCTCACAAAAAAAAAACAGAAAGAAAATGCTCTTACAGTGGAGGGGAAATGGGGGAAGGTGAGAGGGAATGAGTGAATCTTATTCTCATAGGATTTGGCTTAAGGAGGGAATAACATACACATTCAATTGGGTATGGAAATCTGTCTTACTCTATGGGAAAATAGGGGGAGAAGGGACAAGAGAGCAGGGGATGATAGAGAGGAGGGCAGACTGGGAAAGGGGGTAATCAGAAGCAAATACTTCTGAGAGGGACAGGGTCAAAAGAAAGAATAGAATAAATGGGAGGGCAGGATAGGATTAAGGGAAATAGAGTTAGTTTTTCACAACATGTCTACTATGGAAGTGTTTTGCATAACTGCACATGTATAACCTATATTGAGTTGCTTGCCTTTTCAATGAGGGTGGGTGGGGAGGGAGGAAAGGAGAAGATTTGAAACCTAAAGTTTTAAAAACATGTATTTAAAAAAAATGTTTTCACATGCTCCTGGGAAATAAGAAATACAGGAAATGGGGTACAGAAGTCTATCCTGCCCTACAGGAAAATAGAAGGGGAAGGGGATAAGAGAAGGAGGGGGGAGAGATAGAAGAGAGGGCAGACTAGGGGAAGGGATATTCAGAACGCATGCCATCTTGGGGTGGGGGAGGGGTGAGATGGGGTGAAAATTTGGAACTCAAAAACTTGTGGAAGTGAATGTTGAAAAGTGAAAGTAAATAAATTTGTATTAAAAAAAGAGGTAAAAAAACCATTCTATATTCTAAAGCCCCTCCCCAATTTATTTAGCTTATTTGCCCATCTTTGTCTGCATGTTGTTTCTCCCACTAGACTGGGAAGTGCTCGAGGGCGCCCAGGTGTTTTGTCCCCTCACTGTGTCTCCAGTGCTTAATGCCTGGCACATGGTAATCCCATCATAAATGCTGGCTGACACTCTCAGCTCTGACATGCCAGGGGTATCTGAGCTTTTCGTCACAAGGACTATTGTGTTTGCATCACTGTACCCCCAAATGTGGATATTTAGTAAATGTTTGTTGAATTGGCAGAAAAGAGGGTCAGATGGACAAAGGCTTTTAACTGGGTTGCCATCAGACATTGTCTGCTAATACCCTTCATCACTGCACAGATATGCTCTAAACAAAGAGAGAACTGGCTTTAGGTCAGAGCCAAGGAAGACCTCTGAGGCAATGAGGATGTGAAAGTACAGCTGTGAGTACCCACTTAGACTGTGGCATACAAATGGGAAAAGAGGAGGGCTGATGTATTATGTATTAAGTTTTTCTGTAAAAAATCACTATGAAAATCTAGCTGGGTAGCATACATCTATCTGAGTTAGGCTTCCCTGAAATTTCATTCTCTCTCCCCACCCTTCCAACCCTGGGCCACAGAGAGCAAACTGAGCAGAGATTCCCTAACTCCAGGCCCTTGAAAAACATCTGCTCCAAGGTCTCAGAACCAGCCCCAAGGATAATCAATCAATTTCTAGGTCTCGATAACACAAAACAAAACTGTTCTTGCCCTCAACAATCATACATTCTTTTACCTTATTGTTCTGTTTATTTCCCAGGCAACTCTGTCCCAGAGAAATTCTGGGATGGCAGAAAGGAACCAGAGTTTAAAAAAAAAAAAACTTAAGGGATGGGTAAGAGTCCCATGCTAGGAATGTTCTCCTCTCCCCCTCTGCCTGCTGGAATCCCCAGATCTCTTCAAGGTTCATCCTCTACCAGTGGCCTTTCCTGATTGACCCAGGTCTTCATAACCATCCCTGTATATATTTCCTATACATCCTGCATGAATTTACCTGTAAATATACTGTCTTCCCCAGCAGGAGGTAAGCTTCTCGAGAGCAAGGGCTGGGTCATTTTTATATGTGTCCCCAGGACCCAGCACCAATACATGCTTAGTAAATTTTCAGCAGATTGATTGATTGAATAGGGACATATGTTGCATTATGGAAGGAAAGACCCTAGAAATTATATAGGATCTTTTCAGAACTTTGTTGACAAAAGTATGCAGTTGCCTGCAACCCTTGCTTCGGTTGAGCCAATGAGGGCAGTGAGGTTTCTTGAGAAAAATAGTAAAAGGTCTCCTCAGGTCTCTGTGAACTTGGCCCTGTAAAGCAGGGGTTATTAACCTGGGATCTAAGGATCCCCAAGAGGCCTATAGATAGATGTCTAAGAGACTATGAACTTGGACAGGAAAAAAATGACATCTTTGTTTCAATATAATTTGTTTCATTTATAATCCCATTTATTTTATTTTGTGATTTAAAAATAAGAATTTGAGAAGACATCCATAGGTTTCACCACTGTGCCAAAGCAGTGCAGGACAAAAAAAAAAAAGGTCAAGAAAACCTAGTCTATGGGATGTGGAGGAGAGGCAATGACTAGGCCATGGGTTCAAGGCCTAACAGTCCTAACAGAGTCTGAGATTGCCATGGCTAGTCTTTCCACAATCCCACAGGGCCCCAAGCTCTGACCTAGCCTTAGGATAGAGACGAAGCCTCCTAGGACTGACCTCTTAGAGGAAAAGAGGATGGACCTGCACCTGAGAAAGGCTTCAGTTTCCAGCTCCTTGGTCCTAGTTGTAATGAAAGGCTTTGGAGCCCCTGCCTCCTGCTGCGGTTCTGGCTCCATCCTCCTAATTTACAGTTGTGTTACAGCTATAAACAGCCTCAGATCAATAAGAGTGTCATAAAAAGGAGAAGGACTTTTATTCATTCAAAGGCTTCTTCAATAATTTTTTCCAGCCCAGCTGAACACTTGACTCTAGCATAAATAAGTCCTGTTTGACCTGACAGATGGCCCACTATCACCGCCATCCCATTTTTGGTGCTACAGCAAGCTCAGAATCCCCTACCCTCCAGAGACCCCACACCTTGCATCAGGTGGGCAGCCTGGCTGGCCTCTTTAGGACATTGCTCATGTCTTTCTTCCTCAAAAGAACAAGTCCCCAGGGACCACCCCCCAACTCCACTAGAAAATCCCATGACCTGAAAGAGTCCAGGCACATGGTCAAGAGCTACATTTGCCGGGATGGGTAGGTGGCGCAGTGGATAGAGCTCCGGCCCTGGAATCAGAAGGATCTGAGTTCAAATCTGGCCTCAGACACTTGACACTTACTTGCTGTGTGACCCTGGGCAAGTCACTTAACCCCAATTGCCTCACCCAAAAAAAAAAAAAAAGAGAGAGAGATTTTCCCAGCCAAAACTAAACACCAGACCTGGTCCCTAGTCAGGGAGGCAGCATGGCCTAGGTGAAAAAATGAATGAACTGAATAAACTAATGAGCATTTATTACTTGCTTACTATGTGCAAAGCACTAGGTAATCAAATGTGAGACAATCCCCACCCTCATGGAGCTCAGAGTCTAATGAGGGAATTGAGGCATGTAGAAGAGTGGTGGCCACGGAGAAGTGTTTTAGTTTGGAATGTCATAGGGAAGATGACTAATATAGACTGGCATGGATTTTCCAGTGCCATTGGCAGTATTGATGGATAATGGTTCCAGAGCTGAGAAGGGGCAGGCTTGTTTTTCTCTCTCTCTCTGTGGCATTCTATTTCCTATCACCTTTGCACCAACAGTCCCCCAGGCCAGGAATGGTTTTCCTGTTCATGTCCAGCTCTTGGAATCCTTAGTTCCCCTTGAAACCTAGCTCAAGTGACACATCTAACACAAGACCGTTTACCATCCTCTTGGCTGTTACCACTGCCCCCTCACCAAACACACGCCCTGGGTAATAACTATTTTGTACTCACTTGGCATACATTTTGTATTTCTCTATGCATATGTTGTTTCCCCCATAGAATATAAGTTCCTCTGAGGGCAGAAATTTTGTTTTTTGTCTTTGTAATATAAATTTTGTAAAATGCAAAATGGTTCCCGGACTTGTATTTTTATGATGATGATGGTGGAAGGATAGACAAGGTAATAGACAAGGCTAAGAATCACAGCTTTTAGACTAGCTCTGAACACTGATCTAACTCTGGATATTCTGAATGCCAGATCTTCACCCGCCGGCCAACAAGTTGACAATCTACTGAAGGACTAGACCCACATCTCTTCTGGATCTGAATAAATGGCTTGCCCGGTACCTAGGGGGTGTTAACGGGCTTCAACACACCGCATAGATCCTTTATGTTGAATTTATGAGTATAAGAAAGAATACCCATTGGTAATGGATCATTATTTAGAGCTGGGAGGGACCTTAGAGGTCATCTAGTCCTAACCCTTCATTTTACAGATGAGGAAACTAAGGTCCAAGGAGACTTGCCCATGGACACTCTGGTAGTAAGTGCCAGAAGCAGGATTAGAACTCAGGATCTCAGGTTCCCCCAACCTAGCATTCTTTCCATCTCATCTCAGATCCACTAAAGTACCCCAGTATGAAAAATGGATATACCTAAAGTATCTAAGACAGGTGTACACAAACAATGTGTTCTTCTATTGATACCAAATATGTGCTTTCCTGGTTCCTTCCTTATTCACAGAGAGGGCAGAGGTAGGCCTGAGAATCAGTCAATTATCAGTAGCCCAGTACCACAAAAGATTTCCAGTAGACATGACCAATATGTCTCTACTCCACCAGAGATGTTCATACACTTAACCCTGCCGTCA
The DNA here is from genome assembly GCF_003287225.1 of Phascolarctos cinereus. Lineage (NCBI taxonomy): Eukaryota > Metazoa > Chordata > Mammalia > Diprotodontia > Phascolarctidae > Phascolarctos > Phascolarctos cinereus. The sequence continues at coordinate 26,358,275 of NW_027555958.1, forward strand.
CCCACAAGCATTCCATTTCCATGTTCACAGACTCTGAAATTCTATTTCTGATCATTTTTTACCATTCCACTTTCCCTCTGCCTCATGATGCTTAGGTTCCCTGCTTCACGTCTCCCCACAGTCCAATTCATCCTTTGCACAGATACCAAAGTGATTTTCCTGAAGCGTGTGTCTCACCACGTCACTCCCCCTCTCATTAAACTCCAGGGATGCTATGCCTCTCTAGGATCAGATATAAAATCCTCTGGCATTAAAAGCTCTTTAAAATATGTGCCCAATTAACTTTCCAGTCCTATTACAATTATTCCCCTTCACATGATCTACAATACCGTCAATGACCTTGACCTTCTTACTGTTCCTCATACATGACACTCTATTTCCTGTCTTGTTTCTGTGCTGATTACCCCAGTAAATGGAACGCACTCCCTCCTCCCTTTCATCACTAAGAACCAATCCCTAGTGAAGACACAGCTCAGTTGCTACTTTCTCTATGAAACCTTTTCTAATCTCCCCCACCTCGCTGCTAATGTCCTCCTCCACAAAATCATCTTTTCTCTATTTTATCTCTATTTGTACATACCTCTGTCTCTAGGTATTTATTGCCTCCTCCACAGAATGTGAGGCAGCTGAGTGGCTCAGTGCATAGTGGTGGGCCTGGGGTCAGGCAGACCTGAGTTTACATCCTGCCTCAGACATTTACTAGCTGTGTGACCCTGGCCAAGTCATTTAACCTCTGATTGCCTTAATTCATTGGAGAAGGAAATGGCAAACCACTCCAGTATCTTTGCCAAGAAAACCCCAAGGACACTGTGGTCCATGGGGTCATGAAGAGTCAGACAGGGCTGAACACCCAAAGAATGAAAGTTTCTTCAGGGCAGGGATTCCTCCCTTCTCATCTTGGAATAACTAGTGCTTAACACAGTACCTAGAACACAGTAAGTATTTAGTAGTAGACTTGTTGTTTTTATATCATGTTCTTTTTCCTTGTATAGCCTTCCTCACTTGCCTCCACATAGAGACATCCCTTGTAACAAAGATTGAGGGGGGAAAAAGTCATTTCAACAAAGCCAACCACATCTAATAATATTTCCTATATTCCACATCCATATTACCCTAGCTCCCCAGAAAGAGAAAGGACGTACGTATTCTCAGTTCTCCAAGGTAAGCCTGGCCATTGTAATTATATAGTTCAGATCAATGAACATACACTGATGATGGTTATGAAGATCACTGAATGAGGAGGCAGGGTGATATAGTGGAGATAACATTGGCCTCTGAGTTCTAGCCCAGCTCTGTCCCTAATTTGTTATATGACCTTGGGAAAGCCACTCTAAGTCAAGTCAACAAGTATTAATTAAGTACCTATTATGTGCCAGGCACCGTGCTAAGCACTGGGTCCTCCCCTCCTGGGTCTCTGTTCCCTCTGTAAAATTAGAGGACTGGACAAGGTGACCTCTAGTAGCCCTTCTGACTTCTGAACCTATGTAAGATCCTACATGTGACCAGATCTAAGGCCATCTACGAGTTGACATTATACTCTGGGGACTATGGCTCAATTAAAGGACATAATTCTGGACCCCAGAAGTTGACTGAGATTTGAGGTCCTTTTCTCCAATATTTCTGCCTCCCTTATTGAGAAAACTTCTCAAGCTTGGGGGAAAGCAGACAGTGCTCACTAAATTCATTTCCCTTTTAAATAGAAGTGGGGGTAGGGGGAATGTAAGGGAACAAAAAGAACCTTAAATCCATTAAAGAGGCCTCTTGGAGATTTAATCCTGCCTGGGGAAGGAAAGCACAGGAAAACCCAAGACTAGTTACAGAGAAGTGGGGCCTTCAGTCTGGGAACAACACATGACGTCTGCCTGGTTTTACTTCCTTATAGTAGTACAGCGTGTAAGAAATATGCCTATAAAACTAGGCAGGGAAGTCAGAGCAGACAGTCCTCAACTGCCTCTGGCGATAGCTCACCTACACTAAGTGCAGACGTGGTCACCAGACACTGTTTCCCCAGGCTCTGAAAGTCAGGCCTGCAGAAAGTTTGCAGCAGCAGTACAGCAAGGTTGCTGGCTTTCTCACTTGGGGATTTACTTATTCACTTCCTCAGGCTAAAAGGCCCCCATTTTTTCAGATTTATTTTAGTCCTTTGCATTGGGTGGGGGGTTTTTAATTTTTTTTAATTCTTCAGTAGTGTTGACTATCTGCCTCACCAAGATTCCTAATGGCTATAGTGGCCAAGGAATCCAGCTGGGGTCTCTCACTGCAGACAAGCTTCAGGGACCCTTTCTCTACCCCCGGAGTACCAAATTTTGAAATAGAAGATCTGGGGGGCACCATGAATTGGAAGTCAGAAAGACCTAAATTCGAATCCCATGCGTACTCCCCATACTTACTAGCTGTGTGACTCTGGGCAAGGCAAGTCCCCTCTCTTAGCTTCATTTTCTTCATCTTTAAAACAATCAGATTTGGACTAAGGCCTCTAAGGTCCCTTCCAGCTCTGAAGTCTATGAACCTCTCTGGTATATAAGCTAGCTTTGCACTGTCTTCAGGGGAACAAAGGGTTCAAATCCCATCTCTAACATTTACTATGTGTATGACCTTGGGTAAGTCTCTTAACTAGTCTACACCTCAGTTTACTCATTTGAAAAATAAAAGGATTAGACTAGCTGGCTTCTGAGTGCCCTTTTCTCTCCCTCTAGGTCTGTAATTCTATGGTCCTCATCATGGCAAGAAAAAATAGTGAAGCAGGGAAGAGAACAGGGAAGTGAATGGCCAGGTAAGGCCAGCTCTGGCTGAGGATCCAGCCTCCTAAGAAACTGCAGGCCTGCGACACAGATTCAATCCCTGAAATCACCAGCAGCAGGAAAACAACGTGTGTTACAGCTGAACTTCACTTTACAGTTAATGTCAACATTCTTTGGGCAACGTCAAGGCTCGGGAGAAGCAACCGGAAGTTATCACTAAATTAGCACTATTAAAAGCCCGCAATCATTAGCACCACCAATGAATGGCCGACACTTCCCTAGACCTAAGAGTAAACCTCCTGTTTATTCTCCGTTAGATTTTTATATCAGCAGAGCTGGAGCCTTAGCTGCATCCTGATAGCTCTATTAGTGTAACGGGATGCATTCCAAAGATGTACTTTATTGTCAGAGGCTTCATAACCAGAGATAGCATCTGGTTACCGAGACAGAGGTCCTGGATTCAAATCCCACATCTGATATTTACTATCTGTGTGACATCGTTCAAATTAATCTTCCCGAGTCTTCGTTTCCTCATCTGTAAAATTAGGTTGAATTAGATGGTCTCTGAGGTCGCTTTCAGGCCTTTATCTGTTACCTAATGAAGTAGAGTAGGAGGCCCAGGGGTTTGTAAGAGTCTGAGTGGTAAAGCCTTGGACCTGGAATGAGGATGCCTGGGTTTCATCGCACCTCCCTCAACGTTGTTATAAGTGGCCTTGACTGCCGTACCTCCGGGAAAGACAGGCAGGAACTTGCATAGGATGCCCTGGGCTCCTGTCGGTGTCTGGTCCGTGGTCGGGCTCCATGATGCTCTGGAGGGTTCATCTAGGAGAGGATCTGATGGGTGATCTAATGCTGACGAGCCCTGACCTAATATGGCTGAGCTCCATCCCCCATTGCTGGGGAAGCCTGCCCCAATGATAGACATGCCACCATGAAAGCCCTGGTTCAGGCAATTACAGAGTGTGCGACACTTCCATTACCTGGTAGATTTTATTGCATTCTGTTAGAATGGGGATTTCTCGAGGAGAAGGATTTTTGTCTTTCTTTCTTTAATACTTAGAGCAGAGTCTGGCATACCTTAGGTGCTTAATAAATGTTTGTTGATTGACTGCGTGTAAGCTCTTTAAGGGCAGGGACTGTTTCACTTTTGTCTTTATATACTTTATATACTACCTAATATAGCGCCTGACACAGTAGGGGCTTAATAAATGCTTGTTGACTCATTAATTGATAGCAGGTAAGTTCCTTGAGGGCAGGAAATGTTTTACTTTTATCTCTGTAGGGCAGACGTTAGTCCAATGCTTGGCCCACAGTAGTTGCCTAATAAACGTCTGTTAATGAATTTTTTTGTTGTACAGTTGTTTCAGTCATGCCTGACTCTCTGCGCCCCCATTTGGGGTTTTCTTGCCATTTCCTTCTCCAGTTCATTTGATGGATGAGGAAACTGAGGCAAGCAGGGTTAAGTAACTTGCCCAGTGTTACACAGCTAATTGATTAATTTTAGGAAAAGGAAAAAAAGACAATGAGCTTTTAATAAGCATCTACTATGTGCCAGGCAATGTGCTAAGTGTTTTACAAATATTATCTCATTTTAAGGATCTAGAGGGAACTACAGGAATGGCTAGATGCACCCATTGGACTCATTGTGTAGGGCAGCAAAGGGGACAGTCGACATAGCATGTCACGCATCCTGTAAGAAATAAGTTATCTTCTGAAATAGAGTTGCACAGATTCAAAGGTTAGGCTCCCATTTGGATCCATTTCTGTCCTCCTTGGATTCTCAGTAATGTTTTAGAGCCTTGGACAGAAATGATGGCTGTTTTATAACGTGGGAGATTTATTTTTCATTACCCCAGTTACTTTCCCTACTTACAAATTATCCATAGACTCACTGGGCTGGAGTCTGCAGCATGGGTTCCTCCCAGATCCAATCCTGCCTGCTCCCTGAACAGCAGGCACCCAGGGCTCTGCAGAGCTCTCCAAGAATGGAGATATTCCAGGAAACTCCCGCATGCAAGAAACCGCAGGCATGCAGGATAGATTCATTTGGTGAAGCAATCAAAAAGTGTGTTCTATGCATATGTTAGAGCTAAAGTTCAAACTCTAGCAAAAGTCAACATGAGTCGGCTAATGGCCAGGCTTAGGAGAGTCAACCAGAAGTTATCGCTAAATTAGCTCCATTAAAAGACAGCAATCATTAGCACCTCCGGTGAATGGATGCCACCTCCCTAGACCTAAGAGCAAACCCTCTATTTATTCTTCATGAGATTTTTATATCTGCCAGAGGCTGAGCTTCGGCTGTGTACTAATAACGCTACCAGCGAAAGGGGATCTGTTCCAAAAACCATTTCTTTTTCGGAGGCTGCATTTTGCATCTCGAGTGCCTAGCCCACTACCTGCCACATTGCTGTTCTGTCCTTTCAGTGGTGTCCGACTCTTCGTGACCCCATTTGGGATTTTCTTGGCAAAGATCCTGGAGTGGCTTGCCATTTCTTCTCCAGTTCATCTTACAGATGAGGAAACTGAGTCAAAAAGGGTTAAGTAACTTGCCCAGGGTCACACAGCTAGTGTGTGCCAAATTTGAACTTTAGAAGAGGAGTCTCCCTGATTCCAGGCCCGGCACACAGTAGGTATTTAATAATAAATGTTCAGTGGTTGGTTCATAACCAGAGGTAGATTCCCATCAGAGGTACAGGGAAGTATGAGAGGAAGCATTGTGGAATGGCTAGAGAGACATAAACTTGGAATTGGAAGTGACCCCAGGGGTTCTCTGGTCCTACTCCTTCATTTTATAAATGACGAAACTGAGTCCCAGATTAGTTAAGTGGCATGGCTAGAGTTACAGAGTGATAGAGTCAGAGGTTCATGGATTTGAAGCTGGAAGGGTCCTCAAGACCCATATAGCCCGACTGCCCCATTTCACAGATGAATAACCTGAGGCCTAGGAAGTCAGAGGATGAGGGTCTGAGTCCCTTCTCCCCAGTATGTCTTTATTAGTTGTGTGACTACCTGCAAACTACTTAACCTCTAGCTTCCTCATCTGTAAAATGGGTATAGTATTACTCTCACTACCTACCTCACATAGTTGTTCCAAGAAATGTGGTTTGCAAACCATCCGGTCTATTCAAATAAGACACATTAGATGAAGAATACGAGAGAATTTCAGGGGCTTAGGGGTGGGGGTAGAGGAAGAGACTCATCAGATATTTAAACACTAAATTGAAACCATCAAATGATACCAAAAAGCATGCAAATTGATCTAGGGGGTCTTGAGACTTGGGTAAAGGAGAGGCTAGGTTACAAGAAGTTGTGGAATAATAATAACTCATATTTGTATACGCTTTCAGCTTACAATAACCCTGTTCAGTGGGCAATACAATTATTAATATTATTATTATCTCCAATGCCTAGGTACAGTCAGTGGCTGGCACAGAGCAGGTACATAATAAATGCTTGTTGATGGATTTTCCATTTTGCAAAGGAGGAGAGTGAAGATTGAAGAGGTTGTCCATGGTCACACGCAGCTTAGTAAAGTGGGATCTGAACCCAGGTCTCCTTAACTACAGTGTTGAGAGGATACACCTTGTACTTAGGTAAGAGGGGCAGGAGAAGGTCTGGAAGGAAGAGGCCTCTTGGACAGTAGATCTGGCCTAGGGCACAGTTGGTGGTAAAAATCCCAGAAGGCAATGTTCACAATAACATAATGAATAACATATGAGGAGATTCATGACCTTGATCAGTGCAGCCCTGAAACATGCCTTCATCCTCTCTCTTGGCAGAGTGGTGGTGGGTGCCAAGTGCAGAGTGGGGCATACATTGTCAGGCATGGCCAATGGGTCTATTTGATTAATTTCATTTTGTTACAACTGAGGGTTCTATTGAAGCAGGGGTAGGAGGGATTTATTAGCAAGGAAGGAAGGAATGAAGGAACGAAGGAAGGAAGGAAGGAGAGGAGGGGGGAGGAGAGGAGAGGAAGGAAGGAAGGAAGGAAGGAAGGAAGGAAGGAAGGAAGGAAGGAAGGAAGGAAGGAAGGAAGGAAGGAAGGAAGAAGGAAGGAAGGAAGGAAGGAAGGAAGGAAGGAAGGAAGGAAGGAAGGAAGGAAGGAAGGAAGGAAGGAAGGAAGGAAGGAAGGAAGGAAAGGAGAGGAGAGGGAAGGGGAGGGGAGGGAAGGGGAGGGGAGAGGAGAAAGAAAGAAAGAAAGAAAGAAAGAAAGAAAGAAAGAAAGAAAGAAAGAAAGAAAGAAAGAAAGAAAGAAAGAAAGAAAGAAAAGAAAGAAAGAAAGAAAGAAAGAAGATAACATCAATAAAAGAGTTAAAATAAAATAAAAACTTTAAAAAGGAAGCCAGGAATGAGCCAAAGGTTTCTCTACCCTCAGTAACTCTTTGACTAAGCCTCCAGCAGCCTCCTCTGGGGCAAGCAGAGGAAGGAGAATAAGGGTAGCAAAGAGGCGAGGTCATGGACTATCCCATCTAAACCTGCTCCCAAATCATCCTAAACAGACCAAGTCCCCCTCACCTCCAAGTCCAGCCAAGCAGGCCAGGTCTCCATCTGCATCCACCCTCCCCAGATATATCCCCATCCACCAGCTAATGGCTAAAGTGTCTTTCACAACAAAGGGAAGCCCTTCATTCCCTCATCAGAAATAAATGGCTTAGAAGTCAGAGGCCTGGCTGTCCTAATGTTTCCTTCAAATGAACTTCCTTAAAGTATAATCAATCCATCAATCAACAAGTGAGATTGACTAGTGCTCCGATCCCTTTCTGCCTAACTTGGGGGCTGGAGGCTGAAGCCCACAAAGGGAGCTGGTTCTCTGAAGCAGGAGGAAAGAGAGAAAGGGGGTATGGGACTGTCAGCCTGGGGACAAAGGACATATTCAATGCCCTTCTGCCTCCCCTCTTTGAGTGCAATGACTGTCATTCTTTCTCTCTGTAACCCCATATCATACAGCTTTGTCCATAAGAGTATTTAGAAAATTTATGTTGAATTATTCTACAAAAGACAATATTTACAAAGTGTCATGGCCTTGGCAATTCTATCTCCATAGCATCTCTCACATTTGGACCCTTCTCTCCACTCACATAGCTAGAGCCCCAGATCTTTCTTTGGCTGAGATAGTGCCAACCGCCTCTTCATCGGACCCCTACCTCCAGCCTCTCTCCTCTCTGATTCTTCATCTACATAGCTGTAAAATCATCTTCCCATTGCACAGGATTGATCACATAATTTCAAAAATCTTAGGATCGCAGAGCCAGGGATGGAAGGAAATCTTAGAGGTCATCAACTGCCTCATTTTACTAATAGGTAAATGGGAACCCAGAAAAGCTTAATGGCTTCTCCAGGGCCACAGTGTCAGAGCCAGGAAGTCCAAACTCAATTCCTTTCATACTGCACTACAGCCTCCTTCAGGTGCTCCCTCTCTACTGAGCCTCCAACAAAATACCAATTCCTCAGCCTCACGTTGAATGCCCCCATAATCTGATTGACTCATTTGTTCAATAATCTGCTTCCAATGTACCTTTCCACACTGATCCCATATCACTCCCCTTCATGCATTCTACATTCCAAGATGTTCTAGGTAGTTAGTTGTTCCTTGAATCGACTTTGCCACATTCTATCTCTGGAACTTGGCTCTGGCTCTCACTGACTTCTAGAAGGCACCCCCCCCATCTCTACTTTTTAGCGCCCTTTGATTCTTTCAGGGCTTAGCTCAGGTGGGTTCTCCTGAGCAAAACCTTTCACTTCTCAGTGTTTTTTCCCTTCTCAAATGAACTTGTATCTACTTTGTTTTGTATTTTTTATGTTTACTAATGTTTTATATTACTGTACTTCACTCTACCCCCACCCCCTTGCCCTCTTCAAGGGAAAGAATCATTCCTAATTTTTTATTTTGTCCTTGTAGCACCTACAAGGTTTATTTAATCAAACTAATTGATGGCCAACCTTTGTTTTTGAAAACAGAGACTTGGGCTTTGCTCATCAAAGTAAAGTCCCTTCAGTGTTCTCTGCACTCAAGACTTTAGGGAGCTAGGCATCATGGTCTGGAACATAAGAGTCCTTGAGGTAATGATCACAGGATGAAAAAGCTACCCCTAGAAAAAGCAGAAATATATCCAAGAGCATTTAGCACCTAAATCTGTGCTCTACTCTGCAATGAGCTCTGCTATTTGCCCTAACCACCAATGGATGATTACATCCTATAAGGCTACACAAAGAGGGTCAGCTTCACAAGCACCATCAGTGAAAACTCTGCTTCTCTAGGCCCCTATATGTTGGCTGTAAGAAGTCCCAGTGTGGGATAAAGGTGGCTATCTACTTGAGGTTACTGACAGCAGTTGCTGCCTTTTGACCCATCACCTGTATTAGTTCATTTCCCTTCTAAGAAATATCACGGTGCTACATCTATGGCCCATCCTTTAATTTTCTTGTTTACAAAAATGAGGGGTTAGGACTAGATGATCCCGGAGGTCCCTTCCAAATTGATGATCCTATGATCCTTCCTACCTGCTTCTTAAACTGAGTGAAAATCAGCCTCACAGAGCTATCTCTCCTATAACCAATGGTTAGCATACAATAGAGATGCCATTTCAGGATGATGATCATCTTGGGTCACATTAGCTTAAGAGCAAGGTTTAATCTCCTCCCCAATTAAGGTAATTACAAAGTTTTAAGTGTAAGGGTGGTCACATAAGATGAAGCTTTAAATTCATGAACAAGATGGTTTATACCCTGTGATCTCTATAAAATCTGAACTTCTCTACAATTGGGTCAAGAATGGAACACTGTGATTGGTTTACCAAATAAGAGAATCACAGCTCCTGGGAACTTTAAACAGCAAAAGAATTTTAGCAGGTGAGCAGTCATGTGGTAGAGGACTCCAAACTTGGGGAGGCAGACTCTTTTTATCTGTAAAAGAGGGCAGCAAAGTTGGGGGCGGGGAACACCTGGGCGTGATCCCAGCAGGAGTAACATACACAGACACACATACACACACACACACACACACACACACACACACACACACACACACACACTGACCGTGTTCTCATAGACCTGTAAGAGACAATGCACACAACCGGGAGTAAAAAGAGACATGTTGAGGACATAAAAGGATAAACATGTGTACAGATGGGTACAATAAGACAGTCACCCAAGGAAGGCAAAAACTTTCCAGACCGTGAGCAGAGGGGAATGTTGCTATGTACTCATAAAAAGACTTCCAGTAACAAGGAGGAATGAGTTTACCCTTTGGCCACCTGTGTTCTCCCCATTTAGAGCCCCCCTTTCCCATAGATCTGTATGTACTTATGGGAAAGTATAGGCCAGAATTTCAGTGAGATGCCTTGTATCAAATGTTCTTACTATATGACCTTAGCAAATGCTTTTTGCTTTTTTTTTTTAAGGTAATGATGTCTACTGACCAATTAAAACAGAAAACACACTGGTGGGGGCTCATGAATAATACTAGTAGAAAACCAGCCCTTCAAGGTTACTACAACAGCCATGAGTGCCATAGAAGTCAGTTTCTGGGGAAATTTTTGGCCAATAGGAGTGTTAGTTGGGGAAGCAGCCCTAAAGAGGAGGTACACAAGGAATTCTCTCTTCTTAGACTAGGGTGATAAAAGAAAGCTACCTGCCCAGAATAGCTATAAGATAAACTAAACCTCCCAAAGTTTTGCAGTGAGCTTGCTTAAAAGAAATTAATTTGTGATGGGATGGGAAGCAAAGGAGAGCCTCAGTTTAAGCTTATGGAAAATTCCCAAACAATAAGAGACCTCAGCACACAAACACTCAGAACAACAAGAAGTTGGGAGGAGGTGCTGTCCAAGATAATTTTGTGATTGGAAGCAACTCGAAAGATTAATAGAGGTACCAATGAAATGAAATTGGAATACGTAATTGAAGGAAAATAAATAGCAGGAGTGGGTATGGAAAAGTGGTGAGAATAAATTCACAGCCCTCACTCCCTCCAGGGAGCTGATGGGTAAATGAAAGCAGTAAGGTTATGTCAACCCTGAAGGCAATTCCCCCATCCCAAGAAGTAGCCTCCTTCCAAACTTCCTGACACTATGATGAATTAGACCCGGTGCTAAAGACAGAGGCAGGTTTCTGCTCCCAGGGGATGCCTCCCAGGAAAGCGCAAGGATCATTCTAGAAGAACAAGGGTTTTTCCTTTCAGAAGTTCATTTGTCTGAGAGCCTACTCTGTCTTGCTGCTAACTGCCTCTGCTCCAGAAATGTCTCCTCCTTGGCACCTCTGTCTATCCTGCCCTCTCATGGAAATTTCCAGAGAATTATAGATTATAGATCCAGAACCAGAAGGGATCTCATTTTACAGATAAGGAAACTGAGGCACAGGGAGTAAATGGCATCTGAACTGAGCTGACTCAAAGCTTAACACTTTTTTCAGCACCACCTGCAGGCTTATCCAACAGTCAGCCTTCCCCTAACCCATTCCGGCCTACACATAGAAAACTGATCACTTGCCTGAGGAGGAACCTACCTGACCCCTTCCACCACTGCTCCCCATAAACCGTAATGGGCCTTCCCTGGGTCCTCAGGGCTGATGAGGTTGTATTCCCTCCCTGGCTCTAATTTGGAGCTGGAGGGAACAGCATGGTGCCCTGAACTGCATCCTTCCTTGGTCACCTCCTCCCCTCCCTAAAATGAGAGGACTGAATCAGATAACCTCTGGGGTGTCTTCCAGTCCCAATCTAGGATCCTATGACTCCATCCTGTCCCTCCTTCCAAGTGTCTCCTTGAGTCTCCTTGGTGTGGGTTAAAATGTGCCATAATAAATGCCTGTTGGTTGGAACAATTACCTTCCTAAGTCTTTCAGGCACTATCCACTTAGGCCAAACCAGACTGAGATGCTCCTGTCAGATACATTTCCTTCTCTCCAGCAACTTCAGTGGCATCCTTATGTACAGATGACGGAATAACCAAGGCTTCTTGGGGCAGGAAGGCGGTGCAATGGATAGAGCACTGGCCCTGGATTCAGGAAGACCTGAGTTCAAATCTGGCCTCAGACACTTGACACTTACTACAAGTGATCAGTGACACTGGGCAAGTCACTTCACCCCATTGCTTCATAAAAAAAAATAAAAAATGAAAAAATGAAACAAAGCTTCTTGGATTTAGAGATGAAAGAGATCTTAGGGATCATTTTGTCCAATCCCCTCTTTTGTCCTCAATTCATTTTTAAAAATTAATGAGCATTTATTTCTCTCTCTTACCTCCTATTGCTAAAAAAGAAAAACAAAAAACATTCCATGTAACAAACATGCACAATCTAGCAAAACAAATTCCCACAGTAGCCATATCCAGAGACTGTCTGTTTCATTATGTATATTGAGACCATTGTCTTTCTTTCAGGAAGATGGATAACATTCTTCATCATTGGCACTTTGGAATCATGCTAAGTCCCTCTTTTATAGGTGAGTAAACTGAGGAACAAGAGGAAGACAAGCAGTGTAGCACTGGCCTCAAAACCAGGAAGGTCTACGTTAAAGTCTTGCTTCTGACACATCCTAGCTGTGTAGCACATTGCTCTAGGCTACTCTCTAAAGACAATAATGTTCAGGGAAGGTGGTGACATGCATTGGCAGAAGGCACTTCCTCACCTGGGAGTTCCTCCTACTAATGAAATCTCAGTTCCAGTTTCCATCGCTAGCCCTCTTGCTACTAGAGGTACCACAGGAATTCAGTAGCAGCCTAAGCTCATGGATATATTGAATAGAGGCACGTGAATTCCCCACTCAAGTCCTCTTCCCATTGACACCATGTTTCAGTTTCCACTCCCAAGGTCACATGACATTGGTGCCTCCCGTGAAAAATCTTGAGACTTCATTCACCTCTTAAATCCATCAACCAATCAGTCAACAAGCATTTATTAAGCACCTACTATGTGCCAAGCTCTACCATCAATTCCACTAGAGTGATCAACAGTGAAATTGAGAAATCAGGAAACTTCTAGGGTGTGAAACTTGCTTAGGGGTCATCTAGACCAGGGGTTCATAATTTTTTTTTTGCATTTTAAATGCATAAAATAAAACAGGAAATAAAATTATATTGAAATATAATTATAAAAAAAAATAAATTCACAGACCCCAGGTTAAGAACCCCTCATCTAGACCAATGTTGAAATTTTGTAAATGAGGAAACTAAAGCCCAGGAGTGGACTTGACTTGCCTGAGACCCAAAGCTGAAGAGAGAAAGCAATAGCTCTAGGCCTTTCACACTCCCTGGACAGTGGCAGGCACATTACAGGGCTTCATTTAGATCCAAAATCTGAAACTCAGCCTATTACCCTGTTTGAACCCAGCAATGGTGACATTCACCATTCTAAGTGCAAGGCAGACACATCTCCAAGACGAGGAAACAAGAATCCTGATTTTTTTTTCCTGCCCATTGAGTTTCATCCTATGCACCAAAAAGCCACAGACTGCACAGAATTAATCTGTGCATAATGTGATGATAATTAAGTATAATTATTACACAGTAATAGGCAGGCAGATGTCACTGTTTCTTAATCGAGGCCCCTTTATAGTCAGTGCCAATTGTCACCTAGGATAATTAAAAGCCATTTCAAGGATTTAGTGTTGGTGTTGGGGACTAGAGGAAATGACTCTGTCCAGGAGAGAGCTTGGGGACTATTATAGATGCAAATGCAGTGAGATCTTCTCTCAAACTTGTGGGTCTCCACCTACTTCTTGAGGGGCTTGAGAAGCATGTCTAAGAGGAGAGTTTGTTCTACGATTGTCAGGTACCAAGAAACAAAGGACATAACCAAACAGGACGCTCCAATGGGAGAGGCTACCAAGGGACCATTTTGGGGAAAAGCAATGGCTTGGGAGTCAGAGATATGAGTTCAAAACCCTCCTGTGATGGTCACTCTCTCTGTTCCCTGGACCTCAGTTTTCCCATCTGTAAAAGGAAGGGGATGGCCTCTGAAGTCCCTTCCAGCTTTGGTTGCATGATCCCATGAGCCTAAATGGAGTCAAGTGAAGTATTATTGCAGTTTCCGTTATCAGCTGAAAAGAGGTTGGCCTAGGGAAGAGAGATGAGAAGCTGAAAGCTACACCAGCTGGGTTCTTCTTCTGGCCCTCTCACTGTGGTCACATTCTAGGACCACAGTCCATTTTCCAAAATGATTTTTTCTGGAATCCCTCCCAGGCTGTGAGGAGAAGAAATATATTGGTGACAAAAGAAGAAATACTGGAATCTAAGAAAAGATTATTTTTTAATAAGGATAAAATTAATCTTTTTAAGACTTATTTCAGCTACATCAGTCTCGGGCCAAGTGAGAAAAGCCAGTGTATCTTAGCAAAAAAATAGAAAGCAAAAATTAGGAAGACTGGGTGGCTACTCTCAGCTTGACCCCTGACTTGCTATGTGATTTCAGGCAAGCTCACTCGACCTCTCTGAAAAATGGGACTAGTAACTGGCACTTTAAACCTGAAAGGGTAGGAAGATGGATGAAGATTCACCGATGAGCTGCAGGATCTTGGGAAAAAAAAGGTCTTAGAAGGTAAGATATTCTTAACGACTGTGATTTCTCCATCACACACCATGGGCTGTCTTGAGAGCTTACAGCCTGCCTATGTTCCTCAGCCTCCCTTTGGATGGGAGACCATGAATCCTTATGCCTACACTCTGCCTGTGGCTACTCCCCTAACAGCCCAGATGTGTCCTGGAGTATTCCTGAAGGTCAGAGTTAGAACAGTCCCCTGGATGTCATCTGGTCCCAAACATGGAAAAGAATCCTCTTTACAAAGTCCCAGACAAGTGATCATCTAGCCTCTGCCTAAATACCCCCAGAAGAAAGGTAGCCACTGTCCACAGAGGACATTCCTTCACCCTCTGGACAGCTCCATGTGGCAGGACACTGGGGTTCCCTTCCAATATACTGAGCTGAAATCTGGCCCCCTCCCTCGTTCTGGCCTCTGAGGCCAAGTGCAACAATTACTTCATGTGAAAATCTTTCAGATAATAATAGTGATAATCATAACAGTCATATCGTATTTTAATGTTTGCAAAGCACTTTACAAATAAATATCTCATTTGATCCCTACAACATCTCTATGAGGCTGATGCTATTATTGTTCCCATTTCACAGATGAGGAAACTAAGGCAGATTGACTAAGAAGGTTGCCTAGGACCACACAGCCAGTAGCTGTCTAAGGAAGGGCTCAAACTCAGTTCTTCCTCACTCCCAGTCAAGCATTCCATTCACTACTCCACATAGTTGCTTTGAAGATAATAATAATAATAATAATAATAATATAATAATATAATAATAATAATAATAATAAATAACGATGCTATTCTCCTGAATCCCACAACAGCGGCAGCACCTATCCAGCACTTTCAGGCTGGCAAAGTGTTTTACAAATATTATCTCATCATCCTCACAACAACCCCAGGAGGTAGAGTCTATTGTTATCTCCATTTTACAGATGAGCAAACTGAGGCAGCTAGAAATTAACTCCCTCTCCCAGGCTACTAAGTTTCTGAGGCTAGATTCAAACTCAGGTCATCCTGACTCCAAAGCCCAATACTTTGTCCACTACAAAACCTAGGTCTATACGAATAGCAGATTATTGTTGCACTGCAGAAACCATGGATGCGATGGATTCAGAGAAGCTTGGAAAGACTCAAACGAACTGAAACAAAGTGAAATAAGCAGAAGGATGAAAATAATAGATACAATGATTACAGCCATGTAAACAAAAAAGGACAATCTGCCAATTAACAAGTATTTATCAAGTATCTATTATGTTTCAGGCCCTGGAGATATCAAGACAATACTTTCTCCCACCAGCATACATAAGCAAATACAGAATGTATGGCCTCCAAGTGGATAGAGTGCCAGGCCTGGAGTCCAGAAGACCTGAGTTCAAAACCAGCCTCAGACACTCCCTAGCTGTGTGACCCTAGGCAAGTCACTTCACCTTGTTTGCCTCAGTTTCCTCATGTATAAAATGAACTGGAAAAGGAAATATCAAAACCACTCTGCCATCTTTGCCAAGAAAACCCTGAATGAGGTTGGACGTGACTGAAACGACTGCGACAATAAATACAAATCTGTGAGATCTTAATAAACCAAACAACACACACAACACACCAGGCAGAGGTGAAGTCACTGATTTCCCTCTCTTCCTTGGACAAGTTGGGGGCTATGAGTGGCAAATGTACATGCGGTCAGACCCAGCTGACAGGTCCACTGATTTTGCTTTACTGTTTCTTTGGGGCAAGGGCAGATGTACTGGGGAGGGAGGTATATTCTGAAATGCTTATTATGTAAAAACAGACTGCACTCATGCAACTTTAGAAAATCAATAAATAAGAAGTGAAGATATGCTTCATTTCCCAACACAGACAAAAACAAAACAAAATGAGGCTGGTAGGCTGCAGTCCCCAGAAGCTGCCCACAGGCACCCCTAACACCATGGGGCTTGACAGAATACCAGTAGAAAATCCCTAATAAAATTACCAACCGAACTTGGTTCAAAAATCATGGCTAGGGTGTGTGTGTGTGTGTGTGTGTGTGTGTGTGTGTGTGTGTGTGTGAGAGAGAGAGAGAGAGAGAGAGAGAGAGAGAGTGTGTTAATGTCAGAAGTTAAGTAAGAAAAATCAAACCCTCCTTATATTTCGTTTTTTTATTTATTTTCCTTTGCTTCATATTTTGGTATTTGATTTATGGGGTGATAAATTGGATTAAGTAATTTGTGTAGTTATTATAGATGTATACATAGGCACACAAGCCTAAGATTTCTCTGGAGTCTCTTATTTGTCTAAATTTAGATCTTAAAACAGTGTTAGCTTCAGTCCCTTAAAAAATAATCACAAGGTTGAGCAAGAGCAGGAGAAAGTCCACTGTATCAACACCTTTAGGACTTACCCCAGCTGACAAAGAATACATCTCTCCATTCTATAGCACCATCCCCTGGGACGCAGCATAATGTTTAGAGGGCATTTCACTTTGAATCTGCTGCCCTACCTGGTTTCAACTCCTTGGAACCAGATTAATCCTGGTGCCCCATTTACCCCATCCCATTACTTTCTCCTTTTGTCTCCCCTTTTAGATCGTAAGCTCCTTGAGGGATTATCTTTTTTGTTATTATTAATTGTATCCCCAGCACTTAGCACAATGCCTGGAACATAGGAGTTGCTTAATAAGTGTTATTGGATTGGATTGGTAGATGGGTGGATTGGGAGTCAAGAAGACTACAGTTCAAATACCATGTATAGGCTAGGTGACCACAAGCAACTCTCACTCTCCCAGCCTCAGTTTCCTCAACTGTAAAATGGGGATAGTAGCATCTATGTGACCTATCATACAGGGTTGTCCTAAAACTTGAACGAGATTATTTAGGTAAAGTGCTTTGCAAACTTTAAGGGGCTGTATAGAAATGCCGGTTATAAGCATTCCCCAGTGCTCAATGCATTTGCACCTGGTATCTGGGTACATTTCAAAGCAAACTCAAATTACTATCTCAAAATTAAGGAGTACCCTTTTGCACTCCAGTTGTCGTGCCATTCAGGCATTCCATGAACATTTATTGTTGAATCATTTTTCTAGTCCTGTCTGACTCTTTTCTTGGCCTAGATACAGGAGTGGTTTGCCATTTCTTTCTCTAGTTCGTTTAACAGATGAGGAAATTAAAACAAACAGGTTAAGTGACCTGTCCAAGGTCACACAGCTAGAAGTATCTGAGACCAGATTTGAACTCAGGAAGATGAATCTTTCTAACTCCAGGCTTGGTATTGTAGCTACTGTACCACCTAGCTGCCCTATGCATTTATTAGGCACCTATTAGGTACAAGGCACTATGCCATTTTCACTATTATTTGCTGAATACCTGAACCCCCCAGGGAATCCTATTGGGTCGATGTTTTCTCACTGTCTGGGTCTCAGGGCAAGGTTGGGCTCTTCGCTAAGGTCGGGCTAACTTGGAGAATGGTTACACGGGTCCAGTTTGGTCATAGCCTCGATCCCAGATCCATCCCTTCCATAACCAACAAATGTGAATTGTGACTAGGTACACATGAAGAAGTAAAGAAAGGGTCTCAACACCTGACATGGTAGCATTTTGGAGATAGGCAACAATTTGATCCATAATTATTTCCAGATAAGTCAGCATAGAGTCAAAGAGATAATGGTCAATCCCTGCCTTTGTTCATTGTCAACCCTAGGTTATATAGAGCTGAAGCAGGCTCTTAACAGCAAAGATTTCAGCTCTCATCGTTTACCTTGAACAGCCATGCCCATTTATCAGGTTCAGAATGTATCTACATTTTAACTCCCCCACTAGCCATGCACCCTATGTATGGAATCTGCCTCTGGAGTCTCTATTCTTTAAGCCTAACACAGGCAGCAGAGAACAATAGAAAGCACTGTGTTAAGTCAAGAGATCTAGGGGACCCCATCACTAACTTACTACCTAACTTTGAGTAAGTACCATCCCCCTTTCTTCAAGTCTTCCTCCACAAAATGAGGGGAACTAAGGACTCGACATTCTCCGAGGTGCCTACCACTTCTAACATTCTCAGATTCTCACTTCACTACAACTTTTCTGCTTAATGATGGATGGAACCCAGAGGTATCATCCCTAATGAAGTCTCCCATCTGAGAACCCATCTTCCTGAGGTCATCCAAGGAACCGGAACACAAGTCTACTTTAAAAAAAAAAAACAATTCTACAAATAGTGTGTGTGTGTGTATTTTTTTTTTCTTAGAGGGAATAGGGAGCCTGCATGATGTAGAAAACAGCAACAGCCTGGTGAACATGATTCACTTGGAAACAAGGGCTTCTCTGGATATTGTACACAAAGGGAGAATTCTGGCCCCTGGTTGTAAAGGGCTGCAGGATTTGTGTCTGGGCTGTGGGTTGAGAACAAGGACAGCTACTCATCAGCAAAGATGCCACTCAGTGACATAAAAGACATTTTACTGCTTTAACGAAAGGCATTACAATACATTTTCCAACAACAAATCTGATTAAAAAAGAAAGGGGGAAGTGCAAAGGACCTACTGACAAACTCAGAATGACTCTGGAGCCCCCTCCCAACTCTTGATCATTATCCTTTTCTCTCTGGCATGTCAATGAAATGGCAAGCAAGGTTATCCCAATGGAAGGAGGGAAATGATTAGGTCTTGTATGAGTTTGTGGTGAGGTATCCCAGTGCATTGTTCCTCTGTTAAGTGCCCAACACAGTGTCTAGGCACACAGTAGATGCCTAATAAGTATTGTTGATTATTTTTTGATGGCAGGTAGGCTCCTTGGGGGCAGAGACTTTTTTTACTTTTGTCTTGATATTTCCACTACTTAGAATAGTACCTGACACATAGCAGGTGCTTAATAAATTCTTATTGGTTGAGAGAACATAAGGTCTTTGAAGGTAGAGATTGCCTCATTTTTTGTCTTTGTCTCCTCAGACTTAGTACAGTTACTGGCACATAGTAGGTACTTGATAAATGCTGATTGATTGATTAATTGATCCTCCCAGAAAGTCCAGTCACTCTACTCTCTCTAACTGAATACATTCAACAACTCTACAAGCATTCATTACAAGCCTACTATGTGTCAGGTGCTTTTGGATACAAATAAAAACTAAACATTCCCTGTCCTCAGGAACTTACGTTCTATTGAGAGAAAACATGTACAGAGTTAAGCAAATAAAACTACATACAAAGTTAATTTCATGTGGGGCAGACAGGGAGAGCATTATTAGTTTGGGTGTGGGGCAGAAGTCATGTCAGGAAAAGGAATGTCTTGAGCATAAGCACAGAGGCAGGAGATCTCAGACTAGAAGGCACCTAAAAGATCATGAACCGAACTGAAAAAGGCCATCTAGTCCAGGTACCTTGTCTGACAGATGAGAGAACTAAAATCCAGA
This sequence comes from Phascolarctos cinereus, assembly GCF_003287225.1. NCBI lineage: Eukaryota > Metazoa > Chordata > Mammalia > Diprotodontia > Phascolarctidae > Phascolarctos > Phascolarctos cinereus. The sequence continues at coordinate 26,377,914 of NW_027555958.1, forward strand.
GATATTCAATTACTTTCCTAAGAGCATGCAAATAGTGAAGTGTCAGAGATAGGGTCTGAACCCAGGTTCTTGAACTCCAAAGTCAACACCTTTTCCACTGTCTCGCAATCAATCAACAGGTATTTCCTAAGTACCCTCCATGTTTCAGGCACTGTTAGGCACCAGAAATACAAAGCCAAAAAAAAGCAACAGTTCTGCCCTCAAGAGGCTTACATTCTAACAGAATAGACATTACCTACATCTAGTAAGTACATATAAATTAAATATATACAGGATAAATATGAATAAATCAATATAGGATAGTTGGGCACTAGTACTTAAGAGGAATCAGGAAATACTTCATATAGAAGGTGATGTTTAAGCTGAATCTTAAAGGAAATAAGGATTCAATGATGTGGAAGTGAGGAAGAAGTGCTTTCCAGGCATGGGACACAGCCAGTGCAAAAGTATGGAGATGGGAGAGTGCTATATGTAAGGAACAGAGAGAAGGCTGACTGATTGATTGACTTTACAAGACCTGTGACATTAATCCAGACAGTCTCTGAACACTTCCAGTGACAGGGAGCTCAACACCTCCTAATGAATGTTGTTGATTAATTCTATTTTGGGGTTGGCACTAAATGTTAGGAAGATCATCCTTATACTCATTGGGAACCCACATCCCTGCAACTTCTACATAGTTTCATGCTGCCCTCTGGACCAATACAAAATATCCTTCTTCCACAGAATTGTCTTAAAATAATTAAAAGACTGTTAACATGGCCATCCCTAAGTCTTCTTTTCTTCAGGTTAAATAATCTTAGTTTCTTCCACCCTTTCTCCAGATCCATCAGCCTCATGATAGGATGGCCCCACTCTTCAACAGCCATCCTAAGTGCAACAAACACTAATGTGTCTTCTGACCAGGAGTTTGCTGGTAAATGTTTAGCTTTCTAGAAAAAAAAAAAAGGTACCCATCACTCACTTATAAGTTTAATATTCATTATTAACATTTTCTCCATTACTTTCTTAAGTCTAGACTATCTCAAAACTATAACTCAAGCATTGGTTTGTAGCATCTGCTTTTTCCAAGGCTCATACTGAAAATTTAACAATCAGCTCTTGTGAGTGGGCCCAAGCTGGCTCCAGCACACCCTTGTATCTGACTATCTGACTAGAGGAGAATGGAAAGGAAGTATTATCTCCCCTATTCCAGGTACCATTCATTTATAAGTGTAAACCCATGATCCCTCTTGTTTTTTGAGATGGTCAGTTACATGTGTAGATATAGGTACAGAGACAGAGAGATAGATACATAAGTGGGTGTATATATGTATATACATATGTTGTTGTTCATCTGTTTTCTAAGAGGGCCAATGACATCATGGGGTGATGTCTTGACTTGCATGTGAATTGGATTTAAGTGAGGCAGAGCTGTCACTCTCTCCCCCCAGAGTCATCAGAGTGCAGCTGCAACACAAAATCAGTATGTGTATGTGTGTGTATATATATATATATATATCAATATATATATATATTTGTGTGTATGTATTATATGTGTGTATGCATGTGTGTGTATGTATTATGTGTGTGTGTGTGTGTGTGTATACTTGCAGCCACATAAGATTGTATTCACATAAACTGTTTCCTAAACACATCTCTCCCATTCTATAAGGGTGCAATTGATTTTTTTGAACCTAAGTATGGAAATTTACATTCATATCTCTGCAATTTCACATTATATTTGGCCCAACAATTCAGTATATCATCATTTTTTACATTTAGATCAAAAATAGTATGTGCTTTTCCCAAATGTAATATAAATAAATGTGAAAAAACATCAATTGTTACTTTTCACTTGTAACAATCTTTTTTTCAAAGGATCATTTAAGGACATAGGATCATAGATTGAAAGCTAGAAAAAACCAGTCATTGAATTAGGACCAAGATTTTTCCCCTTTTCTACTTCCTCATTCAGAAATCAGCCTCCCTAGGCTATTCAGGAAGCCTTTGAAGCACAGGGCTGATAATAAGAAGGAAAACTCAGGTCTGTTCAAAATGTAAGGAGATTTTAGTTTAGGTAAATTGACAGATTCTGGCCCATTGTGTTTTATTCAGACACGTCTGGGAAAAAGTGGATTCTCCCTTTTGTCTAGATTACCCTAGATGGGGTGATATGGGTAAAGGTAAAGATCTTTGACCAAGACTGAGTGATCTGAGTCAAGTCCCCCAGCTCTCATTAGAATAAGCCCACCTCTCATTATAATATTCATTCTCTCAATTACTTGTTAACCAATCAGAGTTGATTACCACCCTCAGGAACACCCACTTTTCCAAATACATATAAGCACTGAGTGGGTTCCATGAGAGGTCTTTGGCATTCGAGAGTGCCACTGACCCTTTTATTAATTATTTGCCAGCATGATTGATAAAATGATTAATCACACAGAAACTATGTCTCTTCAGCTCTTTCTATATCACACCATCTAGCCCAAACTCTTCATTTTCTAGATGAGAAAACTGAGGCAACCCAGAAAGGCTAAGTCATATAAATAGTAAGCATCAAAGACAGCATTTGGACTCAGATCCTATGACTTAAAATCTAATGTATTTCTCTACTATGCCATAATCTCATTTTGGGACATCCTAGATTTTGAGTCCTTCTGTGTTTGTACTATTACAACATTAAACATCTCACAGCTTATAAAGTGTTGTCATATTCATTCTTATAGTGGACCGCCTTTTAGATCAGTGCTTCTTAAACCGTGGGTCGAGACCCCAAATGGGGTTACAAAAAATGTGGCAGCAGGAAAAGGTTTCTGAATGTGCAGCGACCAAAAATTAATTCAAAATCAAATACGTAATGAATACAAGGTGTTTCTGGCAGCACTTGTCCATGTTGCATCACACAACTTCATTGTGGCCTTGGTTCTGAACACAAAGCATGTGCATTTTGCCCTCAGGCCACACGACACCAACAAATGCTACAGAAACATTTTGTGAGTGGGTAAAGTTTAAGAAGTCCTGCCGTAGATCACCATGTAGGGCAGACAGGACAGGTGTTCATATTTGTATCTTACAACTCACCAAGAAGTCAAGTGACTTTCCCAAAGCCACAGAGCTGACAGCAGCAAGACTCAGCCTAGAATGCAGGTCTCTTGGTCCCATGACTGCCAGCCAAAGCAAAGCAGAGAACTGAGGGAAAACCCCTTTGTATCCTTTACCTGGCTGATCACTGAACCCTTAAGCCTGAACAAGCTGATTCCAAGTACTAGGGCTCTGTTTCCCATTGCCAATGGAGATCTGACTTCTTAGAGTGTCCTTCTTCAGGCAGCTCGTTGTTTTGGGCTGATGCTTTAGGAAAGCACGTGCTTTAAGTAGTGCTGAGCTGGGCAATATGCCAGAAAGGTTGACCAGGCATGGCCCTCATCCCGCGGGGAGCTAACGATCTCAACCAATCAACACCCACAGAAGACAACAGGAGAAAAGATGAAGACCCACAGTTCTTCAGTTCAAGGGCGAACCCCGTGGTCAAACCAAAGTTCTCAACTAGAGACCACAATCAGCATTTCAGCGTTTATACCTGCTCGCCCTGCGCTCTCACACCTTTATACGTAGAGAGAAAAAGCAAAGACGCTGGGAAGAATTCTTATTGGAGGGACAGAGCCACGACATGTCAGCAACAAAGGGGGTCCTAATGCTCATTTGGTCCAACCTCTCATTTGCAAAGGAGGAGACAGATCAAGAGAGGTCAGGTGACTTGCCCAAGGATACACAGCCAGTAAGTGATGAACCATGAACTTCAACTACAGTCTCCTGACTCTAGGTCCAGTGTGCTTTTCACAGTCCCATGCTGCCTCTTTCTCTCTTCTTTTCATTGACATCATTAAGGAGTATTTATTCAGCATGTGATTACCCTAGTACAAGGGGAATTCCAAAAAGAATTACACAGAACTGAGCCTTAAACAGAGCCACATGTAAGAGATGGGAGGGTCCTTGGGCATCATCTTGTGCAACTGTCTCATTTCACAGAAAGGGAAACTGAGTCACAGAACGAGGAAGTAACATGGCCAAAGTGACAAAACCAGGCAGTAGTGATGCTGGGACTCAAGCTCAGGTCTTTCAGGATTATAATATCATAGATATGGATCTGGAAGCAGTCTTTGACATCATAGAATTTATCCCCTTCGTTTTACAGATAAAGAAAACTAAGGGGTTAAAGTAACTTTCCCAGCTTGTAAGTATCTAAGGCTGGTAGGCAGTATAACGAGTGGATAGGAAACCAACTTAGAGGCACAAAGTCCAGAGGGCAAATCCTACTGCAGACATTTACTAGCTGTGTAACCTTGGGTAAGTCACTTAACCATCTCAAGTTTCCTCATCTGTAAAATGGAAATAATAATAGCAGCTATTTCACAGGTTGTTGAGAGGATCAAATGAAATAATATGGATAACTTTACTAAACCTTAAAACACTCTACAAATCTTAGCTAACATTAAATTAGGACTTTTTGACTCTAAGCTCACTGGCTAATCCACTAGACCACCCCACCCAGGCACACTAAGGCTTACAGAATGTGTAGATTGCTGGGGGGGGGGGGGGGGGGGGGGAGGATTAGCCAACCTTTTAAAGAGGAGAAGTGACTTTTCATTTCCCTAAAACCTTGAGATCGCTAGAACTAGGGAGGGGTGGTGCTGTCAGGGAAACCTCAAAGAAGCAAAGTCAAATGGGGAGGAACCATTACCATCGGGACCCCCCTTCTGCATGGGAATCCCAACCAAGCACACCAGTTCGTGGCAGCAGCCATGAATTTAGAGACCCATGAGAAAAGGTTTTGAGATTTGCCAAGTAATTCCCAATCAATTAGTTAGGAAATGCCGATGCAAAAATTGTAAAATAGTGTTATCATTAGACAAGAAATCTTTTACAAAGCTAGTGCCAGGAGACAGGGCTGAATCAGCATGGGGGTGGGAGGGAGGAGGTGTGTGGTGGGCAGCAAGTTTGATGTGACTCAACAGTGTGCTGGGGCAGCCAAGACCGCTAATAGGCTCCTGGGCTTCCCAGGCATGAGGCAGTGCTGGTCCCACCACACTCTGCCAAGAGCAGAGCCTACCTAGACCATTCTTTTCCATTCTCGATGTATCAGTTCAGGAAGGCTACTGAGAAGCTGGCAGGCTTCCAGAAAAAGGCAACTGGGATAATGGCAGGGCCATAACTCCACAGCATTCAAGGACTGGATAAAGTTGCTGAAGGTGCTTAGCCTGGCAAAGAGAGTACTGGGGGCAGGCAGTCCTAGCCCTCTCTAGTATCTGAAGGGCAATTATCTGAAAGAGGTATTAGACAAACTCTGTTTGGCCCCAGAGGACACAGCCAGAAGTAATGGATGGAAGTCAAAAAGAGGGAGGCATGATCCTGACAATTGGAGCTGGGCCAAAGTGCAGTGGGCTGGCTCAGGGGCTGATGGAGTCTTCCTCAAGCAGAGGCTGAATGACTCCTTGTTGTCTCTGCTGCAGTGGGGATTGTTTTTCAGATAGGGTTGCACTAGTTGGCCACTGACGTTCCTTCCAATTTTGAAATTTTGCATTTCCAGTCATGGGGAAAGGGGAGAGGCAGCCTGATGGTGCATACCTACATGCATGCATGCGCACGTGTGGGTATTTTATATATTTGTAAATATAAAATATATATACATACACATGTGTGTATACGTGTATCTATACATACACACCCATATGTGTGTGTGTGTGTGTGTGTACATATATATGAAAGCCTTTGTAACCATTAAGTATGATATAATGTAAGCGCTGATGATGGTAATTATAATGAGGTGGAGAGTGGCTGAGCAGGTGAGTTCCTGATCAGACTGAGGTGCTCCCCGATCAGACTAATGAAATTTCAGGGCTTGAGTTTTTGTTACTCCCTAATCAAAATGAAGAGCCCTCCAATTCAACTTAGGAGAGCAGGATATTGTCAGTTTCTGATCAAATGGAAAAGTCCTCCACCAAAAGTGTTGGGATCCAGGGAACTGATTGGTTGCCTGAAAAATTAGCCAAGCTTCCTTATTGCTAATAAAAGTATGCTACTTACATTAAAAGGAGATGGTACTGGGGAGGCGTGCTTGCATGTGACCTGAAAGAGGAAGTAAAGAATCCTGATCGTTCCTAAACCCCAACGTCTTATGTAAATGAGGGAACGTTTCAAATTTCCTAATCAGCAGGATCCCGGACTCTAACCTTCACACAGAGAAAGGAGATCCCTTGCAAGGGATCAGCTCTGAGAGCTGCCCTGTGAGGAACTTCGAAAGTTTCTCTTGAACTTTTGAGTCACTAAGAGTTACTGAGAGGCCAAGAGCTGGACTTTATAGAGATTTAAGACTTTCTGGGGAATTTTACTTCTTGGAGAAGGAAAAAGGCAGTCCACAAGGTCCCTGTGCTGCATTTCATTTGGAAAACAAAGCCAGGGAGTTATTCAGACTGATTAAAAAGGCCGTTTGCTTGTTCAACAAGGGTCAAAGCAAGTTGACATTGTGGTAGAACATAAATCATAGCCTGGTACTATAAGTCTTGGAGAAGACCATGTAGGCCTCTGGAAAAGCAAGGTTGCCCCAACAGCAACCCTGAGTTCAATTCTTTTCTAGGTGGGGGAGGGGGTGGCCTACTTAGATGCTTTTTGCTTCTATATTAATTTCATGGCTCCTGACCATGTCTTCCCCACCATGGGTTAGAATAAAGGCTGTCCCATGCTCAATAGCCATACTGCAGGTTGAATTCATGTGCATTGATATTCATTCGGGAAGCTCCTAGATACGTGCTACATTTAAATCTTCTTTGGAGATTTTCCTGGATTAATCCAGTTAGGGACAATGAAACAAAGGAAAAGAGGCATTGACTCTGAGGGTTCAGTACCCCAGAAAGGCACCAGTCTGAGGGAGGGCACCCAGACCACAGCACTGAGAATCTATCGTTTGATTCTCATGACTATGTTCCTGGAGATGGGGGTGGCCGTAAGCATCCGTGAATCCAGAAGACAATGAGCCATGTCCCAGTAGAGTACAGCTAGGATGATGTCATATACCTGCCACAGTTCAAGCATATGGCCTATATATACTAGGGCTGAAGGTTGTTATTATCTGATGAAAATCATTTTACTTGTGAGAAACCACGTAGCATTAATGGACAGAGAGGGACCTCAGAGCCAAGAAGACCTGGATTCAGGTCCTACCTCATACTATTTCCCATGACTCTAGGACAATTTCCTAAGGCTATAAGTCAATGAAATAACCTGTCCAGTGCCTATAACTAACCTGTTATGTTACTTCCTGATGCTAACCCTTTAACCTCAAGGATATAGTGCCAGAGGAAGTGACAACTCATAGCCACCTCTCAATTATCCATTTAAAATATCTAAATAACCCAATGTGGCTTCTATTTGGCTTTGAAGAGTACAATGTAATGCTTCTGGGGCTAGTTTTCTCCTCCAAAAAAGGCTTTTCTTTGGCTCCTACAAAAGGCAGAATACCTTGTCCAAGTACATAGTGGCTGGAGGAGGAGAATACACACACAACACACACACACACACACACACACACACACACACACATCTACACATAGTCTTTGAGAGTGTGCTTGCAAATGGACAGGGGCCAATAAAGAGCTGACCCAAGATGATAAACTCCCTGTGACCAATCCCCAGCACCTGGGCTGAGTATATGGGAGTAGCATATGGCTGCTGCACGTGGATCCCTTTGTAGAACACCACCCAGCCTCCAAGAAGTTAGATGGACATATATTTACACTTGAGCATCAGTAGTAAAATGGAAATTTTCGAGTGACTCTTCTTTCTCGGGACTGCTTTAAAATACAGCTCTTCCAAAAATGCGCCAAGCACCTACCCTGGGATGGTAAGAAATGTTTTATTTATAATGTTTGTGTGCAGCCAGACATCGGGCCCATCTGTCTTTTTCACTCTATTTCCAAGGGCAGAAGTATATGTTGGGAACTAGAGATTAAAAGGACATCGATTCACCTCTTCCTTGAAGTCTTTCTGGCCTGACCCCAACCCATATGAATCACAAACTGAGTTGGAAGGGACCCTCAAAGGCTGTTGAGTTCAAATGTTATCTGGAAAAAAAAGAATGCTTTCTCCAAGACTGAAAGCCTGCAGTAAAGCAGAACTCATCCCCCAATGCCCAGCAGAAGTAGCCTCTTCTACCTCATTGCTAATAAGGTATTCCTTCCAAGAATGAAAGCCCCTTGAAGGCAGGCACTGTTTTAACACAGAGCCTTAATCTGTGTCTCTGCGACTACAGAAGTGCTCATCATTCCTAGTTTCACCTTTGAGAGAAAACAGAATAAATCCAATTCCTTTTCCATGTGATACAATTTCAAGTGACTGAACATAGCTTTCTCTTCCCTAAGTTAAAAATCACCAGTTCCTCCAATTGATCTTAATGAGATCCTTCACCAACAAAAAATTAATAATTTTATTTTAAGAATCTACTTCACAACAGGCATTGTGCCAAGTACGGAGGATATAAAGGAAAAAGCAAAAAGTTCTTGCCTTCAGGGAGTTTTCATTCTAACAGGGGACACGAGTAGTCATCTAGCTATATAGGAGATATATGCTGTCCAGACGTTAGATAACCTTGGATGGCAAGGGATGGGAAGATGAGGAAGAGGGGAGAAGAGAAAACTTGCAGTAAGTGGCCACAGTTTTCTCAGTAAAATAAAAAGTGAGGTCTTCAGCTAACAGAGCAGTGGGGAGAGGGTGCCATGGGAGGTTTCAAGGGAGATATTCAAATAGCCCCTGTGGTGAATGGGGTAGAGAATTAATTAGGGAGTAGAAGAATTGCTTTGCCGTGCTGACTTCCTGATTGAGATTGTTGTTGTCACTGAGTCATTTTCAGTTGTGTCCGACTCTCCACGACCCCATTTGAGGTTTTCTTGGCAAAGGTACAGGAGTGGTTTTCCATTTCCTTCTGCAGCTGATTTTACAGATGAGGAAACTAAGGCAAACAGGTTCATAGACTTGCCCAGTAAACCTAATCAGCGCAGGTGTGTTACTTCCTCCAGCTCTATTCTGCAGCACATGAAGAGAAGAGAAGACAGCAGAAGTAATCCTAGGTAGGGGGTTGTCAAGGTGTGATCACCAATAGAATAAGGGGGCAAAGGACTCAAAGTGTAGAGCTGAACTGGTTCACCAAGGGGGCAGGATTGGAAAGGAAGGAGACTGTAGCCAGAGCATGGAGGTCTAGCAAAATAATGAGGCATTTATGGCTTGAAGATCATAGTAAGGATGTAAAATAGTTTTTGGAAGAATAAGAAATCGAAAAAGATAGAATGGCAGGAGATAATGATCAAATAAATGAATTTCCAATTTCTTAATCAGGGAAGTGGAAAACTTTTGGGTGAGAGTGAGATCAAGGGTATGGCCATTCCTATGCATAGCTTGGATGGGGTTGAGGGGTTGAGTATATTGATGAACTGGGAGGTTGGGGTGTGGGAGGATATGCCCACATGTCTATGGAAGTCCCTAGTGTGAAGACAAGAGAGACTGGGGCCAGGCACTGAGCTCATCGAGAAATCATTCTGGTTACCCTTGTCTGGCTGGAACTAAGGAATTCTCACTTAATCAATGTCTTTCCTAAAACATGGCATCTAGAACTGAATATTCCGCCCAGAATTGGAATACTCCAGGTGTGGTCTGACCAGCGTGGAGAGCAAGGGGACTATTTTCCTTCCCCAGAATTCTAACGCTAGTCAGTACTTGTTTATAGATAACCTTACAATGGTCTTCATTTGTTTCATGTAAGTAGAACTTGTGCCCCCAGCCAGAGGAAGCCCTCAGAAAGCAATGAATTCTGCTCTTTTGTATTTCCCACACCTCTGTGTTTGGTCATGAAGCAAACACGTTTAATAAATCCATGCTGAATGAAGGGATAGCTGCCTTGTTTGGGGAAGGTATGGCAGAATCATGTTTCTCCTACGGAAATTCTCAAAGTATCATAGACTTCAGAGTTAAAAATAGACTTTATAAGTCATTTAGCCTGATCCTTTCATTTTGTGAAGGACAAAATTGAAGTTCAAAGGTTAAGTCATTTGGCCAAAGTCACAAAGCAGGCAATAGACAAACATAAATAATGGAGAGGTGGCTTTTCCACCCTATCCTTCATTGTCTTGTTAGGAGCCTGCCTGCTTAGGTATCCTTAGCAAGCTAATTATCATCCATTACTTATCGATATTTCATTATCTTCTAGTTATTTGGACCGGAGGAGGAATGAGAGGAGAGGCAACAATGATGCATCTCTTCCCCACTCAGCTTTAGCTAAACTAACCAGTCTCAGAAAAGGGTGTAGGGACAAGGCATAGATCTGGTCCGAGGGTGGGACTTTCTGTTATCTGCAGGATGGAACATAATGGGCGTGTGCTTCCAAGTATCCACAGTTCTCCCTCTCTCAAATCATCCCCACTGAGTGGTCACATTCTAATTGGAGCCTCTGATTGGTTCCTGCACCAAGATTCTGGCTGGGAAGGGAAGACCATGGTGTTCCCAAAGCCCTTCCTGGAGCAGGGCTGGGATCACTCATCTCTCTCAGACTCCTCCTCTTCTCTGACTCTTCCTCCAACTGTCAGTCAGTTCTAGTCTAATGTCTATTTATGGGTTTAATGAGCCTGCTAGCAATTTTAGAAAGCATTTCATTTTCATTCAGCAATCACATTTCTGTCCCTCATCCCAAAGAATAGAGAGCAAGAGGTCTTCAGAAGCCACCAAGACACACAGCATCTGCAACCAGTTGGAAAGGACATTTCAATGGGCCGGGGGCAGGAGGAGCCACCTTGTCATTGAGCACATTCAAGACGTTTGGTGATGGTGAAGGAATTGGAGCCTCCAGAAGGGCCAGACCAGCCTCTTCAGGCAGCTGAACAGCCAGCAACATTGTCACAAGGAAGCAGAGTACAGGCAAAAACGAAGTAGATTTGGAGTCAGGATGGAGGTTTCAATCCCATTCTGACACAAGTCATTGAATGCCACCCCCCAAGCCCTGGCAGCTAGGGGGTGCAGTGAATAGAGCACTGGGCCTGAAGTCAGGAAGACAAGCGTTCAAATCCAGCTTCAGACACCTACTAGCTGTGTGACTGTGGACAAGTCACATAGAATCAGATGAGCTATTTGTAATGCACTTAGTACAGTAACTGATGCACAACAGGCACTTATCAAATATTTTCTTCCTTCCTTCCTTCCTCCCTCAGTTTACTCATCAGTAATAATGAGGAAGTAGCCTCTGTGTTCCCTTTTATCTCTAAATCTATGAGTCTATGATTTCAGTCCAATTCAACAGCATTTAGTAAATGCCTACTATGTACCAGGCACTGGCGATACAAAGGTAAAAACAAAATAATCTTTGCCCTCAAGGAGCTTCTATTATTTTCTAGAGAAACAATTAAAAATTGACTATATGACATAAACAGAACAATTTTCAGGGAAAGTATATTAGCAGCTGTAATAACAGCTAACATTTACTTTATAGACATCATCTCATTTGTATACAATAACCTTCTGAAACAGGTGTTATTATCATCCCCATTTTAAAGATGATGAAACTGAGGCCATGACAGGTTAAATGACTTGTCTCCAGGTCAAATGTATAAGGCAAGACTTGAACTCAGGTCTCCCTGACTCCAGGTCCCACACTCTCTCCTCTCTACCACCTAAGTATAGGCTTCCTGTAGGAGGAGGCATTGGAGCTGAGCCTTAGAGGAGGCCTGGGATTCTATGAATTCATGAATGATAAAGTATTTAATTAGTGTTTACTATGTGCCAGGCACTGTGAGGCAGAGGTAAGGAGGGAGTACATTCCAGGCTCCCTGGGGGAGATGGATTGTCTTGTGTGAGAGACTGGACCATAGAATGTTTAAAGGAAAATGATGTGGATGCAGCCTCAAAAGGGAGACTGGAACTGGTTTGTGAAGGATTGAAGGACCACATAGAAGATTTTGTGTTTGACCTCAGAAGTAATGGGGGCTATTGAAAACTCTTAAGGAGAGAACAGATATGACCAGGTCTGTGCTTAAGGAACACCTTTGACAGCTGGGAGAGTTGGAAAGGGAAGAGACCATTGGTCAGGGAGACCAATTAGAAGGTCATTGCCAAAGTCCAGGTGGGAGGTGATGAAGCCACCTGGGGGCCATATGGGTGGAGAGAAGAGAAAAGATACGAGAGATCTTGATGGTGTATAAACAAGATAGGCAACCAATTGGACATGAAGAGATGAGAATGAAGTTGTGAACCTGGGAAGGTAGAAAGTTGGTACTACCCTCCATGGAAATAAAGGCATTCAGAAAGGGAGACAATTTGGAGGGAAAGGTAATGAGCTCTATTTTGGACGCAAATTTGCCCAGAGCCACTTGGCTAACTGGCATAGAACTGAGATGTGACCTGAAGACTTAGACATCTAACTTGGCTCCTCTTCCCCCTATATGACACTGTCCCTCAGTATTTTGACCTGAATAAGCTCAGCTTGCCAAAGGATGCCCTCCACCTTCCACATCCCTGGAGCTGAGTACCAACACTTCACTAAAGATGTGAGGGCAAGAAGCCATTTTCAAGGGAATCACCCACACTCTGGGCTGACAGGATCATATGCTGAGAGCTGGAAGGAATCTTAGAGGCCATAAAGTTCAACTTTCTCATTTTACAACCGAGGAAACTGAGGCACAGTGACCTGCCTGAGATCACACAAATACTAAGTAGCAAACCTCAGATTCAAAGGTAGGCCTTCCACTATACCATGTTCACAAGGAAAAATTCATCCAAAAAAGAATAAAATAAGGCTGGAAGTGATCACAGGTGTCCCAGTCTGATTTTGACTAAGGATGAATAAGCAGCATGGTCCGTTGTCTCACCCCTTCCCATTGTGTTAGAAGATAAATTCCTCTAGGGAAGGAGTTGTTTACATTTTGACCTTTAGATGCACAGTGCCTAGCAAAATGACTGGCACATAGTAGGTGCTTAATACATGCTTGTGGCATTGACTCAAACTGACCTGCATTTCACCTTGTCCTGAAGATGACAGCCTCTGAGACCCCTTCCTGCCCTCAACCTGCTCCTCTGATGTGTTTGCTGACCCAGAGGATTTACAGAGAAGAGAAGACACAGAAACAGCAGGATGGAGATGAGAATCCATTTTCCTCTCTCTCCATGTGCTGCATCTTTCCCTTCCCCTTTCCCTGGGATGTGAACACTGAATACGGATGAGCCTGTTCTTGGCTTCTTCCCAGAAACTCCTATTATCCTTCAAACTCGCTTTGAAGTTGCAAAGTTTCCACAGAAGCAACTGTAGATGGGAGGAGGAGAGCCGGGGGGAAGACACTAGTGGGTTGGAGGCACGCTGACCCCTAAGTCATCATTAGACAATCTCCATCATCCATCCATTACTGGGAAGGCATAATCATAAAAGAATTGAGATGAGAAAAAACGTTGGCACCACAGGGGGGAAAAAGGGAGGCTGAATAACTCCATCCATCACCTCTTCTGTGGATCCAGTCCCAGACAAGCAATTCCAGGCTGAGTCTGGGAGAGAGAGCAAAAGGCAAGAGTGAAGAAAAGAAATGACATCTGACCCCCTCGGGTGAATCTCCCTCTTTTTCTACCATCAAATGGTCAGGAAACCACAGAAGCTCTTTAAGCCTCAGTTTCTTCCTTCGTAAAATGGGGGCATCCATTGAGGACATAGATTAAGAGCTGGAAGGGACCATAGAGACCCTCTAATTCAACCCTCTCATTTTACAAATAAGGCCCAGAAAAGTTACGTGATTTGCCCAGGGCCACACAGCTGGTAAATATCTGAGGCACGATTTGGATCCAGGTCCATCCTTACTCCACACCCAGTGCCTTTTCCACTACATTATGTGTCTCATAATTGATCCTTTCATGCCTCTGGATCCTTTAAGGCATATAGCTTATAGGAAGAAAGTTGCATTTGTGTAAACTGAATATCAAAAGACTGTATAGAATAGCAGGAAATGAACTGGAAAAAGAGGCGGGAGAGCCTGGTGGTGGTCCTGGCTTTCCTGTGTCATTTCCCTCTCAGGACCTCCTAAGTGCATGGTCCCAGGAACCAGAAGATCTCAGCATCAGAAAGGTCTCCAACGTTGCTCATCCATCACTCATCCACCCTCTACTGCAGCCCGACAAGTGAGCAGCTGATGTCTGCTCAAGGGCCTCCAGAGATGGAGACTCAGCCTTCGGCTGCACTTCCTTCCATTTGTGCTCAGCTCTTGGGAGATTTGTCTTCATTTCAGGCCAAAATCTGTCTCTCCACAGACCCACTCATTATTCTTTGCTCTCTGCTTTGGGGCCAAGAAGCCTTAGTCGGAGGCTTCTTCCACATGGCAGCCTCCAAACGCTGGGAGGGTACAATCATGCCCCCCCCCAGCCTTCTCTTCCCCAGTACAAACATCCCCAGTTGCTTCAATCAATCCTTTGGTGTCAATTCAATAAACAGTCATTAAAGCACCTATTTTTTGAGAGGCAGCCATAAGTGGGAATGCTGCCTGTTATCTTATGTAATACAATAGAAAGAACGTGAATTCTGAAGTCTAAGGACATGGGTTCGAATCCCATCTCTGATGCTCATTACCAGTGTGACCTCAAGCAAGTCATTTTCACTTTGCCAGGTCCCTGTTTTCTCATCTGTGCTATGGGATGGTTGGACTGTGTGCCCTCTGAAGCTCCTTCTTGCTCTAGCTCTATAATCTTCATCCCCATGTCATGGTATAGATTCCTTTCCCCACCCACATTACCTTCTGGACACACTCCAGTTTGTCAGTGTCATTCTGAAAATGGAAAGCATGAACACAAATACTCCAAATGGGTCTGATCAGAGCACGATACAACCTCAGACCTTACTTTTTCTCAGCACTGTTGTTCAGTCATTTCAGTTGTGCCTGACTTTTCATGACCCCATTTGGGGTTTTCTTGGTGGAGATACAGGAGTGCTTTGCCATTTCCTTCTCCAGCTCATTTTACAGATGAGGAAATGGAGGCAAATAGGGTTAGGTGACTTGCCTAGGGTCACACAGCTAGTAAGTGTCTGAGGTTAGATTTGAACTCAGGAAGATGAGTTATCCAGGTCTCCAGGGCTGGTGCTCTCTGTACTGTGGTACCCCCTAGCTGTCCATTCTGGGCACTAGGCTACTAGTGCCAACCTAAGATCAGATATTTTTGCTCATCAAGTCACACTATTGTCTTGTATGGTGCCTGCAGTTCACAGACCTTCTGTTCTGACAAAGCTTACATCCATGCATTCATCAACCATGTGTACCTTTGCATGAGAATCACTTAGGATGAGGCAAAAGAGTTAGATTTATTCACTTACACAATAAATCTTGTAATTTTATGTCTTAAAAAATATCTACTATAGCCTCTTTTGCTGCACTCACTTGTTTTGGTCTCATGGCAGAATGGAGAGAGATCCAGCCTTGAAGCCCAAAGTTTGAGCCCCTTCTAACATATAGTGCTATGTGACCCTGGGCAAGTCATTTCACTTTTGAGCTCTGGGCAATATTTTAAGACTATAAATTTTAGAGGAGGTGAAAACCTCCAATGGTAGAGGGAGCTCCCTCATCCAGAATTTCCTTGTATCAATGACATATATACCAAAGTGCTATAATCCTTCCAAGTTAATTATGGGGTTATTCACACATAATTTATACTTTCCATTGATTAACTCAATCAAATCCCCACAAGAACATTTAGATGTGAAATATTCAACTTCCATGTAGACATAGGCAATGCAGTATCACTAATAGTCATTGAAGTATGCTCTTTATAACCTGGAGTAATAGCCATTCGTAAAAACCACTGAATTAAAAACAGAACCAAAGAGAGGAATGAAGTGTGTGTGTGTGTGTGTGTGTGTGTGTGTGTGTGTGCGCGCGCGCGCACGCACGCGTGTGTGTGTTAGGCACAAACTACGCACTCAACTGACAGAGAAGTAAAGCTAGGAAAACCTGCTCCATATGGTTTCATCTGTTCAAGGTTCAATGTTTTGAGTCAGTCTAGCATTGGTAGAAGCATATGGTGTAACCACTGTTACCACAAAATGAAATTACCTCAACATTATTACTTGACCCAAGTAATAGTATTCATTAACTGTTGTAAGTATCTACTACACACAGAACCATGTGCTAGGTGCTGTCCTTTGTCAGCCAGTCAGTAATCATTTCCAAAATGCCTGCTATGTGCCAGCCACTGTATTAAGTACTGGAGATACAAAGAAAGATAATGCCTGCCCTCGGGGCGCTTGTAATCCACGAGGGGTGTGTCAACACCCAAAGGAGTACAGCTAGGGAGAGAATGAAGAGATAGCTGTCCTGGGAACCCTCCTAAAATGGAGGTTTGGGGAGGAGCTCTCCACTCTGTCCTCTGATCAGAGAGGCCCCAGCGTATTTCAGGGGCAGAAGGTATTGATGAAGTACTAAAGAAGCTATACCTAGTACCTGGCCTCCTAGAGCTTACAATCCACTTGCTAAGAAAAACTCTTTAACACAAGACACCATTTTTTAAAAATGGATATCACCTCTTTCTAATCACCATCATTTCCCATCCTACCCTTTTCTCCTCTGCTTCCCAAAATTCCTTCTAAGAATACAAAAACCCAAGGCATTCTCTTGACACCAATGAGAACCATTCTTCATGGCACCATGTGTTGGTTACTGAAGCTTTGGCTTCTCTCTCCTTTGCCTTCAATACCAATCAATTCAACAAACATCTGTGAAGCACCTACAAAGCTGGAGTCCCTACACTGGGCACTGGGGCTTCAAAAGCCCAAACCCAACTCCACCTTCTAGAAACAATTGTGGTGCTTCCCTTATTATCAGTGTGTCCATGAGCCAATCACCTCCCTGCCCTGAACCTTATTTTCCCCATCTGTAAAATGGGGATTATAACATTTGTTCCAAGGCCCCTCACGGGGTTGCTGGGATGGGGGTGGGGAGGGAATGTGTTTTGTAAACCTTAAAGGGTGATGCAAATGTGAGCTAGCTTTGTCATTATTATTAATCTTGTTCCCATTTTTTTCTACAATCTCTGACTGAAACGGTCCTGGGACAAGTCACTCTCCTGTTATCGTTCTGCACATTTGATAGTCTATAGATTATCACCCAGGTAGAAAAAAGGACAGCTTTGTGTAATTAAATGATGACACCCATGATCATCAGCATTTCCACTGGTGGCAGGGCTGAAGAGATAAAAGAATCAGTCAATTAGTCAATCAACACGCTGTTATTAAGTACCTCCTATGGATGCCTGGCACTGTGCCAGGCGCTCAAGACTGCCCAGTGGCTGGTCCCCCACCAGTGATAATTAGAGAAAAGAAAGCAGAGCTGAAAGAAATGTGGCTTACAAAAAAATCTCCTCCAAGCTGAACTGTTCTTCTCTCTTACTCATGATTGAAAAGGGGATGTGTACTGAAGAAAGGGCTAAGGATCTCTCTCCCTCTCTGTCTGTCTCTCTGTCTCTGTCTCTGTCTCTGTCTCTCTGTCTCTGTCTCTCTCTCTCTGTCTCTCTCTCTCTCTCTCTCTGTCTCTCTCTCTCTCTCTCTCTCTCACACACACACCCCCACACACACACACACTCACACACACAGACACACAGGCATACACACACACAGAGACAGGGCACAATCCCCCCCAATGCAATCATTTCATATGGAATTTAAACTGAGAGAAATCATTTGTAATTGGTAGGTGAAGAAGGGGCGCCCTATAGTGTTGTGCCTAACAATTGACTTACTTTCTAAGGAGAGAGATGGGATAGCCATAGGCAAAACAGCTTTGGAATATAAACTCATTTGTCAAATCTCATGGAAAAAGTGGGTGAAAAATAGAGACTTTCTTATGGATGGGTATTCATATTCTCTCAATGTTGACACATATGAGTACTCACCTATTCTCTATAGTCATATATATTTACACTGATATTTTTTATGTAGATCCTCAGATATGAATACTCCAGTATTATCTAAGTGTCTTCATACAGTAATACTCATATATCCTTTCTTTAGATCCATAAACACACATATGTACTCTTCTGTTCTCTGTTCATGCTCCTATGCGCGAAGCAGGGTGAGGCAGAGAAAAGGCTAATTTGGCAGGACTGCAGGTGCCAGAAAAGACAGTAATATAGAGTAAGGCCAGAAGGAAAGGACTGGACCAGAATGTGAAGGTGTTAAAAGCCTTCTTGTCAAGTGATTTTGTCAAGCAAGATCAAGTGAGTGACAAGGGGGAGATACTATCTGGGCATTTGCTCAGCCACCCATGATACAGCTCCCGGGTGCCAGGCTTCATAAATAACAGAGGGAGGCAGCAGAATCCATAGCCCCTCCAGATGTCACCTAGTCACACAATGCAAAACAAGTGGGTTCTCCAGAAAGAAAACAGGAGTGCGTTTCCACCTGATGCATAAATCTGAATCCTTCTAGGACTGCAGGGTCAGAAACAAAGGATGGGGCCCGTTTCCAAATTGTGCCCAGACGTCAGAGCCGAGAACTCATTTAGTGTTTGTTCAGGGGGAACATCTGATAAGGAGCAATCTCCCCCAGAAATGGGAACGCAGAAGGTTTTTAAAGGGCTATGTTTAATTTGTGTGTCTGAGATCAAATTTGAATAATTTCCAACCCATAATTAGTGTGATTACCAAGTTTGAAAATGGGTACCCTGCACCTTTCTCATTATTTTATTCCTTGCTCAGCTAATATTTCTAAAACACATTGCAGATTTCCACTTCAATTAGGGTTGATGGGACACCCGTTGCCAAATTGAGAGGCCATTCGAGGCTCTGTGGGTCATCCATTTTCAAATAGGTTTCAAAAGAATCACGCTTCAGATCTGGTTAGGGTCCAACACAGCCAGACATCTGATCATCTCTAGGGGAATGACTGCATTTCCAGACCAGGGCTAAAGACCTGCTGATGACTGGACAAAAAGAGGAGATTCCCTTCTACGGAAAGGAAAAACTCTCATTAGATTTCTCTTACGATAATGAGGCAGAAAAGGCCACATCTAAAAAGGGGGAATGGAGGGGGGAGGGGGAAGGACAGAAATTGCCTCAGAATAAAACTCTGCTACAGTAGGTAGTGTGGGGTACGGTGGAAAGAGCACTCAGAAGACTCTTGGCATGGCACAATGGCCTCCTAATTGGTCACTCTGCCTCAACTCTTTCCCTCTCAACTCCATCCTCCCAGCCACAGCTGTCAGAGGGATTTCCCAAAGCACAGGTCTGACCATCCCCTTCTCCTGCTCAGTGAGCTGCAATGGCTTCCGGTCAGCCCCAGGATCAAAGGCAGGTCCATTCTGTTTGGGAGCCTTCAAGACAGAGCTCCAGCCTCTCTTTCTGGGCTTATTATCTATGGTTCCCCTTTATGCTCCCCCTCTTCAGTCGAAGATCCGTTTTCTTGCCATTCTTCACCCCTTCTCTGTATCTTGTCACAGGCTTCTCCTTCGTGCCTGGAATGCAGTGCCCCTTGGCCGCAGTCTGTTAGAGTCCCTGGCTTCCTTCGCAGCTCAGCTCCAATGCCGCCTCCTGCTCCCCCTCCTCACTGAAATCTCCTTGGATTTATTGCGTATATAACTGCACACTTACAAATCATTTCCCCTGAGAGAACATGAGCCCCTTGAGGGCAGGGAGTATCTCATTTGTCTTGGCATCCCCAGGGCCAGGCACAATGCCTGGCTCCCAACAGACCTTTAACACATCCTGGCTGATTCACTGATTGATTTAGTGATTAGGTTTGATTATGGGCATCGCTACTAAGTGACCTTCAGCAAGTTGAACCATGTGAGCCTCAGTTTCCTCATCTGTACAATAAGGGAGTTTGGTTTGATGACTGGCGGATCTTTTACAGTTCTAGGTCTTTGATCCTCCATGAGACCTTAAGAAAAATCACTTATGTGGGCCTCAGTTTCTTTGTCTGTAATCTGAATGGGATGGACTCATCAGTCTCTGAAATACCTTCCAGCTAAAGGTTTATGATCCCATAATATACACAGTGAGTTACAATTTAGATGGAAACAACACTGAGAAAAGCAGTCTAATCCTGATTAATTGTAATGACCAGTTGAAAAACAGAGGATGAAAAATCAATTAAAAGGAATTTAACAAGCACAATCATGTGTCCAGCATTATTCGGGGGGGGGGCAAGATGTGAGTGAGGAGCCCCTACCCTAAAGCAGCCTACATTCTATGGGGGAAACACTATATACTTCTCTTAATAGAAAGGGGGGGGGGCTATGGATGTGGAAACTGTATGTGCGATCAGATATGATCACTGTGTTTACTGACTTTGCTTAATTTTACAAGGCAAAGTTCAGTTGCTCTGGGACAGGACTATCTATGGTGTAAACCAGAAAGAAAGATGTAATTTTTAAAATGATTTTCAAAAAATAATATGCTTTAACCCAGCCCAGATCAAGCGACCACTGCTTCCAAATTGGTGGTATCTGAACTACTGAGATTTTACTTTGTTTCTAATTTCAATAGGAACAGAGTTTGCTCCCTGCGCCTTTTACTATGGAGAGGCAGTGTGGTATAATGGATAGTGAGTTGAACTTGGAGCCAAGAAAGAAGTGTATTGAAATCATACCTCCAACACTTACTAGCTACTGGACCCTGGGAAAATCCTTTAAACTCCCTTCCATCTTAGTTTCCTCATCCATAAAATGGGGCAATAATAGCATTTATCTCACTGAGTAGGTGTAGGAGTAGCTGTGTTATATACAAAGAGTTTTACAAACCTCAAAGCATTATATAAATGCATTCTCACCCCTGCTTTTTCATGTTAAAAAGAAGTCTTCCTCTCCAGCAAACAAAACTATTTGGCAACAAGCGAAAATACCTCTTTTTTCCAAAGTAACTTGCTGGCTAATCTTTGATCAATGGGAAATGCTGGATAATCAAGTGATCAGTGGGAAACAAGGAGGTAGACAACGTGTTGAGTTAACACAAAACACTTAGCTTCAAGTTGAAGCCTTGGGAGGCAATTCACTTTCTAGCTACTAGATCCCCAGAACAAACTGATTAAGAATTAATAATGTGCATTTTTCAAATGAGAGCAAATAGCAAAAACATCCCAGGCAAATAAACACATCAGCAGTTCTCAGGAAGCTGGGGGGGGGGGGAGGGGAGAGCATTTCCAGCCTCTACATTTAAAAGTTAAAGTGCCATTTGTGGCAAAATACGAATGTCCGATTTGCCAGGATACCAACTCCAGAGTCAATGAAGATTCCCCAAGTTGAGATGGCAGTTGCCTGGCAACCAGAGTACCCTTCTGTGTGAGAGCTGCGTACAGTGGGACTGGCATTTTCTCTGGTGGAACCTATTACAGATTTAAAGCTGGAGATGCTAAACCAAGGAAAACGTTCATTAGGAAGGACTTGGACAATGGCTTAAGACTCAAGCCAAAGAAGGCGAATTCTGCCCAACCAGAAATGAGCTTTTTACCTCCACTTTGTCCAATCCAAAAGGCCAATGCAATCTGATCGGATCAAATACCTACTGGGTGCAAGGCACCGAGACTACAAAGGGGGGAAATACACTGAAGAAGAGTTCCGCCTCAAGGAGCCTACATTCTGATGCACTAGGTGAGAGAAGACGGTGAAGAGAACCTATAAACCAGGAGTTCTAAACCTGGAGTCCATGCAACCCTCAAGGGACTGGTGGAGAGATTGCAGAGGGCCCATGAACTAGGATGGGGAAAAAGTGACATTTTTGTTTTTGCTAACCTCAAACTAAATGCATTTCCTTCAATCATTAATTTTTAAAAACTTCATTATATTTAAAAGGAATAGAAAGTTGTACACAACAAATTTGCAGTTTCATATGTAATCATCTTTTTTATTATACTGTTATGGAAATGCTTGTTTTATCCCATCAACTAAAAATTAAATAAACGTTTTTTAAAATATATCATTGTGAGAAAAAGTTCATGGCTTCACTAGATTGCCAAAAAGGTCCATTGTAAGGCTGTACTGGTAAATAATTAACAACTAGCTCTCCATGGGGACAAAATGTATCTGTGTCATACTTTACATTTGATCTGTCTTCTTAACATTTTCTCCATCACTTTCTTAAGTCTATACAGTTACCAAAATAATCAATAAAGCTCTGATCTGAAGCATTTGCCAATTTCTAAGGAGTAAATGCTGGCACTGAATATTTAACAGTCAGCTCTCAGGAGCTGGTTTGAGCTGGCTCCATCACAACCCTTGGGTCCATGCCACAAAAAAGGCTTAGAACCCCAGCTCTAATCCACTAGCTATGTACGTTATGTCTACTTGAGAGGAAGGGAAGGAACAAAAATAGCCCAACCCAGCCCACTCTGAACTCTAATGGCATTTAGCAAAACCTGCCTTTATGCTAGGGATATCTGCATGTGCCTGGCCTCCCCAACTAGACTAGAATCTTCCTGAGGGCAGGGACTGTACTGTGGTTTGTACTTCTCATCCACTTCATTCAAAGAACAAGTAAGTTAGGCTAGCTGATGTGTGAAGTGACTGATGTGCAATAAATCTAGAAAGATAGATTCTAGCCAGATTGTGAAGGGATTAGAATGTCAAGCTAAGGAGGTTTATCTTATCCCAGGGACACAGTGAAGATTTTTGAATAAAGGGGTGACATAGTAGGACCCATGCTTCAGCAAGATTATTTTGGCCCCCCAAAATGATATCTACTTTGAATACGTCTTGTGTGCACCTAGTTATTTACATGTTGTCTTCCCCCCATTAAAATGGGGGCTCCTTGAGGGCAAAGACTGTGTTTTTGCCTTTCATTGTATGCTTGCTAACTGACTTGGCCAGGGTTATCCAGCCAGTATGTATCAGAGTAGGGACTTAATAAATGTTTGTTTGCTTGATTAATCACTTCCTTTGGATCTATTCGCCCTAACTGCCTCTACTCCCTCCAAACAACTGACCTGTGATCCCTCCAGGGGGTACTTAACTGTCTCATTTCTGGAACTACCCTGGGGTTCATACTGTCCTGAGTAGTGAGGCCTACTCCATCTAGCCAACCCACCCATGCTCCATATCTCATCCTGCCCAACTTCTTCTCATCTACCTTATTCTCTTCCCCCATTCCCCACCCCCCCACTTTCTAATGTTGGAACTATAATCAAATTAGTATTGACATTGTTCTTAGGATATGTTAATCAATTCCTCTATGGTTCCATCCCTGTAAATTCCCAAACCAAAACACCCGTCTTTGGCCACCAGTCATACGCCCAACCAAAATATATGTTGTTTCCCCAAATTAGAATGGAAGCTCCTCAAGGGCAGAATCTATTTCACCTTGTTATCCAGCATGTAACAGTGCTTAGCACATACCATTTAATAATTGTTTTCACTCAATGTAATGAGGAACTGGTCGATAAGCCCAGCCCCATATGAGCATGTTCATAATGCTGCTGATAGAATTCCATATGTGGAAGAAGCCCCTTTCCAAAAGATGTATGATTAGATGTAATGGAAATGCCTTGGAGAGACTTCAAATGTGTGGGCATTCTGTAACTGGCTTCAGACTGTTAACCAGGTATTGAATAGGACCCTCTTTGATTGGCTACAAGTATAGAACCAGAACTTGAGGTTGCCTTCAAAAGGAATTAGTCAGCCTCAGATTCTCTCTTGGCAGGATCTCATCTCCTGGTTTGGCTCCTTTCTTTCATCGATGGCACTCAGTGAGAGACAGCATCAGAAAGGGAGAGACTGCAGACCTCCCCCTCAGATGCCACTATGTAACTCTATGAACACAGACGTCTTCTCCTTTCCTCAGTACTTTTTATTCAGTTTAGGTAAAGGAGGTTGAAGATTATGTCCTTGTGAGTTTTAATAGGTCAAGCAAGCAAGACATCTGGGAGTACAGGGGTATAAGAGTCTGGGGATCCAGGAGCTGAGGCCATGCTGGATTTTGCAGCCAGCTTAGAATTGATGACCCCAGGACGAAGGAGAAAAGTTCAGGACCCAGGACAACCATAGCACAAGGACACATACAGGAACTATACCACCTTTGGAACTTGGTAGCATCCATTCTTAACTTTGCTAAGCCTGAGTCTACTTTCCCCAGGGACCCAGGTGGTATAGGAAAGAATAAGACCCCAAAGCATTGGGAGCAAATGTCTGTATTTGTGTTCTTGCTACGTCATTGAAGCAAATGCACCGTTGTAAAAGTTAATTGGTTAAATGAAACTGGGTTGTTAACCACTGGCAGTTAACAGTAAGGTAGGGGGACCATACCAGAATGGGGGCTTGAGACTATGGCAGTAAGGAAGAAATACCTCAATTCCTCAGGAGTACCCCTAGAATCCCAAGGGGGAAGATGTAGCCAGCCTGGCTCTGTGACAGTGGGCCAGAGCATACACAGTCATTATCATGAATTGCATGTTACATAGCCTTGCCTGGTTTGAGTCTCTTACCACAAGCAACTGAATTTGCCAAAGGACTCCACTATAGGATTCAGTCTATTTACATACCAACAGACAGCACTCTTCCTCCATAAAATGTGCAGCTCCCCATGGCCTCTACACACTAATAAGGGCAACACAGCCCAGCCTCGCTACATCCACTGCCGATTCTAGACGTCATGCTGAGAGAGCATGGCTCCTGGCTCACTTCTATACCTTACTAGGATGCTGACAAAAATGGATGGTTAAACTGGGGCATTTCACTGGGAGATGGAAGAAGTCAACTAACTAATTAATCTACAAATATTTATTAAGTATCTTAATAAAGCATTCATTAAGCATTAAGTAATCTACAAATATTAATTAAGTATTGCACCGCCAGACACTGTTTCAGGAGTTACAAGGCATGGTTGCCATTCCCCAGAAGCTTAGAGTATCTGGAGTGATGAGACTATGCCCAGTTAGCCCTTCTTACCTTTCCCAGCAGACATTATTCTTTCTCCCCAGAAACTTTCCAAACAAACAACTTGAAATCAACCAAAATTAAGTTGGTTGCAAGACTTTATTTTCATTTTCACAATTTTTTTCCACTGCCCAAATGCATAAAGCCACCTTGTGCCTCAATTCTTTTAATATGTCTTGGATTTTATGGGCATATTGGGAAGAGAAGGAATGTGAATCAAAGATTCCTACAGTTTTCTAGTGGGAAGGGCTCCTAAATTGTGGAGAAGACTCTTCTGAAAGAATGATCATAAGTCCCTTAGGTCAAACAAGAATTTATCAGTCTTTAAGTTCCCCAGAGAAGGCGATTCCCTGGGCTAATTCAATTGCTAACCTCTTTTAAACAAAGGCTTCCACGGTAATGGATTCCCACTGCAAGAGCCCCCTTAGAGCCAAAGGCAGGGAAGAGTGTCTGGGTAATTTAGAAGAGGTGGGAAGAGTCTAGCCTTTTGTGATCAGACATTCTAAAACTTGTGAGGCTTCTCCCTCTGGCATGATGAATGCCAATAGAAAGCTGTCACCCTGCATGTACAGAACTTGGCTCCCTCTATTCTCTACATAATCAATTTGACATTTGGATGTTGGTACCAGACTAGCAGATACATGCCTGTATTTATTACCTGAAATAAGATGAGAGCATTCCTGTTATCAAGCCACACCATGATGTGGTTGAGTTTTTTTTTTAAATAACGTGATTTTTTAAGCAGAGATCATTGTCCATAGCATAATCCAAACCAGGTACTCTAAGAAGCACATAATTTAAAGCCACTGAAACCCCTCACCCTGAATATAAATATGTAAGAACAAGAGCCATTCCATACAAGAAAAGCCATGAAATGAGAGGCATGGGCAGTTATCTAAAGAAGAAATTAAAACCATATGGAAGAATGTGCAAACTCACTAACAACTCTTCAGAGTTGTAATGATGACAAAAGACAGAAATGATATATTAATAGGAAAGAAGAGACACTAATATACTGATGGAACATTGGCTAGGTCTGAGTGTTCCAGAAATCAATTGGGAATTACACTAAAAATGTCACTTAACTGTACATACTCTTTGACCTAGTGATACTTACATATATACATATATGTGTATGTATATATACATATATGATATGATATATATTCCAATATACATATATATATATACATATATATATGTATGTATACATATAATGTATATGTTCTAAGAAGGTCAAAGAGGGAAGGAAAATTCTTATATATACCTTCCAAAAAACTTTTATAGCAATACTTTTTGTGGTAGCAAAAAATCAGAAAGCAGGCCAGTATACATCAACTGGAGAAGAATTGAACAAAATGATACAGTGGAAAGAGTATTACATTTAAAGTCAGAGGACCTACGTCACTTCAGGCAAATTACTCTACCTTTTTGGGCCTCGGTCTCCTCAATTGTGAAATCGGAGGTCAGGGGTAAAAGGTGAGGAAACTGGACTCAATGACCTCTAAGGACCCTTTCTGCTCTACCTCCATGATCCTAAATTGAATAAGAAGAATATAATAGAATCACAATAATGTCAATTAAAGCAATATTGAAATAGACCAGAGCTCTGATCACAGCAAGAACCAATTCTGATTCTAAAGGACTGATGTGGTAAATCATGTCTCCCTCTTCTTGGCAGACAAGTGATGAATTATAGCCACAGAATGAGGCATACATTGTCACATTTGGCCAATGCATTGGTTGCTATTACTTCAACACATTTCTTTGTTACCAGGGAAGAGTGCTAAGGGTTTCAATGGGAGTTGATGGTGATGTTTAAAAAGAAAAGCAACAATAAAACATTGAAATAAGTAGCCCAAGCTATATTTCACAGCTGGAGCATAACCTGAAATACCAGAAACAGCATTTTTCTAGAAATCACAGCATGGAGGGGGCAGAGCCAAGATAGCAGAAAAAAAGGTAGCAATTCTCCTGAGCTCTCCCCAAAACCCCTCTGAACACCTTTAAATAATGCTATAAAACAATTTCTGGAGCAGCAGAACCCACAAAAAGATGGGGTAAAATAATTTTCCAGCCAAAGACAACTTAGAAGGCAGTAGGAAAGGTCTGTCACACCTGGGTGAGAGTGGAGCACAGTACAGTACAAGCTGTACCAGCACAGATCCAGCCCCAGAAAACTAGGAGCAGGCCTTGGGAGCCTCTGAATCAGCAGTGGCAGCAGCTGCCTCTGGAACTCTCAGCCCCCAGGTAAAGGACTCGAACAATTGATCAGAAGAAGATTACAGGAGTCTCTTTGCTAGCACTGAGGCAGGGCTCTGTTGCTTTGCCCATAATCAGATCTGGGTTGCAATCTTAGGTGACAGTCCCAGGGCAAGAAGCAGCACTAGCATAGCAGAGCTTGTAGCTGCAGTGGAGCAAGGACCCTTGTCACAGTTCCAGTGCAGAAAAGAGTGTCTGTGGTCACTCACAGAGCCAGAGCACAGGCCAGGAGAGTAGTAAACACCTCTCTTTAGATCATACCACCTTGGAAAACTGAAAACTTACAGGTCCCTAGAAGCATCTCTGACAACAGCTGCACAAAACCCCTGAAGCTTGAGACAGCACACCCTCCACCCTAGAAGCAGAGCCTGACTTTAACAAAGAGTTAAAAGTCAAGAAATAGGCTGGGAAAATGAGGAAACAACAGAAAAAAATTCTGACCATAGAAAGTTACTATGATGACAAGGAATATCAAAACACACACTCAGAAGAAAACAAGGTCAAAGTTCCCAAGCTTCCAAGAAAAACATAAATTCATCTCAGGCCATGGAAGAGCTCAAAAAGGATTTTGAAAATCAAGTAAGAGAGGTAGAAGGAAAATTGGGAAGAGAAATGAAAGTAATGAAAGAAAATCATGATAAAAGAGTCAATAGCTCAGTAAAAGAGACACACACACAAAAATACTCAAGAAAATAACACCTTAAAAACAGACTAGGTAGGGCAAATGGTAAAAGAAGTACAAAGTAAAGGAGAATAAAGGTTTAAAAAGCAGAACTGGTCAAATGGAAAAAGAGGCACAAAAATTCATTGAAGAAAACAACTCCTTAAAAGTAGAATTGGCCAAATGGAAAAGGAGGTACAAAAGCTCACTGAAGAAAATAATTCCTTAAAAACTAGAATTGAACAAATGGAAGCTAATGACTTTATGAGAAATTGAGACAACATCAGGACTCAGAATAGGTGGGTGAGAGTAGTCTCTGCCCCTTCCACAAGCAGTGATGTTCCTCGTTACCTCCAGCCAACACAGAAAGGCAGAGGCAGAGTCTGCTGGAGAAGGCAGGAGTCCAAAGCTCTGGCTCTGGTCCTGGTCCAAGCCTACCCTGCGACCTGGGAAGAAACTGAGAGCTGAGATAGGCAAAGAAACACTTACAACTGAAGATCAAGATGACATACCTTGACTTCAGTAACACTCTGGGAAGGCAATTGAATATAAGGTCCCTGAGGGCAAAAACTCTTTCATTCTTTTTTTTTTTGTATCTTAATTGGTAAATGCTCACTGATTGATTAATAAATTCAGAGTCACCAAGGAAATGACAGGGAGGAAGGAAGGGAAGGATGGAGGGAAGTAAAAAAGGAGAGAAAGAGGGAGGGGGAAGAGGAGGGGAGGGAGGGAGAAAGGAAGGAAGAAGGGAGGGAGGGAGGGAGGTAGAATGGAGAAAGAAGAAGGGAGGGAGGGAGGAAAAAGGGAGGAAAGGAAGGAGGGGGAAGAAAAGGAGGGGGAGGGATACAGAAAGGAAGAAAGGAGGGAGGGAAGGAGGGAGGGTGAGAAGGAGGGAGGGGAAAGAGAAGGAAGGGGAGAGAGGAAAGAAAGAAGAAGGGAGGGAGGGAGGAAAGGAGGGGGGAGGGAGGGAGGGAAAGAGAGAGGGAAGAGGGAAAGAGGGAAAGAGGGAAAGTGTATCTGGAGTCCAAAAATTTGTCTTACTATATTGGTTAAAAGGAAACAAAATCAATTTCTACTGCCCCATCCCACTCCTGTAAGTTTGGCAGAATAACTCCACCTCCCACAGAGTCATGGGAGGCTAGAGAGTGACTGTCCAAGGTCTAGGATGTCTGCTGCAGAGTTTCCCACAAGGACCTAAACCCACAGCCCCCAAAGGAGCTGCTGCCCTCCTGAGCCCTCCTGAGCCATCACACAAGCCCATTTCTACAAATGCAGGTACCCACAATGGCACTGGCTACAAACCATGGCATAAAACCAACTCGACTGAGCACCCATGGAAGCCACTAGAGCTGGCTCCTGAGCCCTGACGTCACTGCTTCCATAGCAACCAGTGTACTTCCAAGGAGGAAAAAAATATGGGAGACGGAAAAACAGATCCAAATTATACAAACTAAGAAGCAGGTAAACAAATGCTGAGGGCACCCTGGACCCTTGGAGGGGAAGGCTCCACAAATCAGGGGCAGCTCAGTCACCGCACACATGCACCCCACACCCCCTCCAAAGTTAGTAATGAAGAGAGAAAGGAAGGGAAGGGAACAGGCATTAATTAAGCACCTTCTGGGTACCAGGCACTGGCAATACATCACATAGCATTGTACAGTGTGTGTTGTGTCTCGGAGGCTCATAGATTTTAGAGATGGAAGGGACCTCAGAAGCTCTCTAGTCAATATCTCATTTTACAGATAAGGAAACTGAGGCCCAGAGAAGTGAGATTAATTGTCCAAGGTCACATATAAAGTCATAGATATAGAGCAGGAAGGGACCTTTTAATCTTTCTGGTCCAAACATGTATTTTTCAATTGAGGAAACTGAGTCCCAGAGAAGGAAAATTAATTGCTCAAAGTCACACAGGTAGTAAATTCTAGAGGCAGGATTCAAATTCAGGTCTTGAGTTTCCAAATCCATTGCTCTTTCCACTGTATCATGTTATGACTACAAAAAAAAATTAAAAATTAAACAAATTAAAAGAGAAAACTGGGACTCAAAGATGGGAAATTATTTGTCCAAGATCACACAGGTTTTAAAAAGCAGTGCCAGGATTCAAAACCAGGTCCTTTGACCCAACGTCAAATCATGGAGGGGGAGCTTAGATAGTGGGAGTCTCATCTAATGATAACCAACCTGTATAAAGCCCTCTACCATCTATAATGCACTTTGTTGACACTATTCCATTTGAGCCATACAACAACCCTGCCCAGCAAATAGTAAAGGTCTTACTATCCTCATTTTACAGATGAGGGAATGAAGGCTCAGAGAAGCTGCCCATGGCCACACAGCTAATCAAAGTCATAATCAAGGATTTAAACCTAGGTCTTCCTAACTCCAGCACTCTATCCAAATACCATGCTGTTTCCTCACATGGTCTGTGCCCAGCAAGGGCTTAATAAATATTTGCTGAATTTGGGGGTAGGGGTAATAGATATCCAGGCAGGCCAGCTGAGCAAAGTCATAGATTTAGAGCTGAAAGGGGCTTTAGAAAGCAAGCAATCCAACCTTCTCACTTTACAGGGGCTGAAACTGAGGCTTCTAGAACAGAAATGATTTATTCAAAATTGCACAGGTTGTAAATAGTGGAGCCAGGATTCTGATTCAGGTCCTCTGAGATTCCCATCTCAATGAATAAAATTAGCACTGGGGGGAGGGGGGGGAAGTGATAATGGGACGCCTCAGCAGGTCATGAGGTTCCTTCTTGCTACAGGCATTCAAACCCAGGCTGAGCGACCACTCTAGGGCATACTGTTGAGGGGATTCCTAGTAGGACCAACTGGTCTTCTGGAGCCTCCCTTGAATAGATGGAAATAAGCCTGTATTTACTTTGCATCTGTTTAGTATAGAATTATCTGTGTAGATATTGTCTCTTCCATGGAATATAAGCTCCCGAGGGCAGAAACTTTTGTCTTTGTTCCTAGCACAATGTCTAGGACAAAGGAGGCAATTAATCAGTATTTGTTAATTGATCGATGGATTCTAACTCTTAAATTCTCTGATTTTCTTTAAATAGTTCCTGGCCAGATTCCTCAGTTTTCTTCTTCCTCTCCTTCTTTCATAGGCAGCAGCAGCAATCTACCCAGTATTCAGGAGTGGTAATAATAGCTAATTAGTACGAGGCTAAAGGGTTGGGGTTTTTTAACTGTTTTTGGTTTGAGGGGAGGAGCTATTTTCTCAAGGAATAAATATGGATTTTGTCCAATATGTGCCTGGACATTCCATAAACTGTCATATGGATCTGAAACAATAAACACGGAAATAGTCTATCCTGATCGGAGGGAGGGTTCTTGTCAATTCCCAGAGATGTTGATAACTTAGCTGAAGTTGCCTAACCTTCACTCAGGCTGAAAAGAAATGGGCCCCAAGTCAATGTGGACATTTTGTGGGGGAGGAGCTATTTGGTCAGGGAATAAATATGGGTTTTGTTCAATGTGTCCTAGGGCATCCCATGCAAGTTAAATAATGCGATCTCTACTACCTTGATTCTCCATTCTCCTGTTCACCTGGACAATTGGTCAACAAGCATTTAGGATGCACCAGGCACTGTGCTGACACTCAGGATATTAAGAAAGAATATGCCAGCCCTTCCCTCTTTCACAGAGATGGCATGATGGGTAGAATGTAGATCATACCGTCAGACTCAGCTGGTATGTTACTCACTTTATTGTTACCTTTTCCCCCTTTTTTATTCTTTGTTATAAGGGGTAGGAGAGGGAGAAGGGATATATATTTGGGAAAGAAGGTGATACAAAAACCAAAGATATCAAAAAGAGAGGAAGAAAGAAGAGAAAGGGGAGAAAAAGGAGGACAGGCCCAAAGATGTTTATTCTCTGAATGAGAGAAGAAAGGAAAAGAGAGTCCCAGCTCTCAACGAGCTCACAGTCTAATGGGGAAGATGATCTGCAGATGATTATATGCAAACAAGCTATATACAAGACAAAGAAGAAATAATCAACAGAAGCCAGTACTGAAATTAAGGTGGGATTTGAACTGGGCTTGAAGAAAGCCACAAGGTAGCAACAAGGAAGGAGGGAGAGCTTTCTAGGCACAGGGAACAGTCAGTGAAGATGTCCAGTGAAGATGGAGATGTTTGTGCCAGAATAGCAAAGACGACCTGCCTAGAAGTTGGAAAAGTCTCTGAAATCCTCCAACGCCACCACACTTGCCCCCACAATTACTTGAGAGAAAGTTTTAACAGTTAGTGTGGCTAAAAATATCCATCACCCTTTAACTCACCTGGTGAACAACAGAATGTAATTAGGCTAGTCCTTAGAAACAGACATAGCCTCCCTAACTAGGTCTATATGAAACTTAAAATTGGGGGCAAATAAACTGATCTAGATGGGGGACCACTAGTTCAGTGGCTTCTAATTAAGTGAAATTCCCATTATAAAAATAATTACCAAGCTTGGCTCAAAAGATGAAGTGAAAAAATGACAGTCCTTCCCTTTTTTATAGAGGTGGCATGATGGGTAGAATGTAGATCATACTGTCAGACTTAGCTGGTGTGTTGGTTAGTTTATTTTCTTTGTTGCAAGGGGTAGGAGAGGGAGAAAGGATACATTTGAGAAAGAAGGTGATATAAAAACCAAAGATATCAAAAAAAGAATGGGAGAAGAGGAAGGGGAGAAAAGGGAGGAAAGACCCAAAGATGTGTATTCACTGCATGAGTCATGAATGGCACAAAGTTTAAATCTCTTGCAGACCAATAAAACGTGAATATAGGAAGAATGGATATATCAATTAGAAAAAAGAACATTCAGACTGGGAATCCAGAGACCTGAGTTCTAGTCCCATTAATTTGTCATGAATTTTCTTTGAGACTTTGAGCAAGACTTTTCTCTGGGCCTCAGTTTCCTCCTCTGGCAAATGAGAGGATTGGATCTGATGATATCATAAGTCTCGATCAGCTATGAGATTATGACTATGGATGAGAAGTTACATCCACACCTGCCCAATTAATCTAGACTCAGACAACTTTTTAAGAAGTAGAAGAGCTAGCTACCCACTGAGCAGATTAATGAATAATGGAGAGAGGTCAAAACCTTGCTCCTAAAAATAAAAAAGAGTTAGAAAATAACCCATAAAAGATGCATCAGGCATTGCCCTCTGGGTGCCTCCTTGGAGGAGAAGGATTCAGGGTGACTGCATGGGAAATTACCGCAGATACTGAATGTACTAACAGAAGTCAGTGCCCGTGAGCTACACCATCATTTGCCTAATTAATGCCACTCAGCCAAAGAGGGTGGCCTTGGTTGGGAATTGGTGGAGCAAATGGTTGCAAGGGGATATGACGGAATCCTATAATGTGGAAAGAAAACACAAATGTGAGGAATTCCGAGAAATGCTGGAAGATTTATATGAACCTATGCAGGGTGAAGGAAGCAGAACCAAGAAAACAATGTATACAATGATTACATACTTACAATGTCTATAACAATATAAATGAAAATAATAAAACAACATTGAGACTGATTAGCTATAATGCCCCACCTCAGCATGGAAGGACTAATAAAGGAAAACATCCTCTGGGAGAAAGCAGAAGAATAAATATTGGATTTGGAATGAAAGGTCCTGAGTTCAAATCCCAATTTTAATACTTATTGTTTATATGATCTCGGGCAATTGATCTCATTTCCTTGAGCCTCAGTTTCTTAATTTATTAAATGAAGAAATCCAACTACATGGTTCCTTTCTCATGTTGTGATTATACAATACTCTCAGGAGAGAGGTAGGAGACTACAGTCACAGAATGTCGCATATACAATCAGATGTCACTGTTCTGTTGTCTGGCTTTTGCTTAACTGCTTTCTTATTATAAGGTAAGAATCAGAGTATGGGGATATAGGGAGTATTATTGATTGTGGTATAAAAAACAAAAGGCATCATGAAAACTACTAATTAATTAAGAACATAAAAAGAAACTCTGAAAAACAGTCATCACATTTCTAGGTAGCCAATCCCCTTCCTGAGAGATAGGCTTAATCATTGACATGGCTTCCCTGGACTACACCTGTCCTACCTGAAAAATGCAGGTGCCTACATGCCCCATATAGGCCAAGTCCATTGATAACATGGAAACGTCCCAAAGCCAGAGATAGGCTTCCCTGATTTGATCAGTATCCCACCTAACAATTATGCCACAAGGGTGAAGGCATGTAATAAATGTCAGTTTGGATATGGACTTGGTGTACAGAGCTCCCAGGGAGGAAATTCCATTTACCAGTGCAGATAATCACCTATACTGTACCATATGATCCCATAGCCATTAGGAGTCGGAGGTAATATCTGAACCCAGGTCATCCTGGGCAGCCAATTGGTGTAGTGGATAGAGTGCCAAGCTTGAAGCCAGCAACACCTCAGTTCCAATCCTCTCTTAGAAATTTATTAGTTGTATGATTCTCACAAATATATGTAATTTATATTTATATATATATATATATAAAAGCACATATTATATAATATATAAATATAGAATTTTTATATATTTCTATATCTCAGACTCAGTTTCCTCTTCTATGGATGACATGAGATATTATGTACAAAGCATTTTGCAAATCGTCAAGTGCTATGTAAATTCCAACCATTATTATTATTTTTGACTATGAGGCAAAGTCCCCATCCACCACTCCATACTGTCTCTCTTAATGTTATAAATATTGCTCCATAATATGAACCAAAATATTTATAGCAACATTTCTTGTAGTAATAAAAAAAAATGGAAACAAAAGAAATACCCATCATTTGGAGAATGGCTAAACAGATGAAGAAACTGAGACCTACATAACAGCAGAGGAAGGATTGGAACTCAGCTCCTCTGGCTCTAAAGTCACTGCTCTTTGCCTTACTATGGGACTTTATCCAAATGACTTCCCCTCTCTGGGCATCAGTGAAGAGGTTTGGCAGGACCTCGGAGGTTCCTTCCACTCAGAATCTATGATCTTATTATCCCAATTCTTAATCTATCAATCGAGTAACAAGC
This sequence comes from Phascolarctos cinereus, assembly GCF_003287225.1. Classification (NCBI taxonomy): domain Eukaryota; kingdom Metazoa; phylum Chordata; class Mammalia; order Diprotodontia; family Phascolarctidae; genus Phascolarctos; species Phascolarctos cinereus. Next base: position 26,412,760 of record NW_027555958.1, read on the forward strand.
ATTTATTAAGGATTTACTCTGTGCTACGACTCAGAGTACAAATAATAAAAATCAAATAATGCCCTCCTGCAAGAAGCTTCCATTCTACTCAGCCTCGCATTGGAAATTGCTAACCATTTCCGGGCTCTGACTCTTCCTACTCCGTGGCTTTGGCCAAAAGTCACTTATCGATCCTCAGCCTCCATTTCCTCATCTGTAAGACGGGGAGGTGGGACTACCTGGCTGCTCTGAATCTATGACCCTGGTTGATAAACTGGAAATAATGACTCACACACAGCGGTTGTGGGCTAAAGTGCTCCTCAAACAGAAGCCCCGATGAAAAGCTGAGTTTTTGCGAGCTCTGCCGTACAGAGATGGGAGGGCGCAATTCTTGGTTCTGCTATTTTGCTGATGAGTTAAGGCACCTCAAGGGGGCATGAAAAAAAAACTCGTTAATACTTATTTCACTTCTTTTTTCCCCTTAAATGGTGACAGCAAAAGGTTGGGCAGCAGGCCAGTTTGGCCCAGCCAATGTTCGGCCTTCTAAAACAATAGGGTTACTGCGCTTGGATCAGGCAAGGCAATTACCGTGTGCCGGAGCACTGCAGGACGCTCACTTTAGTAGCACGAAACAAGGTTAGCAGATTTGTAAACAGCTGGCTCTGGGTAATATTTTCTGCTTGTGTATTCTAAAAATACCGCAGGATGATTGCTTTGGTGAAAGCGCCTATTTTTTTTTTTAAAAGCTTTGAACGACATCGTGCTCTAATGATGATGTGAAACGTTCCTTTGGGGATTGGGGATGAGGTAGAGAGGGAGGGGGACATCTTTCCAGACTGGGTACCTGGGATCACAACAACCCAAAGAGCAGCAGACCACTGCAAGGCGGTAGATTCTTGACCCACACAGGCCATCACGTCAGGACCCTGGTTTATCAAACTGCTCCAGAGAATGTAGGTGCCTTGAAGGTAGGGCTTTCCCCTTTTGTTTTCTCATCTCCAAAACCAAGCCCAGTATCTAGTACTTGGCTTAACAGAACCGGTAACAGAGCCCTGACTCTGGAATCAGAGGATGCAGTTAAGATCCACCTCTGACGCTTCCTATGCCAAGCAAATAAGCCTTCATTAAGTACCTACTAGATGCCAGGCACTGTGCCATGTGCTGGAGATACAAAAATGGCACCAAAAAAAGGGGGGGCAGCTAGGTGGTACAGTGGATAGAGTACTGGCCCTGAAGTCAGGAGGACCTGAGTTCAAATCTGGTCTCAGACCAAACACTTGACACTTAGTAGCTGTGTGACCCTGGGCAAGTCACTTAACTCCAACTGCCTTTAAAAAAAAAAAACCCCACAACCCAAAAGCCCCAAGAAAACAGTCTCTGCTCTCAAGGCGCTCCCGGTCAAATAGTGGAGACAGCATGTTATAGACATAGATATAGATATAGATGTGTACATATCTATATATGGGTAGGTAGGTAGGGATAGGGATCAATATGCTGGTTCATAGGTATGTGTATATGTGTTGCATATGTACATGTATTTACATATGCATATATACATGTGTATATGTGTTGCATATGCACATGTATTTACATATGCATATATACATATACATCTATGTGCATATATACAAGCATACACACATGTACAGACATGCAAACATATACCCATATACAAACATATGATATGTATATATTATATTTTATGTGTGTGTCATATATGATACATACATACACACTCATATATACATGCACATATATACATTTATACAGATATACATGCATACACATATAAATGTGTGTTCTATATATTGATATACGTGTTGTACATAATATATGCACATATATTATCATATTATACATATTTTTATATGTGATAAATTGGAAACTATCTCAGAGGGAAGGCACTAAGATTCCAGAGGCCTGGGAAAGGCATCTTGGAGAAGGTGAGACTTTAGCTGAAACTTGAAGAAGCCACAAGACAGAGATGAGGGAGGAAGAGGGTTCCAAGCAAGGGGGACAGCCAGTGAAAATGCTCCAAGAAAGGAGACGGCTGCCTTCTACGAGGAACACATAGGGGGCTAAGTAATTGAACTGTGGAGTATGTGCAGGTGAAGGAAGATAAAAGGACACTGGAAAAGTAGGAAGGGGACAGGTTATGAAGGACTTTAAAAGCCAACAGAGGATATTTTATTTGATCCCTCAGGTAATAGGGCATCTCTGGAGTCGATTAACTAGGGGAATGGCACAGTTGGAGCTCCTTGAGATCAGGGCTTGTTCTTTTGCCCTTTTTGTATCTCCAGAACTCATCACAGCATCTGGTTTTTATTATGTGCTAATGAAGGCTTATTGATTGACTGAACTTGAGAAAGATCACTTTGATAGCAGAGTGAAGGATGGACTGGAGCAGGGGAAACATTTGAAGCAGGGAGACCAGCCACAAGGCCACTGCAATAGTCCAGACATGAGGAGATGAAGGCCCATACCAAGGTGGTGTCAGTATCAGAGGACAGAAGGGGTCATATCCGAGAGATGTTGCGAAGGGACAATTGATAAGACTTGGCAGCAGAGGCCTACATGACCTTGGGCAAGTCATTTGCCAATAAGTCCCAAGTATCTGTTAAATAAGGATGTTAGACTAGACGGACTGGTCTAGTCTAAACAGGGTCCTTTCCACCTCTCTATCTGGGATCTATGAACATAATAAGTGCTTAATTCAATGTCTGTGGCAGTTTGTGCCTGAAGAAAAGAGGGGACCATATACTTCTCTGTTCTGAGAACAGCACCCCATCCAAGAAGGATGTGTCTAGAGTTTCTGGGGGCAGCTGAGGCTGAAGATCCAGGACTGGGAGAGAGCTCACAGGCCACCTCGTCCTATTTCTTCATCTTATAAAGGGAAGCGGTGGGGCATATATCAAGGCGTGAGATAGCAGAACCTTTGGGAAAGATATGGGGAGGGAAGGGGCAGGAATGACCCAATTGGGGACATGGGTCCCTTCCTTCTTCCATGTAGCCCTGCTTTCATGCAACACTCTTTCTGTGATGAATAGATATTTCTAGGAGGAAGGAGGGAGGGATGGGGGAGAGAGAGAGAGAGAGAGAGAGAGAGAGAGAGAGAGAGAGAGAGAGAGAGAGACAGAGAGACAGAGAGAGAGACAGAGACAGAGAGACAGAGAGAGAGAGAAGAAGAAGAAGAAGAAGAAGAAGAAGAAGAAGAAGAAGAAGAAGAAGAAGAAGAAGAAGAAGGAGGAGGAGGAGGAGGAGGAGGAGGAGGAGGAGGAGAAGGAGGAGGAGGAGGAGGAGGAGGAGGAGGAAAGAACGGGATAAGACCTAAAAAGGCAACACATATCAGAAAAAATGAACCTCCTTTCTTTGCAGAAGTAGGAGACTATGGGAATATACTGTCAGACTCAGTTGGTATGTTGAAACTTTTCTCCTCCTCTTTTTTTATTCTTTTTACATGAGATATCTCACTTGATAAAGGGGTAGGGGAGGAATCAATTCAGAAGTAAAAGTGATATAAAAACACAGAATATCCATAAAAAGAAAACAAATAAATGTTTGTTGAATTTCACTGAATTGAAATCCACTGCAATCATGAGTGGGATCAACAGGCCATCAACAGTCCTCTGCCCATTGCTCTGATGCTCCATGATTTGCCCAGACTCTAGGCCATCTCTTCAGTCCCAGGACTCCATCTCAATAGACTCCCTTAGCACCTGTGGTTAGATAAGCTGGAGTCTGCACAGCAGAAGAAGCCAGTCAAGATGCTTAGGGGCTTTGAATTTCTGCTGGATGTCATCCAGTTGAAGCAAATGAGGCTTCGGGCAGACATGAAAGCTGTCATGAAATGTTTGAAAGACTACCACCTGAAGAGGGGTTACTCTCAGTCATTTGGCCCCCAGAGGCAGAACTAGCATGAAAGGGGAGAAATTACAAAGAGGCAAATTTAGGTTCCTTTGTACAGGCTATCCCCCAGACCGGAATGCTCTCTCTCCTCACCTCCACCCCTAGGTATCCCTAGGTCACGCCATCCAAGACTCAACTTGTGTCACCTTCAACAGGAAGGCTTTCCTCATTCCCTTAGTTATTAGTGAAATGATTTATTTATTAGTAGGTGCTTTATAGATGTTTCTTAAATTGAATTGAATTGAATTTAGTATAGATGTTGTACTTATTATACAACCTCAGGTATACACTATCTGTGTGACCCTGGACAAGTCACTTACCCTCTGCCTGCCTCAGTTTCCTCAACCATAAAATGGGGCTCATAATGGCACTTACCACAAAGGGTTGTGGTGAGAATCAAATGAGATGAGGAGTGTAAAGGGCTTGGCACTGGGCCTGGCACATAATAAATGCTTGCTCTCTTCCCTTTCCAGTTCCCATATCTGTACACTTTGTATACCCAAGTAGAATGTAAGCTCCCTGAGGGCAAGGACTGTTTCATTTTTGTAACTTTAGCCCCTAGCATAAAGTCTGTAATATAGTAGTAGGAGATTAGCAAATGTTTGCTGAATTGAATTAGGATTAAAGGATCATCAATTTTGATTGAAACCCCCTTGTTTTACAGATGTGGAAACTGAGGCACAGGGAGGTGAAATGATTTGCCCAAGGTCACACAGGTAGGAAATATCAGTGGCAGGATTGGAACCCAGGGCCTCTGATTCCAGAGCCAGTGCCCTTTCTGCTGAATTGATGGAAGTGAAAACTTTCCCACAATTAGAGAAGCCTCAGAGTGGAACAGATTGCTCCCCCACACTCTGAGGGAGTGAGACCCTCCTACTAGGGATCTTGAAGCAATGACTAGATGACTAGTTGTTGAGTGTGCTGTTGGTAGGATTCTTGTTTGGGTGTGGGTTAGACTGGATAGCCTTGAGGTCCCTTCCAACTGGACATTCTATGATTCTGTCATTCTGGGACTCCAGGTATGGGGTCTGAAAAAACCCTTGTTAGAATCAGACACTGCTTCTTGCATTGAAGAAACTGCACTCTGATGATGAAGAAATACACGAGGAGACAAAGGCAGTGGAGGCATCTATCTGCTCCCTCAGAGAATGCTCTGAAACCCAACCAGAGGGTCCCCAAAATAAATCCAAATCTGCCGCCAAGTTAGAAAGATTCCATTTGACAAATATGCCCCCATTCCAATCCAATCAGTCCAGTCTGGGAGCTGTCCACTGAACTGGGTGGCTGGCTCATTCAACTCATTTGCTTAAAAGCAAGGGAGAAATGCCCATTTATTCTGATATTGTTTCCATACTGACTCTAACAAGCTCGTTAAAAAAAGGTTAAGCCCTTTCTAATCCCCTGAATGTGCCCACAAGACTCCAGCACAAATCCAGGAACCTTCTTCACTTCATTTAGAATCTTTGTAAACTAATTGGAGTATGGAACTGGGGTCTAATTGGTGTTCGTATGGATCAAATTACTCCAATCTTGTTTTCAAATTAAAATTTAGCCATTCAGCCCTAAAGTCAACAAAGGCAATGAATGAGTTCTGATCATTGGAACCAAGTACTTTGCTCTCATCCACTTAAAGTAGAGATTCTTAACCTGGAGTCCATGAACTTGATTTTTAAAAAATAGGACTTTAATCTAATCAGTTTCTTTTGTAATCCTACATGTTTTATTTTGTGCATTTAAAAATGTGATTCTGAGAAGGGATCCATAGGCTTCATCAGCCTGCCCCAAGGTCCAAGGGACACACACACAAACACATACACACACACACACACACACACACACACACACACACACAGAGTTAAGAACACCTACTCTCAAATAACCGCACCTTAAAAAGAAGTCAGAATAAGGATGGAGATTAAGGACAGAAAAGGAGTAGCTATTCAGCGCTCCGTAGCTGCTATCAAACCCCACCAGACTGTAAGCACACAAATTCCTTCCAACCAGCCCCAGTGAGAAAGGTTTGAGCCCACTCAAACACCAGCTTTCTGTCTGTCTCCTCATTTCTGAAATGTGCCTTTTCTAATTATTCAAGTTACATATGGAACACATGAGGAATGTAGGGATGTGTCCTGCCTTCTCCACTAAGAATGTCAGGGTTGCTGGGTTTTGAACCAGATTCCTGCCTTAGGGGGTTCAAGCTTCTTTTCTCTTGGCCCCAAAGCAAGTTTTGACTTCCAATGAATATGATTAACTCTTCCCTCCCTGCTGCTCCTTAGGGACATGCCAACTGTTCGACAATAACCTCTCAAGAGGTCAAGACCTAGGTTATATATTTTAATAAGCCTTAGAGAGTTCTGAGAAAAGGCATGGTCAGGATTTGATAAAGATTATGTACAAGTCCATTAATTCAGGCTAGGTATTCAAGGGAAGAGGAGAGTCTGATTGGTTTTAGTGGAAAGTTCAAATTGGGCTCTAAAAGAAATGAAGTTGAGTACTTTCAAGTCTAAAAAGGGGTACTGACTTATTTTCTTCCTTTGCAAGGAGATAAGCATCATTTGTAATTAGCACACTGACTGAACTCCCAAGACTGTACTTTAAGGTCTAGTTTTTATAATGATTGAGAACAATGGTATTTCTGTAAGCTGAATATTCCTCCTCTGACTCTTATTTTTTTGGTTTTCTTTTTTTAATTAATTTATTTTGATTTATCAACAATCACTTCCATAAGCTTTTCAATTTTACATTTTTCTCCCCCTCCCTTCCCAAGATGGCTTGCAATCTGATATATGCTATACATATACATTAAACATATTTTCATATTAGTGATGTTGTAAGGAAGAATTAGAACCAATAGGAGGAACCACCAGAAAGAAGAAACCAAACACAACAGAAGGAAAAAAAATAGCAAATAGTAGCTTTGATCTGCATTCAAACTCCACAGTTCTTTCTTTGGATGTGGATGGCATTTTCCATCATGAGAACTTTGGAGATGTCTAAGTTCCTTGCATTGCTGAAAAGGGCTAAGTCTATCAGTTAGTCATTGCACAACGTGCCTGTCACTACGTACAATGTTCTCCTGCTTCTGCTCACTTGACTCAGCATCAGTCCATAGAAGTCTTTACAGGTTTTTCTGAAGTCTGCCTGCTCATCATTTCTTATAGCACAATAGTATTCCATTACATTCATATTCCACAACTTGTTCAGTCGTTCCCCAGTGGATGGGCATCCTCTCAATTTCCAATTCTTTGCCACCACAAAAAGAGCTGCTATAAATATTTTTGCACATGTGGGTCCTTTCTCCATTTGTATGATCTCTTTGGGGATACAGCCCTAGAAGTGGCATTGCTGAGTCAAAGGGCATGAGCATTTTTGTAGCCCTTTGGGCATAGTTGCAAATTGCTCTCCAAAATGGTTGGATCATTTCACAACTTCACCAGCAATGCATTTAGTGTTCCAATTTTCCCACATCTTCTCCAACACTTTCCTGTTTTGTCATGTTGGCCAATCTTATAGGTGTTATGTGGTACCTCAGAGTCATTTTGATTTGCATTTCTCTAATCGATAGTGATTTAGAGCATTTTTTCATATGACTATAGATGGCTTTAATTTCTTCATCTGAGAACTGCCTGTTCATATCCTTTGACCATTTATCAATCGGGGAATGATCTGTATTCTTATAAATTCGACTTAGTTCTCTATATTTTAGAAATGAGGCCCTTATCAGAGACACTGGTTGTAAAAATTCTTTCCCAGTTTTCTCCTTTCCTTCTGATCTTGGCTGCATTGGCTTTGTCTCACTCTACTTTTTGTTCAGCTGATATTTGACCCACATAAGCTTCTGCATTATCCAGCTTCTCAAATAAGTAGCATGAATGGATGGATAAAGTAATTTATTAATTAATTTAAAGGCATCTATTATCAAATTCTTATTATGGGCCAAGCATGGTACTATATGCTGGGATACAAATATAAAAACCAAGGCAGCATCTTCCCTCAAGGAACTTATATTCTAATTAGGGGGTGGTGCTTAGAGAGGGTTGGAAAGAGCACTGAACTAGGAGTCCTAGCTCCAACTAAGTAGACTATAAGGTCCTCTAGGGAAGGGACAGCTTTTCATTTATTGTCTTTGTATCCCCAGCACCTAGGACAGCACCTTGCAATAGAAACTACCCAATAAATATTGGCTTAGTAGACCTTTAGTAGACATGTGATTCTCTAAGCCTTATTTCTCTTGTCTATAAAATGGGGGCATAAAAGCTACTGAAGATATTTTATAAGACTGTCATAAGAATCATATGAAGGAATCCATGTAAAGTGCTTTACAAAATTTAAAGATATAAATAAAATGCTCTGGAAACATGAAGGCATTCTATGAATGTCAGATATTATAACTCTTAAAGCCAGGCACATCTTCCTGGATAAGGACAATAAAGATGCTTGTTGGACTAGCTCTCGGATCCATATCAGTTTAAGGTCACCCTGAAGAAAGGTCAGGCTGGGTAAGGTCAGCAGGGGACCTGAGCTGTCATGTTGAACTCCTGTGAGCAGCTGACAGTGACTGTCTACCCACCCCTACCCTAGAGGGGAGCTCCCCCCGGATGCTCTGGGCCCTGTTCCTGAAAGAGAACGGCTTTCTTCCCAGCTCTGAGAAGTTACAGAAACTTAAAATGAGTGCTGCAGGCTGGTACTTTGCCAACTCTCAGGGTATGGATGTCTGTGAGGCTCTTGAATGATGAAGCTAATTCAACTGGCAAGGATGATTCTGGGAGGGTGAGAAGGAAAGCAAATGGTTTGTCCTGCCTGTAGCTGCTTGCATTTGGAAACAGTAACCCAGCTATCTAGAGCAAAAGCTCACGGCCCACTTCCTATGGAGAATACTGGAGCCAAATACTTTCAAGGCTTTGTCCTGAACCAAGGTTCTGGAGTCATAGGACCTGGGTTCAAATCCCTTGACCTTGGACAAGTAAGTCACTTCACTTCCTCGATCCTCAGTTTCCTTATCTGTTGTTCATCCTGTTTTTCAAAGAGAACCAGTGACATCATGGGGTGATGTCTTGACTTGCTCATGAATTGGATTTAAGTGAGACAGAGTTACACAAAATCATAAGCCTCGCTCTCTCTTCCTGAATCATCAAAGTCCAGGGGCAGGACACAAGTCAGGACAACATGGCCTGGGAGGCAGTGGATGGCCTTGCTGTCTTTGATAGCTGACCCAGCTCTAAGCTCTCCATAGCACCCGCTTCAGCTGCTTTCGTGACTGTTGGAACAAACTCTTTTCATCTGCAACGGTTGAACTAGATGGCCTTTGAGGTCCCTTCCATCTCTGAATCTATGATCCTGTGGATGGGAGTTCTAATCCCAGCTCCTTCACTTACCACATCACCAATGTCTTCATCCTGCTCTCGGTTTTCTCACAGGCAACATGAGGGTGAAGATCTCTAAAGGCTGTCTCAGCTCTAACTTCCTATGAACCTTGAGCAAACCAGTTTCACCTTTAAGCCTGTTTCCTCCCCTACATATAAAGTGAGAAAGTTGGACTAGGCAATCTCTTAAGTCCTTTCTGTTGCTCAAGTTATGCACTCTACTATACTGTATTATATTGTACACAATTTAAGGGTAGCCCAAGATTTTTCTGAACATAAAATCCATGAAAGAGAGTAGTCTAGAATAATCTCAGAGTTTGATTAGAGCCAGGTTGAGAGGACTTCATATTCCAAACAGGGGAGCACGTATTTAATTCTAGGGATCATAGCATTGTAGAGTCATAGAAATAAAGTGAAAAGGGACCTCAGAGACTATCTAGTCTAAGACCCCCATTCTACAGACAGGGAAACTGAGTCTCAGGGAGATGAAATAATTTGCCCAAGGGCACACAGGTGGGATGATTCTAGGATCATAACTCTAGACCTAGAAGCAACCTCAAGGGCTTGTACTAGACGCAGGGGTGGGGAACTTGCGGCCTCAAGGCCACATGTGGCCTTCTAGGTCCTCAAGTGTGGCCCCCTTGGATTGGACTGGACTGAATCGTATTCCATCAAGGGACCTCACTTGAGGACCTAGAGGGCCACATGTCACCTTGAGGCTGCAAGTTCCCCACCCTTGTCAGACAGAGGGGATCCCAGTGGCTCTCCTTTTAGACACAAGGAAACCAAAGTCCAGGCATGTGGAGTGATTTGTCCGACGTTACACAAGTCCTAAGTATCAAGGGTGGGATTTGAACCTAGGTCTTCCAATCCTAATGTAATAGCAAACTATTCAATGCTCGGTTCTTCTTTGAGTAGGTTAGATTTTATTCTCCAGTACTGCTGGTACAGTGGACACAGCACTGGACTTGAAGTCAGGAAGACTCGTTTTCATGAGTTCAAATCCAACCTCAGACATTTCCTAACTGTGTGAACCTGGGCAAGTCACTTCACCCAGTTGGCCTCAGTTTCCTCATCTGTAAAATGAGCTGGAGAAGGAAACGGCAAACCGCTCCAGTATCTCTGCCAAGAAAACCCCAAATGGGGTCACAGAGAGTCAGACAGGACCGAAAAACAACTGAACAACCAGGTACCTGTCACTCAGGGGGTGAGGGAAAAAACCATGATGTCCCCTAAAATGGCCTCTAAGCAGAAGTAAGGTGGGTTTTGTCAACTGTGCTTATGGATCCCCAAGAAAGAGCAGGAAGTTGTGGCAAGGGGTCGTTTCAGCATAACATACTGAAGGCGGGTTGCTTGTCAGGAAGAGAATACAAAGCAGGTCTCTGAAGGCAGGCCATCCAGCCTGTATTCTATTTTAAAATGAAGCCCTTGCTGCTACCTTGATGACTTTGTAGAATTTACACTAGAAGGGCAGAAAATGTCACATCTTCTCACTTCATTCCCCACTTCTGTATGTCCTTGGCAAAAAAAGTCAAATGCTGCTGTTTCCAAATAGCTCTGGAGCAAGCAGTCACAGGAAAGGATTGTAGTGTGTCCTCGATGAAAGGGAGCCCAGGCCACAGAGGAAAGCACTGGCCAGCAAGTCAAAAGGCCTGGGCTCCAGGCCCACCTTTGACACCTGCCAGCTGTGGGACCTTGGACATGACCCTCCACCTCTCAGGGCCTTGACTGGCTCATCTGGAAAATAGAGCCGGAAGGGACCTCAGAGGCCAAGTTCTCCAAGCCCCTGATCTTACAGATGAGGAACTAAGGCCCAGAGAGGATGAGTTGCACAAAGTCATACAGGTAGTTAGAGGCAGAATGAGATTAGAACTCAGGTCCTGTGACACCAAGTTCAGTTTTCTGAGAATCCCCTTTATTTCTCATATTCTAAGATCAGAGGATTTCACTAAATTTTGGAATTGGAAGGGAGTTCAGAGGCCATGCTGCCCATGCCTAAACCAGATTCCTTTCAATAATTTCCCTAACAAATGGATATATTTTTAATTTTACGTTTTCTTAGGCTTTCTTTTAATAATGATGATTATGATAACAATGATAATTAGCATTTATATAGCCTTTAAGGTTTACAGAGTGTTTTGCAAATATCATCTCATGTCATCCTCATAGCCACCCTGGGAGGTGCTAATGTTGTCTCCATTTTACAGATGAGAAAATTGAGACTGGCAGACGTTAAGTGACTTGCCCAGGATCATGGTGTCTGAGGCCGGATTTGAACTCAGATCTTCCTGACTAACTCTAACCCAGCACTCTATCCACTATAACACGTAGCTGAAGATATTGCCTAAATTACCTGAATTTTCTTCTGTCCTTCCCCTTTCCTCCCCTTCCCAGAGAACTATCCTATGTAATATATAATTTATAATATATAAAATTCATTATATATTATGTTTTTAAAAGAAAGAAGAGGAAAAAGATCAATACTGATTAGTACATCAAAAATTAAACTTCTGAAAATCCATGTCTGTAGACCTCCCACCTCTGCAAAGGAGAGGGGGAGGTGTCTTCTCACACTATTAGGTTCCCATTAGTACAAATAATCTAATTCATACTGCATATTTCCAATGGGCTGGAACCAATGACCATATTTTACATAATTAAAACTTCTTCCAGTAGGGCAAATTGGAATACATGAGACCACTTCATGGGATTCAAGTGTCTCTTCTTTGGGGCTAAGCTTAACAAAGGGATATTTAATCTTTGTTTAAAGGCATCTAATATGGAGAGAACCAGCACTTCCTGAGGTGGTCCATTCCACTTGGAAATAGCACTAGCTGCTAGGAAGCTTTTCCTGATATCGAGCCTAAGTTTGCTGCTGTACAAATTCAACTCATTCTGGTTCTGCCCTCGAGGGCCAAGCAGACTAAATCTAGTTGTCTTCCAGGTGACAGCCCTTCAAACACTTGAAGACAATTATCATACCCCCCCAAAAAAACTTTGCCACCCACCCCACAGAAGCCTTTTTTTTTTCCAGGCTTAACATTAGTTTCTTCTTAACATGGAGTGAATTAATTCAAGGCCTTTTGTCATTCTGTGGGTTCTCTTCTGGATGTCCCCTACCTCGTTGGTGTCCTTCATAAAATGTGGTGACCAATCTCAAGGCAGAGAGACCTTAGACAGCTTCTAATGCCCTCATCTCATAGATGAGGAAAGTAAGGTCTGGGGAGGCTAAGTAATGTGCCCAGGGTCAAACAGACAGTAGGTGCCAAGCCAGAATTCCAACCCAGGTTTTTGACCACTTTCTTATTTCCTTTCAGAAATATTTGAAAGTCACACTCCATCACACTACATTAGACTTCCAAAGCAGTTTTCCCAAGAGACCTCTCCACGGGCTACAGAGAGAACCTAATACATCACCATAAACCATCCCCTCCCCCCAACCCAGAAAAGAAAAGGCGAGGAAGGGAGTCTCAGTGGCACTTTGGAGATGATATACTAAGGCGGAGAGAGGGAAGTTCCAGAAACTGGCTCATTCAGTGAGTCCAAGATTAGAGCGAAGCTAGAACCCAGGCTGCTAACTCCTCAGTCCACAGTACATCGTAGCCTCTCTCCATAGCAAAATGTCCTTTGGCACTTGCAGGCTGAGTCCCTTCTGCAGTGACTTTGCTCTCACCACCCACAGGATTCCATTGCAGTACTACTCCCCTGATGCCAGAGAGATCCTGGATTTCTGGCAAACCAGAATGGACCAGGGCATGAGTACAGAATATTAAGCTCCATGAATAGAGCCTGAAATGCCCTTATGAGACCAATTAACTAAGAACTTCCATCAGGGTACCAACTTAATTAGTAATAGGACTCTGTCAGTGAAAGGGCTGTGGGATCCCACGTGCATATTTATCAGATCTTCCATGACCAGGAAATACCAAAAGGGGGAAGGTGCTTCCGAGCCTGAGTCAGCACTCTCGGGGAATATTTAATAGGAGTTCAGGGGAGATGGGGATTCAGCATGGTATGGTGGAAAGAACACACTGACTCATGTCTTTTTCTTCCTCGGTATCTCTCCCCCAAAGCGCCTAGCCTAGGGCTGGACACAGTCATTTGAACAATTGCTGGCCAGATGAATGAATGAATGATGTTTTGGAGAAATTACTGGATTTTGAGAGAGAGTCTGAAAGAGTAGATAGAGGGTGGATGGCAAAGCCCAGAGGTCTTTAGGTTATATAAGTGGTTAAGATGGCAGTGCCAGGGGTCTTCAGGGCAGACAGAGGTGCCCTCAGTGATGACTCTTCCCATCAATTCATGACTTCTGATGGGGTTCTGGCATAGCCCTGGGAGGGGGCAAAGGGGGAAGAGTATAGGGCCAAGGTGCCCTCATGGTGGCAGGCTGAGGGCAAGGGAAGGGGCAAGTCACCAAGAAGCATACATAGCTATTGTTTTCCTGTACCCTGAATATAGCCTTGTGGTGTCCCATATTCATGCTTTAGTCACATCATTTTTTCTGCCAAGAATTCCTCCCATCTCTATTCCCATATCCAAATTCTATATATCCCTTCAGGCCCAATTCAAGTTTTAGCTCCTCATTCCCAGATTACTGCAGGGCACGGTACCTTCCTCTTAAGTGGAGACACTTACTCTCTGCACCACTCAACTAAAAACGGCTAAAATGCTAATATAACATCCAGCATTATCATTTAACTTCCTGTGTGCCGAAGCTCCCTAGACGCTAAGCTGTCTGAGGGCAGAAACTGGATCTTATACAGCTTTTGAAACCCCACAGTGCCCTGCGCACAGCAAGTGGTATACAGGGAGATATGTATTGAACTTAGAATCAGGAAACCTAGGTTTGCAGCTTGGATCTGACACATACAGAAGTGTGTGCCCTCAGGCCAAGCTCTGAGCTTCTGTTTCCTTACCCATAAAATAGGAATAATAATGTTTGCAGACCTATGCATGAAAGCATAAACATTTCTTAGGTGCTTACTATATGCCAGGGACCTTTGCATGGGAAGTATTATGAGAGAAAGGCTTTAAAACCAAGATAAATATGAGCTGCTCTTTTTAAGAATAAAATCTCATTAAATATTTGGTCACCAAGTGATGAGAACAAAGTCAGGGCATTGGGTTCCAGGACCTCCTGGAATATTGGCATTCCTCATTTTAAGTAAACTCAATATAAAGAAATACAGGTTCACAAAATAGACATATTAGGATTTCATTTTCCATTTTACAAAAGGACTCTTCACTTGACAAAATGATTTCTCGCAGGATTCCTTTCAAGTTTCTCTAGTGTAGTTAATTAAAATAGAATTTGATTTAATGAAACTCAGCTGACACATACTTTGGCAGGAATGCATTTATGGCATGAAGTGAGACACATAATTTAAAAGATTAAAATGCCGTTGAACCTAGAGTTTGAAAAAGAAGCCATTGGAGGTCACTATCTGAAAGAGGAATATGCAAGCTGTAATGTAAACTGGGAGAATTTAAAAAAATAAGTCATCTACTATGCTACCGCCAGCTCTCGAGGTCCCGTGGCTCGGTGGATTTTGCAGTTATAAAAAGATGAAGATGTTATCAGTTTACTCCACCCAAGTTAACAAGCATTTGTTAAGTGCCTTAGTATGTGCAAGGCTCTGTGTTGAATGCTAGAATTATTCTCTTTAGTATCATGTTTTGGTTAGGTCAAGAGAGACCTGAGTTCAAATGCTGCCTGATAACTACTAGTTGTATGACCATCGGGGATCCACTCCAATTCAATAACCATTTGTTAGGTGCCTAACCTATGTGAGGGACATGAGGATAGGGGGAGGTGTGCTAAGGTAAAACATACCTTCAAATACCTTACATCTTACTGGGGAGACACAGTAATGTAAAGACAGGAATATAAACATGATACTTAGATGGGAAGGGAGAAAACACGAACAACTATGGTTCCCAAAGGAGAGGGGATGTGACCTGAATGTTGAAGGATGCCAAATACATTAAGAGGCAAAGGTGAGAAGGGAACGCATTCCAGGAATGATGGCCGGACTATGCAAAGGCACAGAAGTGAAAGATGGAATTATACACTTGGGGAACAATAAGAAGGCCAGTTTCCTTGGAATAGAGAATATGTGAAGGAGATTAGTATAAATTATGATGGGAAAGGGAGGTTCAAGCCAAATTATAAGCAGGGCCATAAATGACAAGCAACTTCTTTTAGAGGCAAGAAGGAGCAATAGTTAGTTCATGAGCAAGGAAGCAATATGGCCAGATTCGGATTTTAGGAACATTATTTTGGCAGTTATATAGAGTATGTATTAGAGGATAGAAAGACTAGAAGTTGGGGGGTCTAATTAGGAAGTTTCAAGAGTTTAATTGAGAGACCATGAGGGACTTAACTAAGGTGGTGGCCATGTGAGTGGAGGGAAAGAGACAGGTCAGGCAACTGATCAACAGACACTTATTAAGTACCCGCTCTGTGCCAGGCACTGTACCAAGCACTGGAGATATAAAGAAAGGACAAATGCTCCCTCCCTGGCTTATTGAAGATGTGAGCAGTCACCGGCAGGCAAAGGAAGAAGACAAACAGGAAGGATGTCCTCAGGGGTGACTCTTCCCACCATCTCATGACCCTCTGATGAGTTCTGGGATAGCCCTGGGAGGGGGAAAAGAAGGAAGGGGGAGCAGGACAGAGAGGTGGAGCGAAGGGCAATGTCTGGAGTCTCTTAGGAGGCAATGGAAGAGGAGATAGTAAGGTCTAGGGCTCCTTTATCTCATCAGAAGGAACAAAGTTGTTGACTCTTGCTTTATCCAACATGTGATTGGATACAATCTAATAGGAGAGAGAACATGGAAACAAATATGTATATGCAAAATATAGACGAGATAGAAGGCAGCCTTTAGAGGAGAAGGCACTAGCAGCTGGGGGCAGGAGGGAGGGGAGGAGGAACCAATGAAGACTTCCTGCAGTAGGTGCTATTTATTCCTGTTCAGTCATTTCAGTCATGTCTGACTCTCTGTGATGCCTTGTGGGCTTTTCTTGGCAAAGATATTGGAGCGATTTGCTACTTCCTTCTGCAGCTCATTTTACAGAACAGGAAACAGAGGCAAAAAGGGTTAAGTGATTTGTCCAGGGTCACACAGTTAGTAAATGTCTGAGGTCAGATTTGAATTCAGGAAGATGAGTCTTCTTGACTCCAAGCCCAGCACTCTATTCACTTCATCACTGCTTATACCAAGCCCTAAAAGAAGCTAAGAATTCTGAGAGGTTAGGAAGGAAACAAGAATTGTTGTGGAGGCAGAAATCAACAATACTTGGCAAATATCTAGAGATGAGTGGGAGAGAAAGAGAAAGCAAGTCACCAACTTTGTGAGCCTCATCTTTCTCTTCTTAAGTGAAGGGCTTGGATGAGATCGATGGTTCTAGAGGACCCTCCCAGCTCCAGATTCACGATCCTCTGATGCCTGTAGGACCTACTCAACAAGGTTAATGTAAGACTAATGTGAGACAATAAATGTAAAATGCTTTGCAAACTTTCAAGCAACGTATAGATGCCAAGCATTATTATTGTCTGGCATCTTTTATAACTTTTCATAAGTAGGTGTCTTGCCTCACTGATTATATGGCCTGTGAGGGGAGGAGCCATGTCTTGTAAATCTTCTGTCAACGTTATGGTACTTGGCCTGCTGCCCCGTGTACTGTGGATATTCAACATTTAATTGTGGGGTTGATTAAATGAAGGTACCAAAGCACCACATACAAAATGCCCATGACCCAAAGCTCAAAATTAGGTCCACAATTACACACTGATGCCTCAGTCAGCCAGAAGAATCAATATGAGAAGCCAATAATATGGCCTTCCCCCACCCAGGGTAAAGCCCACCTAAGAGGCAGAACATGGCTTATTCCAACAAATCAGGGGCTTAGAGTTTTTACAAATACTAAAGGTAATTTGGTGAAGTCATCTAAAAATCAAGTCCATAAAAAGACCCTCTCTACCTACACTTTTCCCCAAACTCAATGAAAAAATGAGCTCCATCAGTTATCCACTTGGGCACAAATTCCAAGCTTCTATTTATGCCCTACATTCATTCCTTCATTCAACATTCATTACCTACCATGTGGCTAAGCACTGGGCTAGGCAGAGACAAAAAGTATAGATAAGAAAAGGTCCCTACCCTCGTGGAGCTTAGGAGGAGAGGTTACATATTCAAGTAAATATTTCATACATTAAGGATCCGAGATTTTGTGGATGGTCAGACCTGTTATTTCTTTGCCATAGGTAACTTCCAATGAGAAAACTCCTTTCCTCAGATGCTGATCAGTATCTACTCCGCTACTTATGGTCTTAGACAGTTGACTATGGCACTAAAAGGTTTGGTGACTTTCCAGGGATAACACGGCCAGTATGTGTCAGAGGAGGGCCTTGAATCTAGTTCTTCCTAACTCTGAGGCCCTCTATCCACTATGCTACATTGTCTATCCAATAAATAATACACCAGGATAAAATATTTATGAATATTCATCATCTCTAGGAAATACTGGAGGCCTCAAATAATTGATGACTATATTTGATCATGAATAATAACAATACTCTGCTACTTTGAAGGATGCATGATCTCTTCAGGGTGGTTACCCTGCCACAGTGTAGGTTTCATCTCCTCCACATTGTCTTAATGATGATAATATTGATGGCTAGCATTTAGATAGCCCTTTAAAGTTAGAATAGTACTCTATATGAATATATTGGATCCTTGCAACAAACTTGGGAGGTAGGTACTATTATAATTGTTATTATTTCAATTTACATCTGAGGAAACTGAGACTTCCACCTGCTCAGGATCACACCTACAAGCATTAGAAAATAGGATTCAAGGGGGCAGCTAGTGGGCAGTAGATAGAGCACTGGCCCTGGATTCAGGAGGACCTGAGTTCAAATATGGCCTCAGACACATAACACTTACTAGCTGTGTGACTCTGGGCAAGTCACTTAACCCCATTGCCTAGCCAAAAAAAAAAAAAGCAGAAAATAGGATTCAAACACAAGACTTCCTAACTCCAAGTTCACTGCTCTCTATCCACTCCTCCACCTAGCTGCCTAAATGCCTGAGCCTATGTATAATCTCACTTGGCTAGGGTTTTCTTTTTCTTTATGTTTTCTTTTCATCTCTAGATAGAAGATAAAAACAGTAGTGTGACAGTGAATTACTTAGACATTTAGCATAAAAGCATTGTTGAAGGTCATTTTATGAGGGAGATATTTGAAAAGAGGGTCAACATGCTTTACAGGAAAGTCACCAGAGGTTCCAGAGGTTGAGAGCTCAAGGGTGATCATTCTTTCAGTTTGAGGAGAGATCTTCCCATCTGCCCAAAGAGGCAACACCAGGTGCCACCAGAGACAAATAAACTCTTCAGAGACCTGTGGGAAAAGAGTCCAAATATGGTACCTAACTTTGAAACCTCTGGTGATTGGCCTACTAAAGTATTGACCTGAAGACTTGTTGTCCAGGAACTGGAAGGTTGGTAAAATTACTTCCCCCTTCCTCCTTTAGACTTTTAAATCAGGACCCTGGACAGAACTTCCATTAAAAGGCATTTGAGCACACTGGCAAACACTAGGTAAACACTTGGACAGGACAAATTGAGATTTTAGACAATGCTGAAGAGTAGTTCTGCTGCTCTTGAAATCTAATCCTATACTCTGTTCGCTTTGATTCCACTTTAGAAAAATGTACTCTAATCTACGTATCAGTATGAAATTCTTTTGGGTCACATGAAGTTAGGAGACATGAACTTCAATGGAATGGGGGCCAAAACAGGAGAGATTTATGCATTATTGTAGTTATTCGGATCCTTAGATATAAATCTAAGCTGGGGAATTAAATAAAAATCTTAGAACTAGAGGGCCTAGGCCAATTCTATCTGTACAGGGACTAAGGACTTAGAAAGTGCAGGTCCTCCTCACACCTGGGGAGTTATTCAAGCTGGTGGCTCAGCACTTAAGGTGCCATCTGCTGGCCTATACAAATAAACCCCACACACATAGGCCACCATTACCACCACCAGCACCATTCCAGTGCCAATATAAAGCAAATATTCTTGTGAATGGGAACATTCCTATTCACATATACAATTCTTATCTATGTCCTCCTGAAATAGTAATTCACATTCTTATAGAGCTTTAATAATCTTTTATATGGTATTTCCTTCAGAACAACCCTGTGAGGTTAACAGAGTGGATTGTGGATGTGTGTGTGTGTGTGTGTGTGTGTGTGTGTATTTTGCTAGACCTGTGATTTCACTGGTATAAGAAACTCCTAGTGAAGAAATCCCTCAATCCAAGAAGACTGGCACCTGTACTGAAACTAACAATCTTGCAGAATTGCCTTGGGGCAATGAGAAGTTAAATAATTTCCCTAAGGTCCCATAGCTAACTCCAAGGCAAGAATCCAACCCAGGTCTTCCTGACTCTAGGACCAGCTCTTTACCCACTAAACATAGTTGAAAACATTACTATCCCCAGATCACGGGTGAGAAACTGAAGTTTTTCTGAGAGATGAGATGCCACTGGTGCGCAGCTGGGAAGTTACAAATGTACAGGAGACAGACCCAATTTACTCAGCTCCAAATTCAACCTTCCTCCTTCCCCACCATCCCGCCTTTCACTGCACTACATCGATCACATATATAGAGGCTGAGACTGTACCAAAACTCTCTGGACTGAGCACAAAGCCAATTGGATTATGGGAGAAAATCAAAATACCCAACCAATCGACAAGCATTTGTTAAGTGCCTGCTGTGTGGCAGGCTTTGCGTTAGGTGCTGGAAAGATAAAGACAAAAATGAAATGGTCCCTGCCCTCAGAGAGCTTACATTCTAGCCAGATATTTTGGTTCACAAGTTAACTAATGCCTGATTAATGAAATTCTGGGAGTTTACCAGTGCACAGGATGTCACTCTGTATTCAAATTGATGATATGCAAAAGACCATCTTCCATTTGTTCCTTAAATGAACTGTCAGCACCTGGGAGTAAAAATCTGATAGATGTGTGTACCCCACTTTGTCCTTCCCAAATACCACAGATTCACAGAATCTAAGAATTAGAAAACATCTCAGAGAGTAACTAGTCCTAATGATACCCAAACAAGAATCCCCTCTAAAATGTCTTCAGCCATTGGCCACAGTGAGGAAACCTCCAAGCAATGAGAAACTCACTGTGATTGTAAGACCTGGGATACAAACCCAAGTTATTCCACTCCAAAGTCAACCTTCTTTCTCCCACACCATGCTGCCTTTCACTGCACCTCACTGATCACACATCTAGGCTCTGAATCTATCCCGAAGCTCTTTGTACTGAGCACAAAGCCAAGGAAAATGGAGCTTACATGTCTTATCTCCCAAGATAACCACTCCACTTTGGTAAAGAACACTGGATTTGGAGTTAGAGAACCTGAGTTCAAATCAGGGCTGCCACTGTGTGACCTTGGGTAAGTCACTTCCTAACTCTGTCATTTACTACCTGTGTGATGCTGGGTCAACCATGTAGCATCCCTTGGCCTCATCTATAAAAAGAGGAGATTTGACTAGGTGGCCTCTAAAATCCCTTCTAATTCTTAATCTATGATCCTATGAACACTGATAACACTAGAGCTCTGCTTATGATGACATCAAGCCTAAATCTGCCTCTTTGAAGCATCCGCCCTTGCTCTGAGTTCTTCTAGCTGAACAATTCTAATTCTCTCTCCTGTGTGACAACCCTTCAAATAGCTAAAGACAGGATGGCCCAGATTAAAAGGACGGGTGGCTGGTTCCGGATGCTAACCTCATTCAATTCTCAGTAACTGACACAGGGACTCATTTTGCCTCTTCTCAAGTGAACACACGCATGCAAGCATGCACACACACACACACACACACACACACACACACACACACACACACACACAGTGGGCTCCAATCCATGGGGAGGAGAGACAAATGGAGACCTTTCTGCGTATTCTCTTTGGGAAAATTGCACAAGGTCTATTTCTACTTCTGAGATCAGAAATTTAATGAGATGGTAACAATAACAAAATAATAGCATTCATATAGCACCTTAAAGCTTGAAAAATATTTCACATATCTCATTTGACCCTCCTAGAACTGGATCATTCCTAGCAGCCTGTTGAGACATCAGCATAGGTAGTAAAAAGAAGGGCATGCTATCCTGTCTTTGCTTCCATCCTAATGGAATGCATTTCTCCTCTAGGGAAGCTGCCTATGACAGTAAGGTCTTGATTAAAGGAATGGTTCTAGAATAGTCTCAGGTTCCTGGTCTGGAAGGATGAAAGTTCCTGCTTTCCAGGCAACCACAGGATTGACTTCTTAGAGTAATTTCAATCCTGGGACCACACTGGCTGCTAAGCGTCTCCATGACTCCCCCAAGCACTGGTCTGTTTATGTTTGTTACCACTTGGCCATTGATGGGAAGGGTCTCCTATGAGACCAGACAACTCACTAAGGTTTTTCCATCCACAGTGAAGAGCTAACAAACAGCAGATTATATGAAATTGGAGTTTAGAAGAAAGATCAGGGTGAATAAATAGACTGGTGAGTCAATCAGTCAACAGTTAAGTGCTTAATGGATGTTAGACACTGTGATAAGCACTGGAGATATAATAAAGTTTTTTCAAGGGGTCCCTGCTTTCAAGGAGCTTCCATTCTAACAGGAAAGCCAGCATGCCAATAACGATCTACAAAATATATGTAGTACAAATAGAAGGTAATCTGAGAAGAAAATGAATGGGGGAGGGAGGAGAGAAGAAGGATGAGGAAAGACCTTCTGTAGAAAATGGAATTTGAGCTAAATGCTGAGGGAAGGCAGGAAGTGGAGGTGAGAGGACAGAACATTCTCCGCATGTGGCTTAGCCAGTATAAAGCTGGAGGATGGAATGTCATGTTCAAGGAATGTAGAAAGGAGGCCACCTCACTGTCATTGATTTGGAGAGCGGACTCGGAAGATAGAAAGGGGCCTGGGTTGTGCAATGCTTTACTTTCTAATTGGACTCATCTGAGCTGATAAGATCAGCCAGAGAAAGGGCATAGAGAGGGAAGAGAGAAGACAGGAGACAGAGCCTGGAGAGACACCCACTCACATTCAGTGAGCAAGAAAAGGATGAGCCAGCCACTGACTGAGAAGGAGCAGCCAGACATGGCAGAGGAAAACCAAGAGAGAGCAGAGGTATGGAAGCCCAGGGAGGAGGGAGTGTCCAGGAAGGGGCCCATGAATGGGAAGGATGTCAGAGACCACACTAAGATCAAGAAAGATAAAGGCTGTGGAAAAAGCCATGGATTTAGGCATTAAGAGATCGTTGGTAATCGTCGAGAGAAGAGTTTCAGCTCTTTCAGCTTCCTGGAAGGCACTCAAGAGGTCACCTGGTCTAACCTTTCATATTACATGGGAGGAAACTGAAGCCCAGAAAGGCTAAAACTCCCTGAGGTCACACAGCAAGTTAGAGACAAAGACTGGATTAGGGCCCAGCCCTCTTGGGGCATAATTCAATGCTCCTTTCACTGTAACACATGACATACATCTGTTTCAAGCAACGGAGGCAACTCTGGAATATATAAATGCACAGTTCCCTTTGAAAAGACTGCAGTTTGGATGTATACATTCTGGCATAGTTGTTGTAAACGGATTCAACAAATATTTATTAAGGACAATTCAGAAACTACTCCGACAAGTGGCAGGGTTGAACGATTTCCCCCGTAGTATAAACGTCCCCTCCCTCCCATCTTTAGATTGAAGAATAACATAGTATCAGTCACATGACAGGCAGGGGCTACAGTAGCAACAGGAGTGGATTTGCTGGCGGAGGACCTGGGTTCAAGTCCCAGCATTGTTACTTACTAGCTCTGTGGCATTGGCCAAGTCACTTAACCTCAGTTTTCTCATCTGTAAAATTGAGGGGTTGGTCTAAATGGCTGTTGTCCTCTAGCCCTAAGTAAGAATGACAATTGTTAACATTTACATAGTGCTTTAAGGTTTGCAGAGTTCTATACATATAATATCTCACTTGATTCTTGCTACAATCCTGTGTGGCAGGTGCCATTATCATCCCCATTTTATAGCTAGGGAAACTGAGGCTAAGCTAGGTTAAGTGACTTGGCCAGAGTCACAGTTAGTGAGTGTCTAAGGTGGGATTTGAACTCAGGTCTTCCTGACTCCAGGTGCAGCACTCTATCCACTGACCCATCTAGCTGTCTCCTCTGGATTATTTTCTTAAGTTTAAAGATGGATGGATGGAATGCTAATAGCTACAATCTTATTATTGTTAAATGGTACAGTAGACTGAGTAATGGAGGTTAAGCAAGTTGCTTAACCTCTGCCTCAGTTTCCTTAATTCTCTTGGTAGTTGTGAGGAACAAATGAGGAAAATAAACAAATAGATAGTGAATAATAATAAATTACAAATCTATCATAACAAATAAATAAACTTTGTAAAGTGCTTAGCATACTGCCTGGCTAAGTAGGTAGTTAATAAATGTTCCCTTCCCTTCCCTTTCTGATGTATTCTCACCTGCCCGGAACAGAGGAGGAAACGTCTGTGCCTGTCACTACATACAGGAACTACAGGTGAGAAAATGCTTTTCTGTAGAATGTGGCACTTCCAGGGGAATCGTTTCTTCCCTGGGTGTTCCCAGAGCCACATGCTCCTAGGCTCTCCTGGGAACAGAAGCCAAGAGCAGCCACAGGCAGAGCCAGCCCAAAGGAGAGAGAGCAGAATGAAGTAGGCTAAGCCCAGCCCCTAGAGCTCAGAGAGTCTGAATTCTGGCTCTGCCTCTCACCCCTGTGTGTCCTTGGGGAAGTTGCTTCCCTGCTCTGGCCCTGAGTGTTCTCCATCAAATGAGCAGGCTGGACTGGAGGATCTCAAAGCTTGCAGGCCTACAATGTCAACGAGCCATATCACTGGACCTCACCCCCCGGTAGCTTATTTATGAAATGCTTAAACCAAACCCATAACAATTGCCTCATTTTTTCATCATTTATTGACCTCTTGGGTGGCTGAGATTTTGCCTTTGCGGTTGTATGGTTTATTGAGGCTGGCCAGGTATTTAACATCGATCTCATTCACTGGACTGCTATCAGAGCAGATCTGAGCAACACTGAAGAAACAAGAAAGTCCCAGGGCTGGGTAACCAGAAGCTGGAGAAGCTTGATTGAAAAAAAAAAAAACCTTGGAACAGAAGATAAAGGCCAACTTTGAAAGGTCTTTCTTGTCCATGAGAAGGGAAGCAGGCTTAGCTCTGCTCAGGTGAGCAAGTGAGCAGGGCAGTGTGTTGCAGTGGAAAGAGCACAAGTCATAAAGCTAGGAGACCTGGATTGGCATCCCAGCTCTGCCACCAGTGTTACCTTGTTCAAGTCACCATTTCTCCTAGCCTCAGTTTCCTCACTTGTAAAATGATGAGGTTGAATTCAATGACCTATAAGGTAGCTATCCATCTATGATCCAAAGTCATTGAACCTCTGTAGGCCTCAGTTTCCTGATCTGTAAAATGAGAGGATAGTATTCAATGGCTTCTAAGCCTTCTTCCAAATTTAAGCTACGATCCCATGATCACATCCTGATTTGAATCCAAGTCCTGCTTATGATTGTGCCTCCTTTTCCTCCTAGCTAAGATTGAGAAAGGAGG
This sequence comes from Phascolarctos cinereus, assembly GCF_003287225.1. Lineage (NCBI taxonomy): Eukaryota > Metazoa > Chordata > Mammalia > Diprotodontia > Phascolarctidae > Phascolarctos > Phascolarctos cinereus. Next base: position 26,437,667 of record NW_027555958.1, read on the forward strand.
GATTAGGGATCATCAAGGTGCTTTTCAGCTCTAATCATATCTCCATTTCTGGGTTGTTGGGAGAATGAAATCAGATGACACATTTGAAAGCTTGTTATCTAAATTTGCCCCTCTGAAACTTGTACCCATTGCTTCTATTTCTGCCCTTCCAGGGTCAAGAAAAACAAGGCTTAGAAATGCCAGCCCTTCTACTTGAAGACAGCCCTGAGTCTTCTCTTAGGCTAAACAGACCCAGTTCCTTCAGCCCTCCCCAAATGTCAAGGACACAGGGCCCATCCACTTATCAGTTTCCATCCCCTGACCATTCTGAAATTGATCACTATCCTTTCTAATACATGGTGCCCAGATTTGAATCAAATACTCCAGCTCTGGTCTGGCCACTACAAAGTATAGTAGTACTGCCGTCGTCTCATTCCCGAAAACTATGCTTCAGTAAGGCAGCCCAAATTTGTGTTGTTTCAAAGGATATTTCCCAGAAGCTGAAAACCAAGACCCAGAGGGGTTAAAGACCCAATGAGGAAACAAATGTGAAGATGCTTTGGATAATATCGATTATTCACCATACTGATGTATGGCATTACAATAGCCCCTCCTTTGTTCATAGACATTGTTGGGCGATGAGTCAATGTTTATTCCTCTGACCATAAAACATATTTTTAATTCAAGCATTAAAGATACCAATCTTTCTCACTTATCAGTATGTGTGCGTCATAATCTAAATTAGGGGGCAGGATCTTTTCATGTTGATCCAGGGTCGTTGTTTGAAATGTTACAGTACTGAATAGTACAGCAAGGGCATGCTTTAGGTCCCACCCACCCAGGCATCCACTAAGGCACCAGGGCTGCCTTATTAGATCCCTGTCACTAGAAGTGTTCAAATGTAAGCTGGATGATTACTTGCTGGCTTTGTAAGCCCAATGCCTAATACAAGGCTAAGCATAGAGTAAAGGCTTGAGAACTCTTGTTGACTGATAGATAATTGCAGAGCTGATTCCCGTTCCAGGCAGAGGTTGAACCGAATGCCATTTTAAGCCCCAGATTCTACATATCTGTGCTATGGAAGAAAAATCAGACAGTTAAACTTGTTATCACTGTGTTTAAAACAAGGGTAAATAGGCTCTGAGTAAGAATCTAAAATAGCTCTTCTATGAGTAAAGTCTATTAGTGTTAGTGCATATATCCTGTATCAGCTACTTTGGCTGTTTGAAGGCACTTTTTTTCAAAATCAAATGATAATTTTTACCTATATTACAGATAAGGGAGACTGCCAAATAAGCGCTTTCCAGATAAGTGAGGTATAACCATGTTATTGTCATGATTCAACATACAAATGGAAGCCAAAAACTAGGACGAATTTTTTAAAAACTCATCACCATAAATGTGCTTCTTGAACTTGCCTGATGGGAGATAATCTTTTCTGGATGGTTAAAGCTATAATACTTAGTAGTTTCACCAGTTCAGGTTACTTGAGTTCCTGAATTACCACCAGGAATGGAGCTGTCGTGGAAGACGACTCCAAAGTAGGAGCAATTTCAACCTGGTCACTCCCAATTCAGCACCATCCATGTGGGAGTACTTAGGCTGGAAAATGCTATGTCCACCAACATACTGGCCTGTTGAGAGGGTAGGTATTGGTCACACAATGCACAGTGGGCTTACTTAATTGTAGTGATGAAGGAATGGGCTGCTCTAGTTATCTGAATTTTCCAGTTAACCAGGAAAACAATTTTGCTTCACCCTGTTGAAAAATTTTCCCAAAATGGATTAATCTTCTTTCCTGACTTGGCAAGAATGATTCACTGGACATAAGTCAATCTTTATTTAACCATTAAAGGTTTTGCTATGGCTCCAGCTCAGTGTGGTTTCATGATTCTCCCACTCATTCATCCATCCATTCCTTTGTCTGATCATTCAACAACCATTTACCAAGCACATCCTATATACCTAGTCCTGTGTTATGATAGGTCAACCAGCCCTCAAGGAGCTTACAGTCTAATAGAGAGTTGAGGCAGTGCCTGAACCAGAGCAGGAGCCTAATACATAGGTTTTTATTGGTTTAGTGACGTGTACAAGAAGAAATGTAATTAGGGACAGAGAGTAGACCTGGGGTTCCATTGGGAGCTCCTGGAGAAGGAAACTCCAATCAGTCCAGTTTGGATCCTTCTCGAAAGGTCAGAGTCATAAAAATTTGCCTAGAGCGCTGATGCCTAGGGTCACATAACCAGGATCTATCAAAGACAGGGCTTGGATTCAGGCCTTCCTGGCTCCAAGATGAATACTCTATTCACTAATACCACATTGATAACTATGTGAGAGAGAATAAGGTGCTCTGAGAACCTTCAGAGCAAGGACTATACCATCAACTTTTATGCATCCCCCATGGGTCCTTCCACACGCTGGACACATTGTAGTGGTCCATGAAGCTTTGTCAACTGGAACTGAGTTATGTAGGACACTGGACTTGGAATCAGGAAGACCAAGATTGAAATCAGACCTGAGAAGCTTTCTAGCTGAGTGACCCAGGGCAAATTGCTTAACCCCTCTATGCCTCAGTTTCTTCATCTGTAAAATGAGAGAATTGGACTTCTTGATTAAAAAGGTCTCTTCCAGCTCTAAATTTGTGACCTTTTGATTAGGAAGATTCATTCTCTTTCTGAGGTCATTACAGAAGTAGCTATAGAAGATGAAGGAGACTGAGCCAAAGCATAACCTACAGCAGCAGCTCTGATCTTTTTCTGGGTCGTGGTCTGAGTAACCTGGTGTCACTTATGGATCCCTTCTCAGAATCATATTTTTAAATAACTGAAAGAAATGCTAAATTTCAGTTATGGGTTAGTGAGAACAAATATGCAACTTTTCCCCATCCAAGTGCATGGATCCCTTGAAATCTATCTACAATCCCTTTGGGGGTCTCCTGATTACAGATTAAGGACCCTTTAGCTAGATGCATTTCTTTAAAACAAAACCCTAATATCAGTTTGTTCACAGGTCACTCATCTCTTGTTCATAAAAACAAAATGCAAAGCATTCCCCCAAAATAGGTTATTTGAGACTTCTGATTGTTTGGGTTCCAGTTAAATAAAATTTTATAGTACTGCTGAGCAGGAAAGAAAGGGATGATTGCCCCTCCTTTTTCCTGCTTTGGAGGTGATACATATCACTCATTCTCATAAAGGAGAAAATTCAGCTCCCTAAGACAGACTGAATCAGGCCTGAGATGGGGGCTGCTGCTTGCTAACTCTATTTTCTCTTCTCCTCAGGCAATATTACACTCCAACTCATTTTTCTCTTTATGTCTGTCAGAGGCAGGCTGGGGAAACTGTGACCAGCCTCCTGCATTTCACACTTGGGGAAATAAAACTTGAATTTATCCATAGCCATTATCGCTGTCATCTTTCTCCAAAGCCAAACACATCTCAGTTGTGCTGCTTCAAGCCCCGACAGCAGGCACCAATTGTCTTCAGAGAGCCTGTCTTGTCATTGACAACCGTTCTCTCCTCCTAGCCTGCTGAGGCTACTCTGCAGATTAAAACTGTGCTAAAGAGAAACAGCCATCCGCATGTCAGTCCCCAGAGCACAGGCAGTATGGAAATGGAACTCATAGGGCTGAGCCCAGTCATGGAGAGCCATTGACCAACTTTGTAGATCAAAAGATGGCGGACACCCTTCCATGCTGTAGCAAACACTGTAAGGAATGAAGGAGGAGGTTCCTTTGTTAACAGTTACTGTTTCTCTGAAAACTGGTCTCCCAAAATCTACTAGATTGTTCTCCATATCATGTGTTCTTAATTTGGGGTCCAGGAACTTGTTTTAGTGTTTTCTAATATTTTGATTCTATGTCAATGTAATTGGCTTACTTTCTAATCCCATGTATTTTATTTTACGCATTGAAAAACACTTTTCTGAGAAGGGCTCCATGGGTTTCACCAGACACTGTTCAAGGAGTACATGACACAAAATGGGTTCAGAACCTCTGCAGAAGGAGTATTATGAGCCTTAAGCAGAATTGCTTCTTTGAAATATTCCCACATCTGGCCGGTTCAGTCCTAACAGCTATGAAGCATCACAGAATCACGGGATGAGAGATAGAGCTGGAAGAAATCTTACAGGCTATTGAGTCCAAACCCTTGATTTACAAAAGAAAAACTGAGGCTTGCCAAGGGTTGTATAGCTAGTGAGCATCTGAAGCAGAATTTGAACCCAGGTCTTTCTGACTCCAAGCCTACCCACTAGCTTCCTAGTGTGCTGCATTATGGGTAGGTTTGCTTTGCTGAACTGTTTTTTATTTTGTTTTTGATTCTTTGTTGGCTCCCTGAGAAAAGTGGGGGGAGGAGTATATTGGGAAATAAAGATGATGTAAAAGCAAAAGGTATCAAAAATTTTAATTTGAAAAAGGAATATATTAATTACTTAATGGTTTGGTGTCTTAGATTATGGTTGTATCATTTATGTCCTCAGAAGTGCAGCGTTTCACTGCAAAGTCCTGTCTGTCTGTACTGTTTAACATGGCAGGTCAGCCTGGGACATTATTTCATTAGTGGAACTAACCTGCCCAAGTGGGTGGTTATTGAGGATGTCCAGCTCACCAACTGCTGCCCAGGGCCTAGCTATTCAGAGATCTCCACTTCTGTTTAAGGCCAGGCAATAAAGGAGTATTACCCAAAGCTGGGATGTGACCTTCCAGGTCCCTCGTGCCATCATCTAATCATCGTAGAAAGGTGGCCAATGAAGGACTTCTACCCTCCATATTCAGTTCTAACAATACCTACTTTGTAGATGTCACAGGCCCCTAGGCCCTTTGGAGGGAGGTAGAGTCACAGAATCTCAACACTAGACTTCAGAGGCCAACCCATACCTGACTAGAAATTGATCCTATCCCAAATAGTCATCCAGTCATTCAGCCCAAAGATCCTGGAGTGAGGAAAGAACCCTTTACCTTCTAAAGCAGTGCAACCCACGTGGGAAAGTTTTTCAGAGGTTCCCAAACTTATTTGGCCTACTGCCTCCTTTTCAAAAAAAAATTACTTCGTACCCCCCTGAAAATCTACTCTCTTTAATCCTTTAATAGTTTTTAAAAATTTGCATCATTTCAAAACATACAATTTTTTAAATGACATCTCAAATTTAATAATTTATTGTAAATGCGTGGGGCTTTTCTGCATTGATGTTTTGATGATGCAATATTACATGCACTATTCATGCCGATGCACACTGGACTTCCTGACAATGTGCAACATGCTTGCCTGCCAACACTTGCCTGTTAAGACCTGTTGGCATGGACTTGACCACTGAGTGGTTATATTATAACCAATTATAACTTGTTATAACCATTATAACTTGCGTTTTGTATGTTTCTTTGGAAAATAATGTAATCACTATGACTTTAACTCTATTATACAACAGATGGAAAATGTACGAACGGTTTTTCAAAATTTTCTTCTCTTCTCTTCTTTCTTTATGCTTCTACCACCTCATTATTTTTATTCAGTGTCCCCCAGTTGCACATAAGGCTACTACTGATCCCAGATAGGTTCAATGCCCCCCAGGGGGCAGCATTGTCCACTTTGGGAACCTATACTCTAGACACCAATTGCCTCATTTTACAAAGAAGAGAACTAAGGGCCAGTGAAGTCAGGCAGCCAGGCCAAGGTCACCCAAGGTCAGACAAGATGGCTCATACACATAAAGCTTGAAGGCACCTCAGGGACCATCTCGTCTCATCCCCTCCCTTTACAGATGAGGACAATGAAGTGGCTTGTCCACAGTCACACAGACAGTAAGCAGCAGAGGCAAGATTTGAACTCACTCTCTATTATGGGGCTTCAAAAGAGAGAAAATGTTACAACCACGCCAGCTTTCTAGTTTCTTGGCACTCCATAGGATTCCTCTAGAGCATGCCAACATTCCCCCTGGAACCAGAGGGCCTGGAGAGGGAGTTTACTGACAATCACGTCCTGCTAGGAGCTAGACTTTTCTTTTTTCTTTTTTTTAACCTCCAACAATAAATTGGAGAGAGCTTTAGTTCCCTACAAAGGTTTATAGTCATAGTAGCAAAGCTTACAGTGATATTGATACGCCTACTCCCTTTTTTAAAATTAAAACTGTTATGAGGAAGACAATCTTGTTTGTGGAAGGCACAATAGGTATCCTTGTTCTCTTGACCGCCTCTGTGGTCTATCCTCCCAGCGGGCTCTGGAGTGAGCAGAAAGCTTCTGCTCATCTTATGAACCGGGAGACCAGGGGCAGGCTTCCTCTGTACCTATGACCTCAATCCTCTTTGGGTGAGCCAAATAGGCAACTGGTCACATGTCATGTTTTCAGGGGCTTTGAGATCAAAGCTTTTTCCCTATCTGCTTTAAAAATGAAGATTAAAAAATTCCTTTTAAAGGGGCCCAAAAAGGAGCAGTGTGGCACAATGGAAAGAGCATTGGAGTCAGAGGACCTGGGTTCAAATCCAGACTGTAAGTAAGTCACATCCCCTCATTAGGCTTTACTTTCTTCTTTAAAATGAAGATTTCAAACTAGACAATCTCCAAGCTTCCTTTTAGGTCTGAATCTAGGATCCTAGAGCCTTCAAATACAGACACCCCTGGGAGAGTAAGGGTCTAGACTAGGATAGCAAAGGTCACAGACCCCTCCACTCATCCAGTGGGTCCATGGATGGATTTCAGGGAGGTCTATAAACTTGGATAGGAAATATATCTCTGTGTGTGTGTGTGTGTGTGTGTGTGTGTGTGTGTGTGTGTGTGTATCTTATTTCAAATAACCTCTAACTTGAATGTAGCATTTCTTTCACTTCTTTAAAAATATTACTCTGAGAAGGGGTCCAAAGACTTTACCAGACAGCTGCCAAAAGTATCCAGGACACACACTCAAAAGGTTAGGAACCCCTGGTCTGGAGAAAAGAACTATGTTCTAAGAATTGGAGGACTTGGGTTCTAGTTCCAGCTTGGCCAATAATTTGTTGTGCAATCTTTGGCATAATCCTCGTCCATCTCTGGTCCTCAGCTTCCTTCTCTGTCAAATGAAGAAGTTAGACTACATGTCTACTAAGGTATTTTTTTAGCTCTGATGCTCTATGATCATGAGCTCCTTGAAAACAGAGATGGTATTTTGCCTTTCTTTGTGTCCCTAGAGCTTTGCACATGCCTGGCACAGAGTAAGCAATTAATCAGTCAATCAATAAATGTTCATTATGCACCTACTATGTGCTAGGAACTGTGTTAATCACTGGCAATGCCATGAAAGGTAAAAGACAGTCCCGGCTCTCAAGGAGCTCACAGTCTAATAGGGGACACTATAAGCAAATAACTGTACAAATAAGCTATATCTGGGATATATTGGAAATAATTAATAGAAGAAAGGTGCTAGAATTAAGAGGAATTGGGAGAGGCTCCCTGTAGAAGGCGAGATTTTAGGTAGGACTTGAGGGAGCCAGAGAAGCCAGGAAATGGTAATAGGGAGAAAGAGGATTCCACGCATGGGGCCAGCCAGTGAAAACGTCCACAGTCAGGAGATGCCTAACTGATCTCAATTCATACTGGCTTAGGAATGGCCAATAGAGCCTGTTCTGAGAGAGGATTGTGTCAGAGGGAAAAGGTCCTGAAACAGAGAGATTAAGAGACAGAGGTGGTCTTTCCTCTAGGACAATTCTGCCTAGTCATCATGGAGAATAATCAGGGCAAAAAAAGAAAAGAGTCAAAGCAAGGAAGGACACAACTTCCTATCTCTCTCGCACTTCTGCCCTCCCAATGCTGCTCATTCCCTTTTGTCTGCTGCCATAAGGAAAACTCACCATCAGAGACCCAACCTACAGCAATCCAAATAGTCAACCAATTAGCAAGCACTGCAATCCCTCTCTTCCTCCAAGGCTCAGCTCAGCTGCATGCCCCCTTCGTGAACCTTCCCTGATCCATCCTCCCAAACTGAGTACAATCTTTCCCTCCTCCAACTTTCCTTGAGGACTTCCTCTGGATCTCCCCTTTGCCCCATCACGTCCTTATTTGTATTATATTTATTTGGGTGCATGACATAGCCCCCCAAGAGTATAAGCTCCTTGAGGCCAGGAGTGGTGTTTGGTGTTTTCTTCGTACCTCCGGCACTGCACACGGTGCCTTACATGGTGTTGTTCTTGTAGTTGTTGTCACTGTCATCGTTGTGGCTGTTGTTGTTGAATCATTTCAGTCATGTCCAACTCTTCCTGACCCCAGTCAGGGTTTTCTTGGCAAGAACGCTGGAGTGGCCTGCCATGTCCTTCTCCAGCTCATTTGATCTCAAGAGATCATGTGGTTTGGGGCAGGTACAATATTATTTTTCCCATTCTACAGAGGAACCAGTTGAGGCCCAGAGAGTGTGGCCACAGGACTGACATGCTGACCGCTACCCTGAGCTAAATGTCTAAAAGATTTCATCTTGATCAAGATTTTCAGCCTTCCAATGATGTACACTAGATTACACTCTAGATGCTGCTGGGAGCCAGTCTGAGGAAGGGAGCTAAAAGTTTTCACAGCATTCTGACAAATGTATTGGAAAGAAGTACAGTTATCGCCAACGGACATATGCTTTTGTGCTGGCAAAACATTACTTTGCTGGCGTCTATTATTTGTCTTCAGGAGATCTTTTTTTTCTCTTTCTTTTAGATCAAGAAGACAAAGAACATTAAACAAAATTCAGGAGATTTGGGGGAGTGAAAAGCATATCCCAGCTCTGGGATCAAATCTGGCCTCAGACACTAACTTTAGAAAACTGCTCAACCTTTCTGGCTTCAGTTTCCTCATCTGTAAAATAAGGGAGTTGTACTGGATGATCCCTGGAGGCTCTTCCAGCTCTAAATCTTGTTACTAATTAAATAGCAATGAGGCAAATGAAAAACCCCAAGAGACAGAGTTTCTGGGTAATTAATAATTAATTTATTAATTAGGCTAGCCTGCACTCGATAAATTGAGGGTCAAACCAAAGACCCCCCAGTGGAGCCCCTGAGAGCCTTAAATACCTTTCTGAAAGGCAATGCCCTAAGTGAAAATCAACTCTGATTGGTGGACACTTAATGAGGAGGTGGGCTAGAAGTCTTCGGCTCCTCCTGCTGAGAAGGTGACTTAGCAGCCTCCAGCGATCTGGCCAGGCAAATACATCTCCATCCAGACCTTTCTGGCTGGTTTTTCTCCTTCCTAAGCGAGATCACCCTAAACTCTAATGGAGGGGTACAAGGACAGGGGCTCCTTTCCCCAGACTGGATTCCATTTATACTCTAAATAGAAGTTAGGTCTCCCAGTTGGGTGAGGCTCTGTTCGAACTGTTCCTTGAGGGCTACGGGCTATCTCATCAATCAGTCATGTCCTTTAAAGACTGACTTTAGGGGCAGCTAGGTGTCACAGTCGATAGAGCCCTGGAGTCAGGAGGACCTGAGATAAAATCTGGCCTCAGACACTTGACATTTACTAGCTGTGTGTGACCCTAGGCAAGTCACTTAACCCCATTGTCTAGCAGGGGAAAAAAAGGCTGATTTTAACAAGAGCTGGGCCTTACTGAGGAAATAGTAAAGAGAAAAACTGGGATCTCAATTTAATAATTGTTTATTCATATAATCATATAATAATTTCTTTCCATTATGACTATGACCTTGGACAATCAAGCAGTTGACATACATCATCATTACTGTTATTATATTTTATTACTTACAACTTATTAAAAAGATTGTTATTTATAACAATGCTAGCTTTAAGATTAAAAAGTGCTATACAAATATTACATCATTTGGTCCTCATAACAATCCCAGGATGTAGGTGCTATTAGTATCACCATTTTACAGATGAGGAAACTGAGGAAGTCAGAGGTTATGACTTGCTCAAGGTAACATAGTGAGTGGCTAAGATGGGATTTGAACTCGGATCTGCCTGACTCTAAATCCAGTGCTCTATCCAGCTGCCTATTAATCACCTATTATGTGTCAGACACTCTGAAGGATGCTGAAAATACAGAGCCAAGAATGAAACAGGATCTACCTTCAGGGAGATTCCACTCCATCTGAGGAGACATGTATATCTCTGAGTTCATAAAAAATAAAGTAACTGAGAAGGGAGAGGGATACTAGCAGCTGGGGGTTGGGAATCAAGGAAGGCTTCATGTGGAAGATGAGCTTTGAAGGAAGCTAAGGATTCCAAGAAACAGAGGTGAGAGAAGAATAGCCAATGCAAGTTGATGGAAAATGGATGGAGGTGGGGGATGACGCAAACAGAGACACTAAGACTTTTGGAATACCTTCTATTACAGAAGGTGAGAAAAGTAACTTGGGGGAGTTTTTGAAGACAGGTTACTTCCCCTCCACTTCCTTACTCACAAAACCAGGGAGCTGGATCACCATAGGTACATAACCATCTCTGAGTGTGTCATGGATCCCTGTGGGAGTCTGGTCATGGCTTTCTATGCATAAAATAAAATATCAGTTATATAAAAATATTTCAAAAACAGGTTCACAAACTCCAGGTTAAGGACTCCTGAGCTAGATGACCCGGGAGGTCCTTTTCATGATTTAATACCATGAAAATTAAAGTGCAATCACACAGAAAGGGGAAAGACCACAAAGCACGCCATTCAGGGCATGCTGTGAAGCCACCCAGGTTGTATTCAAAGAGGAGAGAAAAGGGATGTGGGCAACTGGACTCCTGGAATGCCGGTTCTCCATTCCATGCTGCCCAGTCCTGAGTCTTGGCTCAAGCTACCACTGTGGATGTGAAGCCAACATGACAACTGAATGAAGACCGAGCATCCACACTTCCCCACCCATGGCAGGCAAGAATAACAATGACACCGCCATTCATAGTTAATAGACCAACTAGCGTTGGTAGAGAGCCTGCTACTTTCCTCATTGTTTGATCATTTTTCGTTATTGTTGTTCGGTCGTTTCAGTCCTGTCTGACTCTTCATGACCCCATCTGGGGTTTTCTTGGTTTGCCATTTCCTTCTCCAGCTCATTTGATAAATGAGGAAAACTGAGGCAAACAGGGTGAAGTGACTTGCCCAGGGTCACCCAGCTAGTAAGTGTCTGAGGCTGGATTTGAACTCAAGTTCAAGTTCAAGACCAGGTGCTCTATCCTGTACCACCTAGCTGCCCTTTATCTGATCCTAGGTCTGCCAATTTAGAGCTGGAAGGGACCTTTGAGATCATGGGTCCAACTTCCTCATTTTATACATAAGGGAACCAGGGAAGGAGAGGGAGGGCACAAAGTGAAGGAATGAGGGCATGGAAACAGATTTGCACAAGGGCACCCAGCAAGTCAGCATCAAGGCCAGGATTAGAACCCAGGTTCAAAGACTCCGAATCCAGAGGTTCTTTTCACTTTACCATATTCCTTCTCAGCAATCCAGGGAGGTAGGCGGACTAAGTTATTTTTATAACTACTTGACAGATGAAACTGAGGCTCGTGGAGCTTAGGTGCTTCAGTCAAGGTCACACAGAAAATTAAGGGCAAAACCAGGACTAAGACATTCTGCTGGGAGGGGGTAACCACCAACCTTTGGAAGGAAGAGAAGGGAATAAGAATTTATATACCACCTACTATGTGCCAAGCACTTTACACATAGTATCTTATTGATCATCACAACTGACTGTGATAGGTGTGGTTATTATCCCCATTTTACAGAGGAGGAAACTGAGGTAAATTGAGGTTAAGTGACTTGTCCAAGGTCACAGAGCTAGTGTCTGAAACCACATTTGAAGTCAGGTCTTTCTAGCTTCAAGCCCAGCACTCTATCCACTGAGCCACCTAGCTCCTTGGGGACTCAAAATGGATTGTTCTTTTTCTCTATATGCTGCACCTAGGACCTGAGCACAGACCCTTCCTAATGCCTGGTGGATTAAACGGAATCGAATGGGATGACTCCCTTCAGAACTCCTGCCTCCTGGTCCAAGGCTAGTAAACTATACCTTCCCTGAGGGCAGCTGTTGAGTCTTATTTAAACTGTGTGATCCCTCTGGTCCTTGGAACAATAAGCAGAGATGTAGGAAACATTTGCCAAAGGGATCATTTGAACCAGAGTGCCTCAGATATTTAGTGGCTATATGATCCTGGGCAAATAACTTAACCTCTGTTTGCCTCAGTTTCCTCATCTGTAAAATGGGAATAATAATAGCACCTGCCTTCCAGGGTTGCTGTGAGGATCCAATGAGGTAATAATTGTAAAGTGCTTAGCCCAGTGCCTGGCACACAGTAGGTGCTATATAAACATTAGCTACTATTAGTATTTTTCATAGTAGTAGTAGTAGCTAGCTTTTGCGTATAGCTTTAAAGTTTGCAAAGCACTTTAATGGATGGGCCAGCAAGACCTGGGTTCAAATCCTACCTCCGACACCTATCAGCTGCATAACCCCAGGCAAATCAATTATTCTCCCAGTGTTCTAAGTCAATGATGCCAAACTCAAATAGAAATGGAGGTCACCAACTCGTACATAAGGATCGCCGCAGGCTGAATATTGACCTAGAAGATCACATGTTTCTGTATTTCTTTTTTATTAATATAGCAATACATTAAAATTATATTTTAATCTGGTTCAAGTCACGCTCAGGAGGTTTGAGGGCCTCCTTGTTCTATCTCTGCTCTTCTCTTGCCAAACCTCAGCCCTAATCACCTCCACCACGCGCTTTCTCCACTAATACTCATGAGCCAATAAACAAAGTTGGAGGCAATCTCACAACCATGCTAACAGAGTATATCATAAATTCAAGTTATCTAACCTCAATTGGGTCCTTGCTGCAGCAAGGCAGTCCTTGGTTCCTCCCCAACTGACGCCCTCTCTCACCTCCCCATGATAGCTATTTTGGATCTCTTTCCTCCTCAACCTTCCCACAATCCCTTCTCCACACTCTCTCTTAGCTGAGAACCTTGCCTCTAACTGTACTGAAAAAAAATTGAGGCTTTTTGACACGAGCTCCCTCTTTTTCCATTCTCTTCATCTCAAAATCCTTTGACGCCGTCTTCCACTCTCTAACACAAATGACCTTTTTCCTGGCCAAGACCAACCTACCAACACGTGCCCTTGCTCCCCTCCCCTCCTGTCTTCTGTCCCTATCTGGAATCTTCAACCCCTCCCTACCAATCAGTTACTTCCATACTATCTTCAAATACACCCAAGTCTCCTTCATCCTTACAAATCTCCTCAAGTTAGAATCCTGAGTCTTCACTCCCTTTCTCAGCAAAGTTCTTGAAAAGTTGTCTATATTTATTCCCTCTCCTCTCCTCTTATCTATTCCTCAAACATTTGCTCTCTGGTTTATGATATGATCACTCACTAAAACTGATCTCTCTAAAGTAACCAGTAATCTCTTAGTTGCTAGATCTGATAGTCCTTCCTCAGTCCTAATCCTTCTCCACCGGTCAGTTGCATTTCACACTATGGAATACTCTCTCCTCCTTGACACTCTTTCTTCTCTGGGTTTTTTTACATTAATCTCTTCTGCTTCTCCCACTTGTCTGACTCTGCCTTCCCAGTCTCCTTTCCTGGCTCAGGCCCCCTAAATGTAGATGTTCCCCTAGGTTCTGTTCTAAGTCCTCTTCTCGTCACCCTCTATACTCTCTCTTGGAAACCTCATCAACTCTCACAGACTTAACTTTCATCTCTATGCAAATGTCTCAAATATCTAGACATCCAGTCTCTCCTCCAAATTTCAGTTCTGAATCACCAATTGCTGAGTGGACATTTCAAACTATAGACTTCTTATACTCCGCATGTCCCAAACTCAACTCACTGTCTTTCCAACTAAGCCCACCCCTCTTCCAAACTGCTCTGTTTCTATTCTATTTCTATTCCAGCTTCCAAGGTTCATAATCTCAGCACTGTATTGGTCACCTAACTCTCCCTCACTTCTCATTCCTTTTAGAATAAAATATAATGCAAATGCCTCCATTTAGCCTTTAAACCCTATAGAGCCTGGCGCTTTTTGCCAGACTTGTTGGACATTACTCCCCACCCCCACACCTTTCACTTTTTAATCCGGCCAAATCCACCTTCACACATGACACTCAAACTCCCATAAGAAAGAATTCTCTACCCCAAGGCGGCCCATTTCACTTTCAGATAGCTCCGATAGCTAGAATGGGCAACTAGGTGATGCTGCAGTGGATAGAGTGCTAAGATCTGAGTTCAGATTTGTCCTCTGACACTTACCAGCTGTGTGCCCAGGGACAAGTCACTTAACCACTTTTGCCTCACTTTGCTCACCTCTAAAATGAGATGGAGGAGGAAATGGCAAACCACTCCTGTATTTCTACCAAGAAAACCCCAAATGGAGGCGTGAAGAGCTGGACATGACTGAAATGATTGAACAACAACAACAGTCAGGAAATTCTTCCTTATTTCAAGTCTAGGTTTTCTTGCTTATAACTTCCAGTGCTCCTATTTTGACCCTTTGGGTCAAGAAAAACACGTCTCACCTGAAGACAGGGATCAAGATGTGTTCTGCCTGAGTCTCCTATTCTCCAGAGTAAACATCCCCAGTTCCTTTCACCAATCCTTGTCTGGCATCATCTCACAGCTCTTGAGGAGTCTCCCTACAAGCTCCATCATGTCAAATTCCTGTAGTTTAGTAATAAACAATGAGTTTCATATTTGTCTTGCCCACCATGACTGCATCTTTTGCTTAGCTTCCATCCATGATTGGGTCACAATCAGCAAGAATGCTAAGAACATTAAGTGTTTATCTTCTCTCTCCTGCCACCTGGTTGTTGATAAAGCTGAGAAGGAACAAAAATGATGTATTAGTTTGCTCTTGGAGAGCCATTGTGTGCCTTCCCCACTCATCAGTGCTACTGTATTCATCCTTCCTAAGTGACTTGTAGCCATCAGAGGCATAAGCTCTGAGTCACATTCCCTTATGAAGACAAATGTGTTATATCATGAGTGGGCAAGGCACTAGGAGCAGAAAAAATACATATATTATAATAAAAAAAACTTCACCGGAGGCTCTAAGAAGACACTTCCCTTAGAAGGCTTTATATCAAGAATACCCAGGCAGACCGTTTAATAATATCAGAGAACTCATGTGCGCCACAAGTCATGCTGAAGGAATTAATAGCTTACACACACACACACACACACACACACACACACACACATGATAGGTAAATTATAGAAACACAGAATCTCAGTATGAGAAGGGACTTTAAGGATCACCTAGCCCACCTCTGAACAGGAATCTTTACTATAGCATCCCTAACAAGATGTCAGCCAGCCTTTGACTAAGTCCTCTCGTGATGGGGAAGTCATCACTTCCTGAGGCAACCCTTTCCACTTCCTAATTGTTAGGAAGCTTTTCTTTATCTCAAGGCTAAATTTCCCTCTTTGTAATTCTACCCATTGCTCCTGGGCAGTACCATCTAATCCCTCTCCCACATTAAAATCCTCTCAACATTTGAAAGCGGTGATCACATGCCTTCCTCATCCCTTCTCATCTCTTCTTTTCTCATCCCTTTTTTTCATCAAGCCTTCTTTTCTCCAGGCTACACATCCTCTTATATACTGTAGATCTGCCGACTTTCCATCAGCATTCTGGGTATCGCTGATTCCAGGATCTGTATTGTTTACGTCCCTTTAGTCTTTCCAGGAATAAGAAAGTGATCCTCTCTCTGCACTCTGCCCTTGTCAGACAGTATCTGGAGTAGTTTGGTCAATTCTAGGTACCATAATTTAGGAGTGAAACTGACAACCTGGAGAGCACTTGGGCTCTAATTCAAGATATATGAGGATTGATAGAAGGAATTTGGTATGTTTTGTTTGGAAAAGACTCAGAAGATATATAATTGTTGTCTTCAAGTCTCCAACCCTTACCATAGTCCCTGGCACACAGTAGATGCATAATAAACATTTGTTGATTAACTAATTCTAATTTTGGAAGGTCTGCCATGCTCCTTCTCCTGCTTGGCCCCAAAGGGTAGAACAAAGAGCAGTGGGTAAAAGATGCAAAGAGAACCCTAAAGCTCCAAAAATAAAATGGGATGCCTTGGGAAGGGGCAAGTTCTACCTCACTGTAGGTCTTCAAGTAAGAGCTGGACATCCCCTTGGTCAATAGAGCATTGGGCCTAAAATCAAGAAGATCTGGATTCAAATCAGCCTCAGACACTTATCAGCTGTGTGATCCTGGGCAAGTCACTTAAACACAGCCTACCTCAGTTTCCTTAGCTGTGAATTGGGGATAAAAATAGCCCCTACTCATTGGGTTGCTATAACGACCACATGAGATAATCTTTGTAAAGCATTTAGTACAATGCCCGGCACAATGCAGGTACTATATAAATTCTAGGTATTGCTATTACTATTGCTATTATTATTACTTCTGAGGCCTCTTCCAACTCTGACATTCTGTGACTCCAAGTCTAGTATTCTATCCATTCATGCCTCTCTGATATGGTCCTTGCCCTTAAGAAGCTTGTTCAGTTGGGTGAAAGAATATGTACAGAGATAAGCAAATGCCACAAATATACAAAGTATTCTGCAGGGGAAGGGAGCCTCAGGATGGACTTCTACAGCAGTTAGCAGTTGACCTTGACTTTCAAGGAAGCTAGGAGAAGAAAAGAGAAGAGAGATATGAGTGCACAGGGAGCTCATTGGCCAAATTGAATTTTTACAATACTTTCTTGGAAGACTTATGGATAATGAAGGATAAATACAAAAGAGTGCCATAGCCTTACAAGAACAGTCAGAAGTTATAGAAGTTAGAATGAGCTAAGAGTGGCAGGCGAATAGGAAAATGGCAAAATGGGTTTTCTCACAATGTTGGAGACAAAAGGAAGATCAAACAAGAGATGGAACTAGGGCCCATGACAGACAAGAAGATGATAATGGACAACCAAGAGAAGGAAGAACCACTCAACTCACTTTGCTTCTGTTTTCTCTGCAAAGAGGAATGATCTTCAGACTCGGAAGGATAAGCCAAAAATAATTAACATGGAGAAAATGAAGAGAGAGTATCTAATTCCCTTTGAAGAATCTTCAAGTCACTGGGCCTAGGAGAACATTGCAAGGTACCTAAAAAGCTAGCAGATGATAACATATAGAGAACTGAGTCAAACTCATAAGAATACAAGCCATTTCGCAATTGATAAATGGTCAAAGGATATGAACAGGCAGTTTTCAGATGATGAAATCAAAGTTATCCGTAGTCATATGAAGAAATGCTCTAAATCACTTTTGATTAAAGAAATGCACATTAAAGCTACTTTCAGGTACCACCTCATACCTATCAGATTGGCTAATATGACAAAAAAAATGATAAATATTGGAGAGGATGTCTGAAAATTTGGACACTAACTCACTATTGTTGGAGCTGTGAACTGATCCAACCATTCTGGAGAGCAATTTGGAACTATGCCCAAAGGACTAAAAAAACTGTGCATATCCATTGACTCAGCAATACCACAACTAGGTCTGTATCCCAAAGAGATCATTAAAAAGGAAAAAGGACATACATGTACAAAAATATTTATAGCAGCTTTTTTGTGATGGCAAAAAAAAATTGGAAATTGAGGGGAAGCCCATCATTTGGGGAATGGCTAAACAAACAAATGTAATAGAATGCTATTGTGAAATAAGATATGATGAGCAGGAGGATTTCAGAAAAACTTGTGAGAACTGATGCAAAGTGAAATAAGCAGAACCAGGAAAATATTGTACACAGTAACAGCAACATTGTGTGATCAACTATGAATGACTTAGCTCTTCTCATCAATGCAATGATCCAAGACAGTTACAAAGGAATCATGATGGAAAATGTTATCCACATTCAGAGAAAGAACTGATAAACTCTGAATGCAGATTGAAGCATACTATTTTCACTTATTTTTTTCATGTTTTTTTTTCCCTTTTGGTCTCTTTCTTCTTTCACAACTGTGACTAATATGGAAATGTTTTACATGATTGCACATGTATAACCTATATCAGATTGCTTACCATTTTAGAAAGAGGGGAGAGGAGAAAGTGGAGGGAGAAAAAAATTGGAACTCAAAATTTTTGTAAAAATGATTGCTAAAAATTGTCTTTACATATAATTGGGGAAGAAATAAAATACTATTTAAAAAGCTAGCAGATGAGAATACTAAATGATAGTGATTTTTTAAAGATATTGGAGAATATAAGAGATGCTAATGAGCTGAATAAAGGCAACTTTCATCCAAATTTAAGAAGAGAGAGAGAAAGACAGACAGATAGAGAGACAGAGACAGGGAGAAGGACACAGTCTATACACAAAAAGTCACTGAACTTGATTTCAACTCTTGGCAGAAAGTCTAGAGCATAATATTAAAGGAATGTTTGTGAACAACTAGAAAGAGAAGCAATGATCACTTAGAACCAGCATGGCCTCTTCCAAAGAGGACTAGTTGTATTCTTTTTTGGCAAAGTTATTTGAGTGGTAGATTAGAGAAACATTGTAGAAAGAATATCCCTAAGTTTTTAGAAAAATATTTGGCAAAGTTTCTGACACTCTTCTTGTAGATAAGATAGACATGCATTAGAATATGCCACCATTGGGTGGATTTGGGACCAGTTGAATGAGCAGACCCAAAGTAGAGTTATTACTGGGTTGATGCCAACTTGGAAAGAGATTTCTGGTAAAGTGTCCCAAGAAATCTCTATTTATTTATTCTTGTATTGTTGAATAGTTTTATCAGTGACTTTGATAAGGGATAGAAGCAGCAGTGTGCCAGTAAATGATTGACATCCATCTCTCCAAAGCTCTTCATAAGGTGGCCCCCTCCTACCTTTCCAGTCTTCTTACACCTTACTCTCCATTATGTTCTCTTCCATCCAGTGACACTGGCCTCCTGGTTGTTCCATGACCTTCCATCTCTTACCTCCTAATATTTTCTCTGGCTACCCCCCACATGCCTGGAATGCTCTCTCTCCTCTACTCTGTCTACTGACCCCCCCCCCGATTCCTTTAAGTCTCAACTAATATCCACTTTTCCTGGAAGCTTTCCCCAACTCCTCTTAATTCTAGTGCCCTCCCTCTATGGTTTCCCATTCATCCTATACATATCTTGCTTTGTATATATTTGTTTCCCCCATTAGACTGTAAGCTCCTGGATGGCAGGGATGGTCTTTTGACTCTTTTTATATCCCCAGTGCTTAGCACAGTGCCTGGCACATTTTTGTTGTTCAATCATATCTGACTCTTTGTGACCCCATGGACAATAGCATGCTAGGTCCTTCTATCTTCCACTGTCTCTCAAAGGCATTTAATAAATATTTATGGATTGATTGGTCTGCCTTATTACCACTTTCTAGACAATCAACAAAACAATATATCAAGTCTTAATTTGTAGTGGCTTTGCACGGACTCTCTGACTTACCTGGAGTACACCTCCACCTCACTTCAGCTTCAGAGGGTCACTTGTTTCCTTCAAAATTCTCCTCATGTGACACCTTCTGCATGAAGCCTTTCCTGATGCTCCCCTCCCAGGTGCCAGGTGAAGTCCCCCGCAAAAATTCCTCTGTCTCTACTATATACATACTTATTTATATACATGTATAAGTATATAAATATACTTTTGATATTTCGTATATACTTATTTATACATATGTATTCTCCCCCAGTGGAACATAAGTTCCTTGTGGGCAGGCAGTGTTTCAGTTTTTCTCTCTATCTCCAGCTTCTGGCAGACTGCCTGGCATAGAGCTGGCACTTCATTAATGCTTGCCACTTAACTGAGTGCTCTGGGGGACACCAAAGCATATAAGACATGGATCAGCTCTTAGTTCATAAGTAAGTTGGGTAGACAACACATACATAAGGGGGAGGGGCTTGATCAGGGAAAATCATGGTCAATGTGGCAAATTTCACAAATCACCTTAAAGAGATTATAGGGCATGGGCCTTGGACATACTGTGGCATAAAACTCTGCTGATTAGTTCCCAGTGCCTGGGATAACTGGTAACTGGAGGCAACAGAGGTAGACTTTTTCAGGAGAGCTGCCTTTATGCTATAGATTGCTGGGGAACGCCAGAGACATATTTCTCCTTCTTTAGCCGTCTGATCCATATCTCACACAATTGCCTATGCCATTTCTTTCTTATTTTTTTTATTTCATTAAATGTTTCCCAATTATATGTAAAAAAAATATTAATATTAATTTTTTTAATTTTGAGTTTCAAATTTTATCCCTCCCTCCCTTCCTCCACACCTTGAGAACTGCCCATGTCATTCTGTGTGTCATGAAATGCTTTGAATTTGTGTGTTTGCGCATATATGTCTATATGCACGCATGCTTTATCTCCATTGAAACTCTAGACTGAAATGCAGCAGTAACCCTAGGCAAGTCATGTAATCTCTCTGAGCCTCAGTTTCCTCATCAGTAATACAAGAAAGACTCACGGGGCAGCTAGGTGGCACAGTAGATAGAGCACCGGCCCTGAGTCAGGAGGACCTGAATTCAAATCCAGCCTCAGACAAACAACACTTAACTAGCTGTGTGACCCTGGGCAAGTCACTTAACCACATTGCCTAGACAAGAAAGAAAGAAAGAATGAAAGAAAGAGAGAAGAAAAAAGAAAGAGAGAGAGAGAAGAGAGAGAGAGAGAGAGAGAAAGAAAGAAAGAAAGAAAGAAAGAAAGAAAGAAAGAAAGAAAGAAAGAAAGAAAGAAAGAAAGAAAGAAAGAAAGAAAGAAAGAAAGAAAGAAAGACTCACCAACTTCTAAAGTACTAGCACCTTCCAGCTTGGAACTTATGATCCTGTGAAGGGGTTGGAAGAGGCACAGAGGAAAGCTCCCTTACTCTCTCCCCATAATGGAAGCCCCTCCAAAGACCGAGCCAGAGCCATCATTTATAGCAAAGGGCTCTGCCTAGGTATGAAGTAGTTACTCAAAAAATACTTGATTAACTAGAAGAATTTGGTATCATAAGATTCAGAGGGAAAGAACCTCAAAGAGTATATAGTCCCATACCCCTTATTTTATAGGAAATTGAGGCACAGAGAGGTAATAAATAACAGCTAACATTTTAAGGTTTATAAAGTACCTTTACATATATCATCTCATTCCACCCTCGCAACAACACTGTGAGGTAGGTGCCATTATTATCCTTATTTTACAGATGGGAGAACTGAAGCAGAGAGAAGGGAAGTGACTTTCTCAAAGTCACATGGCTAGTAAATAGCAAGGGATGCATTTGAATCCAGGTCCTCTGATGCTGAAAGCAGTGCCGTTTCCACTTTCTAAGAAGAACCATTGCTTTATGAAATAGGGCAGGAAAGAACTGGGGTGCTGCCTGAAACAAAGGATGACTATATTACCACTTCCCCATCTCCATCCCGGCTGGATTTAAATAGTCGCCACGCAGGTCTTGAAATGGCCAGGAGCTTTCAGTATGGCAGCTGCAGCATTTTAAAGGGGTCCTCAGGCAATGCTGGCTGCGAATTGTCACCTCTTCCCCCATAGCAGGCAGTGTTTCTAAAATGAAAACCTTCCCTTTCTCAAATAAAGCAACTTACTGCTTATAGGCACTTTCCCCTGGCATTAGGGAAAAGGCTACACTTCTGCTGGTGCTTCTACAGGAGAAAGCAAGGAGAGAAGAAATAAGAGAGAAGGAGAAAGGGGAAAGGAAAGGGAGGGAGAAAGGGAAAGGTGGAGAGAATGAAAAAGAGATGGGGAGAAAGCACAAAGAGAAGAGACAGAGGAAGAGGAGGTAGGACAAGAGAAGGAAGAGAAAGGAGAGGAAGAGGAGGTAGGACAAGAGAAGGAAGAGAAAGGAGAGGAAGGAGAGGAGATAAAGAAAGAGAGAAGAGAGACAATAAGAGAAGGAAAGGAGAGGAAAAAGGAGAAAGGAAGAGAATAAAGAAAAAGATAAAGAGAGAAGGAAGAAAGGAAAAGAGAAAAGAAAGAGAAGAGAAAAAAGAGAGAAGAAGAAAAAGAAAGAGAAGAGAAAAAAAAAAAAAAAAAAAAAAAAAGAGAGAAGGAGAAAGGAAAGGGGAGAGATAAAAGGGGAGAGAATAAAGAGAAAAGTGGAAGAAAGGAAAAGGAGGAGAAAAAAGACAGGAAGGAATGAGAAGAGGAAGCAGTGTAACACAATGGGAAGAATGTTGGACATAATTTAAAAGTTGAAAGTACAAAAAATGTAAGGAATTGCCAGGAAATAAAAAGATGCCCCAATGTTTATTCATGCATTCTAGAGCTACACTACTATTTATTTACTCATTCTGTGTGCACATTGAGTGCTTCTACTTAGGGTCCTAATCCTTTCATCATTTAGCAGACACCTCAGTACTTAATGCTGATAGAAAAATTTTAATTTTTTCATATCCCAACTTAAATGTTAGCCTGTGGGTAGCTCAGCCAGCTTCAATCTATCCCCACTCCAATCCCTCCTCCATCCAGCCAGTAAAGTGATTTTCCTGAAGCACAGGTCTGACCATGTCATCTCCTTCTCCCACAAAATAAGCTTAGTGGCTCCCTATCACCCCAAGAGCGAATGTAAAATGCTCAGTATTCAAAGCCCATCATAACTTGTCACCTTCTACCTTTCCAGTCTTCTGACACCTTATTTCTCAATCCATACTCTTCAATCAAGTGACATTGGCCTCCTGGTTGTCGCATGAACAAGACCCTCCATCTCCTTACAGGTATTTTCTCTGGCTGTTCCCCATTCCCGGAATGTTCGCCCTCCTCTCCTGCCTACTGACACCCCCGGCTTCCTTTAAATCCCAACAAAAATCCCACCTTCTACAGGAAGTCTTCTCCAACCCTTCTTAATTCCAGTATTTTCCTTCTTTTAATCATTTCCTATTTGTCCTGCATACAGCTTACTTTGCATATATTAGTTTGCATGTTGTCTCCCCATTAGATTGTAAGTTCCTGGAGGGCAGGGATTGTCTTTTGCCTCTTTTTGCAACCCCAGTGTTTAGCACTGTGCCTGGCACGTGGGAGGTACTTAATGAATGATTATTGATTGATGTATGAAATTGGCTAGATTTAGAATCAGAGGGCTTGAATTCTAATCATGACTGCCTGCTTGCTACTAGCGATCTTGGGCAAGTCTCAACTTCTCTGGGTTCTGTTTATTAATCTGTCAACTGAGAGTTTTGGATACTAGCTCATCTAAGGTTTCTTCTGGCTCTAAACCTACCAACCTCTAAAAGAAGAGAAGAATGGGAAAGAGAGAGAGGAAGAAGGGGAGGGAAGTGGGTCTGGAAAAGAGAGAAAGAATGAGAAAGAAAAGGGATAAAAAGTAGAGTTTAAAAGGGAATATGAAAAGAGACATATATGAACTTGCCTTCCCGTTCAGCTGCCTTCCCTCAAAATGAAAGCGGAAATAGGAAATAAAACAGCTATGAAGAGCTAGTCTCTCTCTCTCCTCCACTCATCTCCTGTGCACACACATACCAAAGGATGGTGGAGATTCCAAGTGCCATGGATCAAACTTTATGCCCCCTCACCTTCCACCATCTGTGCCTGTAAATTCCAGTCTCATGTTAGGCAACTGGCCTCTTGGGTGCAGAGATAGGATGGGATAAAGGTGTCCCTAAGAGGAGTTCAAAAGCCCAACCCCTCCACCTGGCCTCCCCAGCAACAACAGCAACATAGCTTGAACTGGAAATCAAACCTCTTCATTAGTGGCCCAGACAGTCTCCTTAAGCTCTCCTAATTCCTGGCAGGTAACCATTGCTTTAATGTTGCCTCTTTGAGAGTCTATCCTTCAGAGACCATAACTGTGTGTGGCTGTATATTTCCATAATGGCCTGAACAATAGAGCAGTGTGGCCAGGAGCCAGAGAGAATTAGTCTTTACAGCTAAAGGCAGCTGATGGGTTTGGAAGGGTGCTTGATTCCTAAGCAAACGCCAAGTTCCCAAACACTGGTAAAGTGGCCACAGTCACCCGCAGACGCTCATGCCTCTGTCGCCATCCTGCTATGGCCAATTGAGCTCCCATCTGGAAGACCTGGCCATTAGCTAGATGGGCATCTCAGGCCCCAGACCAGGTCTCAGTTTATAGACTGATTTTTTTCTGCCTTCTATAAGAATCACACTCAAGCTGAGAGAGAGGATGCTATCAAAGGAGACAAGACATTACAATGCAAAGAACAGCAGTTCTGGATTCCGAGGTTATTGTTCAGTTGTTTTTAAGTCATGCATGAGTCTTTGTGACCTCATTCGGGGTTTTCTTGGCAAAGCTACTGGAGTGGTTGGCCATTTCCTTGTCCAGCTCATTTTACGGATGAGAAAACTGAGGCTAACAGAGACTTGCCCAGGGACACACAACTAGTGAGTGTCTGAGGCTAGATTTGAACTCAGATATTTCTAACTCCAGGCACTCTATCCACTGCACCACCTAGCTGCCTCTGGAGCCACAGGATCTGGGTTCAGATGCTACTCCTGGAACTAATTCCCTGTAAGATCTTGAATAAGCACCTTGGATAAGTCTTCCTAGGCCTCAGTTTCCTCATCTGTAAAATAAAAAGGGGTCAGATAAATGACCCCTAGGGTTCTTTCCAGATCTAGATCTCTGATCCTTCCCTCAAAAGATCCCTTCCCTATAAAGAGCTCCCCAGAAACATCATAATTCCTTATGGATCTAAATTAGAAGAACAGTGGAATCTTTATCTTCATGTTTCACTCAACAATTTCCAAGGACTCCCAAATTTGAAGACAATCTCCCTTCAGAATCAAACTCAATCTAAGACTCGGGGGCCATAAAAACGATTCCACAAGAATTATTTTGCTGGGGTAGAGCTATGGCTTGTCCACGAAGAAGAAAAGACCACAGCCTTTAGGCACACCAACATTTGTCATATTCCATAGTGAAAGGACCACAGTTCACAGCTTTGTGGTACAGATGAGATAGAGAAGCATCATTACAAGACATAGCAAGAGACAGAATTTGGGTGGTTACTATCTTTCTTCTGTGAGCCAAGCGATCTCTGAATACAATCACCTATCAAAATATGCAGTATTGGAAATGGGGGAAATCGAGGGCAATAAGACCAGGTCTTGGGGGTGAGGCAGGGGCTTATTAATCTATAATTGACCACAGGAAAGTAGAGAAAGGCAACTTTGTTTTCCTCTATAGTTAGCAAAGCAAGATAATGTAAATGTGTAAGTATTAAGAAACTGAATGTGACAGCTCATTTTACAATGAGGTACTCATGCCAAAAGAAGGAAGATATAGGGCCCCTCTTTCTTACCCCTCCACAGGTAATAATAATACTAATACTTCCAATCTTCCCACTCCCACCCCCCACTAATTCTGTAGCTCATCAATAAATGGAACTAAATACAGTCCCACCTTGGCCAACAGCTAAGCAGAACGACCCCAATATTGACTGTTCAGACACTGGAGAAAAATAGAGTTCCTAAAATGACTAATTTCTTGGAAAGTCCCAAGAGAACCTCATTCCTAGCACCAGAAGTGACTACTCAGCTCAAGAATAATATTTTTCTTTCATTTTGCCTGTGATTAGGGCAAGCCACTCTTCCCCAGGCCTCCCCACCTGCCCAGAGAAAGATTGGTGCCTGTGACAAAGACCAATAGAGTGTAAACCAAAGGCAAGAACAGATTCCTCAGGTGTGAGTGAAGGAGCAGAAGCTACAGATTGGATTAGGTTATGAAACTGGATTTCTTAGAGGAAGGAGTGACAGTTTAACTTGGGAGCACTGGTATTAAATAAAGGGACAAGATTCAGAAAATAACAGCAAACTGGCCATTTGTCTGACTCAACCTGCTTCCTCAGACTTTTGGCCTTTTAGAGAATTCTCTGCTTCTACCTATACTGTCACAAGTCTGATCTTCCATACCCTCAGCCTTGATTTACCCATAACAGAAACAGGTTCAGACAAAAGTAACCTTTATGGCAACAGGAAACACCTCTACAGAATCCTAAAAGAGAACTTAATTTTCATACATAAATGGTACCAAAAGTACTACTAGTACTAGTACTGCTATAGCTGCTGCTGCTGCTACTGTTACTATTAAAGCTAATAATAATATTGACCCTAAGACTATAAGGGACAGAGAATACGCTGAATAACAGTTGGTAGAAGAAATTTCCCACCAAGAGCTTCTTGCACACACACACGCACACACACACACACACACACACACACATCACAGGCCTAGTTAAAATAATAATAAGTGAATATAAATACCATTACTATAAACTTTACAAAATGTTTTCCTCACAATCTTGTAGTTAATCAGCATTGTAGAACACAGAAGCTTCCTTGACAAAAAGAAGGGTCCTCAGCTTTAAGAAGTGAGGAAGGAATATCACAGCTGCCTTTGAAGATCTGAAGGATCTGTGCAAGAAGGGTGGCCTCAGGCAGTAGAACCAGGAGCAGTTGGGAGCTGGGTCAAAAATGATCAAATTGAGCCTTGATGTCCGAAAAAGTTTGCTAATAAATAGGGATTTTTTTTTAATTTACCAAAAATTGAATGGATGGCCTTGGAAGACAATGGACTCTCATTCAATGGAGGTCATCATACAAAGATTACCTAAGTACTTGGGAGGTGTAATAGGAAGGATTTTCCATTAGGTACAAGTTGGACCAGAGGCCTCTGAGATCCCTCTCCACTCAGTAATTCTCTGTGTCCACGAATACTAAGAAATGCTACCACGAAAAAACCTAAGGTCTGATGTGAGCAGGCTTATAAGCCTCAAAGGTGGGCTATGCCATGTCTTCCTACACTTTGCTGAACTCTTTAGCCGTCCCTGAGGCCAGATTGCCTTTGAGCTCAACTTCCCAAAGAACTCCTACAAAAGGCTGGAGACACACAGCCAAGGGTATTCACTGCCATCCCCCGACTACCACTCTAGGCAGGCAGAAGAGACTGAAAATAAAACCCAGATGGCCCAGGCTGCTTGGACTCCGTGTGGCTCGTTTCAGTGAAGGATTAGCAGCAAAACCAAAAGGTCCAGCCTCCCCACCTGGTATAGACAGCTGTTTCTCCCCTCCTTTAGCTATGCCAATCCACTGTGGCCAAGAGCTTAGACACCATCCCCTGCTCCCCAACAATACAGTCACATCAAACTCCTACCCATCAATAAGTGCTGGGGCAATGGATTCTGAGGGCTTTGCAGAAACTCACTACTAGTCCTCCAGCCCCACCATAAACCCTGTGTGCAATGGGGCCATTAACACGGGCCAGAGTTTTATATCTTCCAAGGAAGTGGGAAAACAAAGATCGCTTCAAATCTTAACCAGATGGGCTTGGAGAAGCCCTGGGGGTTTCAGGGATAAAGCACACAGCTAGGAAACTGTGAATGTATGCTCCATAGAAGACTGAGAAGACCAGGCTACCAAAGCTCAAATTGGAGTTTCATGGACCATGCCAAGAAGCTACAATCTTGTGGAAACCCAACTTAAAGATTTCAAATCAAGAAAAGTGAGAGCTTTGGCTCTGAGTATTTAAAGCTGCCAATCATTCTTCAAGCAACAGAAATTCAATTAATCGATAAATGTTTATTAAGCACCTACTATGTGCCAGGCACTGTCCAGCACAAGTACTGGAGTCTTGTCAATTGAGTCTTGTCAACAGACCTCATGGCTCTAGCCACCCCTTCCCCACTGCCATCCCCTCTCTGCGTCATTAGCCCAGGGACATATAAGTTTGTTTGAATAGATGGGATTTGCTTTAAACCACCACTTGTCCTTTGGAAGTGTGCCTTAGAAGTCCTAGCATGCAAGGCATTCAAAGCCCAGAAAACGTTTCCCAATCAAAGCCATGTCTTTATGGCATGTGAGAGGTGTCCTTGAGAGCACAAGGCCAGTGCTTCCCCTCTGGTTTCCCCTGACTGAGCTATAACCCTGTTGGTTCTTCCTGAAGAAAGCAGGGGCCTGGGACTCACTGTCACCAAGCCCTCTCCTCTCTTCCTCCTCAGTAGATCTACAGCTGGTAGCTCAAAGGCTGTCTCATCCAACCCTTTCATTTACAGATGAAGAAACTGAGTCTCATGAGGTCATATATGTTACAAATACCAGAGGTAGGATTTGAACAGAGGCTCCTTGTTTCCAGAGTCAATCAATTAAAAAGCATTTTTAAGTACCTTGGTGCAAAACACTGTGCTAAGTGATGGGTATTAAAAGACAAAAATTAAGGTAATCCCCTAGACCTCTGACCTTTTAATTGACGAAATAGGACATGACCTGAGGATGGGTCCAGACACTTAGAGGTCAGGTGTGGCCAGAAGGCTTCAAGATTCAGAAATGGAGAGCCAAGGCAGGCAGGCAGGTATCAGGGTTGAACCATCACACCAAAGAGCCAGGACCACACCAGGTAATAGAATGCAGGAACAGAGGAAAACAAGACAAGTATAAGATGGGGATCATATTAGCATCTACAGGTAGCTAGGTGGTGCCATAGCGCTCACAGCGTGGGCTTGGAGTCTGGATGCCTCATCTTCCCGAGTTCAAATCTGGCCTCAGCCATTTCCTAGCTGTGTGACCCTGGGCAAGTCACTTTACCTTGTCTGCTTCAGTTCCCCTGTCTCAGTTACAACAACACCTACCTCCCAGGGTCATTGTGAGGCTTATTCGAGATCATGCGTATAAGGCACAGTGCTTTTCTAGTGCCTAGCATATTGTAGGTGCTTAATAAATGCATATTGGTTGCTTGATTGATTGAATATGAAAGGGCTTCTGAGACAGAGGCCACTTCATTTCATTAAGTGGGTCTTCTCAGCCTGTCTCGGGAAGCATCACTATGGCCTTAGAGTAAATAGAGGGCTTCCCAGGGCCTGGATTAATACTCTCTGAGTCTTTGACACCTGCCAGTGACACCTGGCCCAATCAATCTGCAGAGAAAGTGAATGGAGGCAACCTTCCAAAGCACAATTTCATACAATAGCGTCCCTTTTCAAGGAGAAAGGTGCTTAGAACAAATGTCTACTTCCCTCCAAGGATAAGGCCCAAGAGTTCACAGAAAATGACTTTCTCCTGGCCATAAGAGGCAGTGTGGCTTAGTGGATAGGGAGCTGGTCTCACAACCAGGAAGACCAGGCTGTGACACTCACTGGCCATGTGACCTTGGCCAAGTCAGGGTCAACAGTCTCTCGGTGCTCTCAAAAAGTCACAAAGAAGGCAGTGACCTGCATTAAAAGAGAGAGTTCCCTCACCTGGGAGTTCTTGATAACAATGAACCCACAGGTCTCATCCCTATTCTGATGGAGAGACAGTCTGAGACTACAGAAGGAAAATTTAAAAATCACAATTCTTGAAGAATGGCATTGCTCAGGTACCATGCAATCTTTCCCTCATCCCCACGTTGCTGGGATCACAGGACGCCTGGAAGGCCTTTGAGGTACACAGGTTTTATTTCCTTCCCAGGAGAGGGGAGCACAGATGCATAAGCCTTCTCTTCAGGCAGCAGTTGTGAGGATCCCCTCTTACTATGAGAATATTTCTGCCTCCCTCTGATCCTGTTGTCGACAGAGCCCGAGTGGGCGAGTGACTCAGAGGGGCAAGCAGAATGTGCCTTCGGATTTTTAGAATCAAAACCATCTTCAGTGGGGGAGAAAGAAAGTGAAGGCAAGGGCTGACTTTAAAAGGAAATTCTGGGCACCCCAAGGCACAGGTGGGCTGGAGCACAGCACAACAGCCTCAGCCCATTCTTTGCTGCAGAACTTTGCCCTCCTTTCTTTAGCTCATATTCAGAAGGTGCTTTCTCATTTCCCAGGCAGCTTCTTCACAACACCCTGCACTAGGGAAGCAGGAGACCCTGCTTGTCCCCATTTTACAGATAACTTGCCCAAGGTCATATAGCTAGTCAGGGGCTGAGCCAGGGACTGAACCCAGATCATCAATTTCCAAAGCTATAACTCTTTCCGCCATCGCATGCTGCCTCAGGGACTCCACTGGGCCTCATATCTTAAAAGGGAACAGAGAGCCTGACCTTGCATAGAGCTTTAAAAATAGACAGCAGCCCACTAAAAGATTTATTAAGCATCCCAGTTCCCAATCAGTCTTCCAATGTCATCATCACCCAAAAGTGTACACGCACTTCTCCTGTACTTAGCACTGTGCCTGGCACACAGTAAGTCTTTAACAAATGCTTTCCATTTGATTGACTGAACAACTTAAATGTTCAGTCTTTCTGCTCAAGATCTTTTCTGTACATTATCTCCTTTGATCTTCAAAAGCCCTATGAGTAGACGCAACAAGGCGGTGCAGTAAATAGAGCTCTGGCCTTGGAGTCAGGAGGACCTGAGTTCAAATTCGACCTCAGATACTTAACACTTACTAGCTGTGTGACCCTGTGCAAGTCACTTAACCCTGATCACCTCACCAAAATAATAAAATTTTTTTTAAAGTCCTATGAGTTAAGAACTATGTATATTTGTGTCCCCATTTTACAGGTGAGGAAACTGAGGCCCAGATTTTCCCAGGGTCACACAACTAGTAAATGTCTGAGGTGGGAGCTGAAAACAAGTTTTCCTGACCCCAATTTCAAGGTTCTATTCTCTGAGCCACCTGGTCTCCTTGTATGAATTTTACAGGCATTAAATATTTACTTAATGTTATAAGACTGATGCTTTCACGGGATCATTGATCGAGAGCTGAAAGGGAACTCAGGCCGTGTGGTCCAACCCCTACATTTTACAGTTGAGAAAACTGAGGCCCATGAGGTTAAGTATCTTGATTGAGGTCAAACAAGTAATAAGGATCAGAAGCAGGATTTGAATCCATGCCCTCTGCCCTCTTTCGATGTGTCACGACATGTCCAGATAGCTAGTACTAGTAAACAGCTGGCTGCTCCCACCAAAGCTTCCTTTTGTGACGGGGGCATGAAAAGAAGAGGTATGGGGGTGTGGGGGGCAAGGCAGGGCTCAGATGAGGATGGAGATACCAAAGATGAGAAGATACTACCCAAATGAGGAGAGTGGAGTGCCACTTAAGTGGCACAGAGGAAGGAGCATTAGATTTGGAGTTCGAGTTTAAAGCCTGGCTTGGATATTTACATCCTGTGTGACTCTGGGCAAATCATTTAAGCTCTCTGGGTCTCAGCTTTCTCAAAGGTCCAATGAGAGGACATTCCTAGATGAGCTCTAAGATCCCTTCCAGTTCAAGGGAGGAGAGAGAAGCCAGGGAAGAGGGAGGGAGAGCTCCCCAAGGGGCATGATAATGGATAGCAGAGTGTCTTCTGCTGGGATGGCTGGACAATGACAGGGAGAGATGCCCCTGTATTGAGAGCAGAAGACCAAGGGAGCCAAGGGCTGCCTAGACTAGAATTCCATCGGCTGGTTTACATGCAGGGCCAGCCTGCAGGAGAGTCGGAGTAGGTGGCTTTGAGGGGTGCCAGGAAAGACCCACCTGTTCCCAACATTTCCCATGGCAAGGTTCCAGCACCTGCTGTCAGTCAATAAACATTTATTAAGCATCTACTATGTGCCAGGCGCAGTGCTGGGTGCTGGAGGCACAAAGACAAAAGACAGTCTATACCTTCAAGGAGCTTACAGTCTAATGGGGAAGGCAATGCCTAAATAGAAGCTAAAAAGAGGGGAGAGAGTGAGGGGAGGGCACCTGGCTCAGGGACATGATGAAGTCCAGAAGCTGGGTGGGAAAGGGGGAGGTTTTCCCTATTTACTCGGTTTACCAAGCTATCCTGGATTCTCTTCTTAAATGAAGGATCTTGGAGGAGCTCTCCAATCAGTCTGCTAGCTAATGAACATATTTCTTATTTCTTCAGCTAGACCAGGGGTTTGTATAGGGCAAGTATCAGAGGCAACTTTTCTTTGTATCCCCCAAAGTACAGCACAGGGATATCCTTGCAATTAGATCTTCAATAAATATTTATTGAATGAATGGATACATGAATTCCTGAATGGATAAATGAATGGATGGATGAATGAATAAATAAATAAATGGATGGACTGATGGATGAATTAATGAATGGATAGATGAATAAGTTAATGAATAAATGGATGGATATATGAATGGCCCTTTGCAGAATTTTCTGCTCCAATTTGTTTATTCATAAGCTTTAGAGCTAGAAAAAAACTGGAAAACATGCCACTGAACTCTTCATTTTACAGATGAGAAAACCAAAATGCAGAGAGGGGGAGTTCAAGGTCAATACATCAGTACATCAAAGATCTATGGTTTCATAGGTGTGAAAACTCCTTCCACTCAGAGATTAGACTCCTCTTAATAGATGAGTGTTAATAGAATGACCTTACTCAAAATAAGCAGCAGAGTCAGCATTTGAACCCAGATCCTCTGACTCTAAACCCAATGCTATTTCCACAATACCAAAGTTACCAACTCCCTTCCGCTTAGGCTAGTGTAGCTTCCCATCACTTCGTTCTTCCTAGGTCCAGCAATAGATATGGATATGGATAAAGGAAAAAGTGAGCAAGAAAGACCTTTGCAGAAGGGATCGCTAGTCAAGACATGATGAGCAGGCCAGGATGTTCCCCAAAGGGTTGGTCCTTTTTTAGTCAATCAGGGATAAGTGGCTGGCTCCTTGCTTTCTCCCTTCACTGCAGGTAGCTATGGATGGACCATCTGCCCCACCTCCCCCCACCAACCACGTGCATGAGAACGTCCATTCATTAGTAATGGATGGATATTTAATGGGCATGTGCCTATGTCACCATCCAAGAGCATGAGGCCACAGTGGCCTCCACAGGGCACCAACCACCTGCTGTACAATGAGATGTGACCAGCAAAGATACCTTCGCATCCACCCACAAAATAGAAACTAAATTGAGATGCTATATAGCTTCCTCTTCCTGAAGATAAAACTCTACATTCAATAGAATATAATCTCTTGTGGGCAGTGGTTTCCATTTTTGTCTTTGTACCCCACCACCTAACACAAACTAGCCACATTTTAAAAAATCTGTATCCATGATTTGGTCATCATAGGAATCTCAGTAAGAAAACACCCTCTACCAGTACAGATGAGTAACTTCTCTGCAGCTTAGAGAGTTGCCTGATCCGTTGAGAAGCTAAGTGATTCGTCCAGGGTCACCCAGCCAATATGTGTCAGAAGCATGGCTCTGACTGAACTCATGATATCTTCAGTCCAAGACCAGCCTTCTGTCACAGGATCCTATGATCACAGATTTAGGATCTGAGGTGATCCCTCATTTTATAGATAAAATCCAACGAGGTTAGTTGAATTGCCCAGAGTCACAAAGGTTGCAAGTATCAGGTCTTCTGCGTTTAGGGCAGGGGTTCATAATTTGGGTCCATATTAGGAGGTCCATGAACTTCGGTGGGAGAAACATCTTTGTTTTCATTAATCTCTAACTGAAATCAAGCATTTTTGTTAAATGTGCATGTAGGCAACATAACCATATTGTGAGAAGGGGTCCATAGTCAGACTGCCAAAGGAAGCCATGATACAAACAAATTAATTACCCCTATTTTAGGGTCAATGATTTTTCCCCTCTGCCGCAGAGCCTGCCTGTTAACCACATTAATCTGCCTCTGTGCCAGGCACATAGTAGGCATTTGTTTAATAAATACTTGTTGGATTAAAGGCCAGCAGCAATCCCAAGAGGGCTTGAAACAAGAGTCTCAAAGAGATCCCTAAGCACTTCAAGGCTCTGAAACTTTAGCTTCTTTAAAAACTGAAGAACACAGTCATCTGAGGCTGATTCAGTCCAATCTGTTTCCTAAACCTGCCCGGCTGATGCCTTCTGCCTGCCAAGGTTGGAACCCAGAAGGCACATGCTCGGCTATGCTCACCCAGGACCTTTGCACACAGAATGGGACATAGAAGGAAATGTGATTAGGACCACAACTTCATGTATTGCCCCTATTAGAAAATAGTAGTAATAATAATAATGATAATAATAATATACTACTAAAAATAAGCCTCCATCTCACAAGTCAGAGAACAAATGGCCTGTCTCCAGGAGAGCATGGAACATTCAGCTGATGGATGAGCTGGAGAGATTTCACCCAGGGAGGTGACTCCAAAAAGCAGCCCTGGGGCAGTGAGGAGGGTTTGCAGCCCTGACTAAATCCAATTAAACAGGTTTAAACCTGGCCCCAAGGCCACCAATTGCGTTGGGGGCTGTTAGGACAACTTACTGCTGATTCATCATCATCCCATGCTATGCATGTATCACCTGTTCCCAAATGGAACATTCTGGATCCCCAGTGTGACTACTTCTGTGCATCAGGCTAGGTCACAGCCTCTACCTTATGCCGACGCAGAGAATGCCAAGCTGGTGAGGGAGCTGCCTGTCTTGTGTAGAAGTTGGTGTGGCCAGGATCCAGAGGATAGGAGAGCCCCTTTCTCCCTCCACTAAGTATTGGAAGAGAATGCTCCCCCGGCAAAGATCAGTAGCATCACAAGTTTAGAACTGGGAGGGACCTCAGAGGTCATGTACTTCAACCCCTTGATTTTGCAGTTGAGAAAATTGAAGCTGAGAGACAGAGAGGAGTCTGCAGTTTTTAATATGCACCATCAACATTTCCATTGTTCCATAGAAGTATGTCTAATGTAAGAGCCACAGGGCAGGATGGAAAGAGATTAAGAGGGTGGGGGGGATAATCTGAGCTCAAGTCCTTCCTCTCACATTGTGTGACCCTGGGTAAGTCATCATCTCCCAGGGTCCTAGGCAATTGTCTAAGGCTATAAGTTACTCAGCTATAAGCTATAGCTATAACTTATAGCTAAGGCTATAAGTTACCATCAGCCAGTAATGATCTTAAGATTCCCAGGTCCTGGCACAGTGCCTTTGTACCCAGTAAGTCCTTAATTAATCTTTGTTGTCTTTCCTCATCTATAAAACAAGGAAGAAGGACTAGATGGTCTCTGAGCTCCCTTCTGGCTCTGGATCTACAATCCTAAGATTCCAGGCACCTAGCACAGTACTTCAGTATACAGTTGGTGCTCAGTAGAAGTTTAATGAGCTTCCTCCTCTGTAAAAAGAGGGAGCTGAATTAGATGGACTCTGAGGTCCCATCCAATTCTAGAGTCAGCACCCTACAAGCATGACCCGCCCCCATGGTCAATCCCCACTCAGTGCCCTTTGTACAATATAAGCTCAAACTACTGACCTAATTATACCAAAGGGACTGCTTGGTTCTCTGGCACACACTCAGATGCGCCCCTCCCCTGGGGGTCATAATTCATTCCTATACTTATGTTTATATGTTTATGTTTATATTAATTATGTTTATACATAATTGTGTTTATACATAATTAATTATATGTATACATAATTGTGTTTATACATAATTAATTATGTATATATGTATGTTATATATTATATATCACATATATTATTATTTTGTATATGTATATGTGTGTATATTATAGACATATATAATATGCATGTATGTATACACTATATTATGTATATATAATTAATATACATAATATCCCTATACTCATTAGCTGAGTACTATCTGTCCAGATCTCGACGCCAAGTGGAAACACCGAGGCAGTACCCTCTCACTATGGAGGGTAGACCAAGCCCAGGTTTGCAAAGTTATTAGAATGCTCACTCCTAGAACTCAGAGCCATAGAGGACCCAATAGGAATCCGTCTGCAGTTGGAGTATCTTCCATTCCTCATTTCTCTGTTCTTGTCCCCATCCCTTTTGAATGTCCAGCCCCAGGCAAGCACAGCCTTGCTGTGCTCTAGACCTATTCCCAGCTCAGCTTTTCCTCTATTTGCTGGTCTTCTCCACTCTGAAGCCACTGAGGTGGTGGCCCCCTTCATCTTGCTGCTGTAGCTACCGGGCCTTGCCCATCCACCAAGAAATACCACTCTCTACTTAAATTCTCCTGGCCTACTCTTGAGCCCTTGCCTTTCTCCCCAAGATGCCAGAGACATTGATGGGGTTTTGGGAGAAAATATTTTACTAGCAACAAAGAGAAAGGGGTTAAAGCCAGATAAACTTAGCATAAGGGGGTTATAAGGCCCAGGAATTTTACTGTAAGATAGCCCTAAACTAGGAGATTTTTCCTAAGCCAGCCTGGCCCTTTCCTATCTAACTAGTTATCTCAGCTGGTACATGGCTTTCCTAGCCGGCTCTCCCACCCTTACTTCCAACACCTCTCAGTTCAAGGCAGGTATCCCTTCTCAGCTTCTTACTGTTTCTTACACCATCTCCTATCTCCATGTCTTTTGTACTGGCTGCCCCCTCTGTCTAGAATGCACACCCTCCTCATCCTCACTCTTGAGTTCCTTCAAGATTCAGCTCCAGGGTCAAAATCAACATGAGGCCTTTCCTAATTCCCCTCCCCAGACGCTGTGCCTCCCCCCAAAAAAAATACTTTGTAATTATTTTGCGCATATCAATATAAATATACATGTGTGTATAGATATATAGTCTCCTCTGATAGAATATAAGCTCCCTGAGGATGGGAACTGTTTCATTTTTGTCCTGGCATCCTTGCATGCCTAAGCCCAATGTCTGGCACATGGTAATAAATACTTATTGAACTGATTGACTGGGGAATGCACTCTGTCCTCCACATTTGATATACCTGACCAGACTGCCACCAGCTTGGTTCAATGAAACATCTCCTGCCTGTGTCCCCCTAGTTCTCTAATCCCCCTGAGCTCGGACATCAGGAGGCTAGCCTCCATCTTTCCCCACAAGCTAATGATCCCGTCCTTGGATCTCCTATTTCCATTTAACAGTATGCTAGCATTTCACATGGAAAATGAGGACAGAGTCTGTCTCCATCATGGTGGAGATCACAGAAGCCAAAGAATACAGCCCAGGTTGTCCTCCCAGATTTGGCACAAGAGACTTTGGAGGCCAGCTGATCTGACCTCCCTCATTTTACAGATACGGACACTGATGCCCAGAAAGGTACAAGTACTAAGTTTGCAAGGTCAAAGGTCCAGGTAGTTAAGCATCACAAGTAGGATTTGAACCCTGGTCCTCTCACTCCTAATCAACTCTCTTTCCACCACTCCAAAGATCTGGTCTAGTCTAAACTACTCCAGAAGTCTACAAAGGCTGGCCAAGAATTCCTCTCTTAAAGGATCTTCTGAATCAAACTCAATCCCACCTGTGTGACCTCCCCCATCCTCACAGAGTCCAAGCGCCCCCTCACAACTTTAGGATTACAAGGATCCCTCTCTGTAACAAAAACCTCTTCCCATCCTCTTTTCCCCAAAAACATTTTAGTAAATAAGGCGAGCAAACAAATGCTACCGCTGCCATCCTTCTTCTCCTTCCCCCTGCCATCCTTCCCCGTCACACGGGCTGAACTTCAGATCCCTATGTTGCTTGGCACGGCGCACCCACCATGGGGATAGCTTTCCCCGCCCTCCCATCTGGGGGAGATAACTTTGCGTCTCCTGGATCTGTGCACATGCACAACACATTAGATTAGACCATGAAACTCACCAGCATTAGGACCATCTGCAGTGATTCTAATTTCTCATCTCTAGAGCCTTGGCTGAGTCCTTGCCATAAAACATGGTGATGATGAAAGGTATCAGGAAAAGACGGAAGGCATTAGGGAAAGATGATTTGGACCCAAGATCGTTTGGTCTTTAGTGGATTTAGAGAGGCTTCCTGGTGCCCTGAGCATTCTACTCAGTAACACAGGAGAACCCCAAGGTCTAGAACGGGCTTCTGAATCTGGGGTACATGAATAGATTTTAGATGGTCCATGACTTAGATGGGGGGAAAATTTTACAGCCTTTTTCCTCTAACCTCTAATTGAAATTCAGTGTTTTTTTCAACTGTTTAAAAATATTATTCTGAAAAAGAGGCCCTAGGTTTTACCAGACTACCAAAGACACAAAGAAAG
Organism: Phascolarctos cinereus; assembly: GCF_003287225.1. NCBI lineage: Eukaryota > Metazoa > Chordata > Mammalia > Diprotodontia > Phascolarctidae > Phascolarctos > Phascolarctos cinereus. Next base: position 26,475,378 of record NW_027555958.1, read on the forward strand.
GTGAAGAATCCTTGATCTCATTGAACCCTTCCGGATTTTCTTAGAAAAGACCTCTCAGCTCATAAAGACAACACAGCGTAGTAGATAGAGTGTTGGTTTTTGAGTCAGGAAGACCTGAGTTCAGTTCCCTACCTCTGACACCATGTGACCATGGACAAATTGTTTCAACTCTCTGAGCCTCAGTTTCTTTTTCTGGAAAACTCAGGGCGGGGTGGACCAACAAAACAATGAAAAAATGCTGCAAAATGATAATGGCCAAGCTTGGCCCCAAAGAAGAAAAATGTCTCTCCCAGCATCTTTGCAAGGGTGGGGAACTATGGATGTGGAGCACTGCATGCAACTGATGTAAAATTTTTTGGATATGTCCATTGGTTTTACTAAACTTTTTAGCTCTCTAGCAGCAGGAAGGAATATGTTGGTCAAGGTGAGATTTATAAAAAGAAAAGATAGCAACAAAAAATGAAGGTGGACTAGGTAGTTTCTAAGATCTGTTCCAGCCCTGAATCTCTGACTTGTTGATCCTTATGAGCTGGAGGGTCCATTACTCAAGAGAAAATGTCGGGGGGGGGGGCCTGAGGAGTAACCTGAGCTCTTGAAGCCATGAGGAGGAGAGCCCAGGTACAACATTGACCCTGCAAGCCCTGGAGATGCTGCCCCAAAGCTTGGGATTAAAGGAATTGGCCAACGTGTTTTCATAGTTATCATCCTGCCCCTACACAAGACATCCAACCATCCTTCTTTCAAGATTGCTTCCCTCTGTTGCTAGCACTGAATGCCCATGGAATCATGGGATCATGAGATCCAGGTGTCAAAGGGATTTTAGAGAACATAGGATCATTATTTTAGAGCTCAAAGGGACTGCAGACATTTACTACAACCCCCTCATCTTACAGATGGGAAAACTGAGATTCAAAGAGACCAAGTGAATTACCCATGGTGATGTAGGTAGTGGGTGGCAGAACCAGGATTTCAACCCAGGTCATAGGATCTTATAGTTAGAGTTGGAAGGCACTATACAGGACATCTAGCCCGACCCTACCACTCCCATTTTACAGATGAGGACAATGACACCCAGAGGGGAAGTGACTGTCGCAGGTCACACAGGTGGTACATAGCAGAGCTACAATTTCAACCAAGGCTCTTTGGCTCCAAAACTAGCCCTCTTCCCACTGCACACATCCAATTGCCTCCCATCAAGTCTTACAACGGAGTTGGAGGCTGCCGACTTATTTTCCACACCCAAATCCACTTAGAAATGGCTGCCGAGAAGCACCAGTCTTGGCCAGGAATCAAAGCTGAGGCCAGTTCAAGCCAAGAGGCAGCCATCACCAGTGTCTGGCCCTCCTCTGCAGCTGGTATGCACCATAAAGACAATTTGGAAACATGGCAGCTCATTGAACCATGGGAAGTACAAAACATGGGAGAGAGCCCCTTGAATGAGTCAGGGACTTGTCCTTGGGGATGGAAATCATTCACCTTGGTCTTCCATTAATTTATTATTGAGGCGAGTTTTCTACATGGTATGGGTCGCCAGGCTTAAATAGGGAAAGAACACCTGGCATTTTATTTCTGACTTTTTTCTTTCCCTATTCACCACAGCCTGGCTTCACTCATGACTCCCCACTAAGACACCAAGAGCTGAGACCATTCTCCTCCAGCCGCCTACCCACTATGGTGAATCTCCTCAACAGGGCATGTCTCTTACCGTCCAATTCTTCCACTGAGATGTTAGCAAGCTGCTCACTGTCACTGCCTGCAGAGAGGGACCGATTCAGGTAATTCCCCTTATACAATAAGCCGGCTGTCACATGATGGAACGGCATCTTCTCCCTGCTCAAAAGAGATGGGGGGAAGGGGAAAAAATTATCATTTCATCCCTTTTTTTTTTCCATTGTTTAATGCCTCATAGAACATCAACTCCTTGAAGGCAGGGACAATTTCGTCTTTTTGTCTTTGTATCGCCAGCCTAAAATAATGCCTAGTACATAGTAGGACCTTAATTAACGCATGTTGATTGTCTTCTCCTTTAGAATGCAATCTCTCTGAGGGCAACGACTCTCATTTTTGTCTCTATATCCCCAGAACCCAGCACAGTGACTGGCACACAGGAGGCACTTAATAAATGTTTGGCGACATTGATTAAAAGCCTTAAAGGGTCATCTGATCATAGATTTAGAGTCAAAAGGGACCATAGACATGATCTATTCCAGTCTTCTCATCTTACAGATGGAAGAAACTGAGAAGGCCCAGGTAGGGGATTAAAAAACTTACCCACCATCACTCAAGTAATAAGTGGCAAGGGTGGTATTCAAATGCAAGACTTATGACACCAGATGCAGCCCTCCTTCTATGTGTTTCCTCATAGACACAATGAGCACATGGGTGGACATAATCATCTCTCAGGACCCCTCTGGCTCTGAATCCTTGGATCCTAGCCAGCACTGCCATACTCTTCAGATAATGGCAGGTGGGACTGGACAATTACAGAGGAAAGGTCAGAAAAAAGCCTGACTACTCATGGACTGAACACTCTCCAAGTTGCTTCAGTTTCTAGCCCTATCTTTCCCTCTTTTAGTCCCTCCATTTTTAAATTTTTTTTCTGAAAAAAAAAAGTCATTCCCTTTCTATTAAAGACATTGAGATGGGTTTTTTTTTTTCCTTTTGGACCATCTCCGTGATTTCTTGAAATGGTCTTCCCTTGCCTTCCATGTTCTGCTTTCCATTCTAGTTCTGCTTTCACCTCTGACCACTATTTGGTCACAGCCCTAGAGTGTGGGGTTTAGGAGGGATTTCAGAGGTCATCTCATCCAATCCCTACACAAATGATAAGCCCCATGTTACAATAGCCCCCAAGTCTGAATATCCACTTTTGGTGAGATGACTGCTGTTAACAAAAATAATAGCTATAACAGCTAACATTAATATAGAGCTTACTTACTATGTGCCAAACACTATGCTAAGTGCTTTTAAAATGAGCTCTAGCTGACAGAGGACAGGCAGGGACCCAGCTGAAGTCTCCCAACGTTTGCCTCCAAACAATTTTAAAATGCCGCCTCAAATCAAATTTTGGAGCGGCAGAGCCAACAAAAGGTCAGAGGGAGACATTTTTCCAGCCTAAGACAACTTGGGAAGTCCACAGAAAAGGTCATAACACCGGGGTAGGTGCAGGTCTGGAGCACAGCAGGAGCACCAGGAGTGGGCTTGGAGGCATCTGGGACAGCAGCAACAGCAGCTTCAGGAACTCTCAGCCCAGAGGTGGTAAGGGGATTGGACAATGGGTCAGAAAGAGATTACAGGGGACCTTTTGCTGGCACTGCGTACAGCTGGCGTTGACCAGCAACTCTATTGCCCACATATAGTTTTGGAGTACAGTTCCAGGATGTAGAGAATCACTTGTGATCAGTCACAAAGGAGCAGGGGACCTGGTCACAATTCCAGGGCCAAAAGAAGCAATAGTACTTGCAGGGAAGCAGGAGCCCTTCTTGGGTAAAGACCAGAACACTGACCAGGACAGCAGTGACCACACCTCTCCCAGGATAACACCATCTTGGAAGCACAAAAAACTTGCAGACCCCCAGAACTAGCTCTGAAAACAGCAGCACAAAAAAAGTCTAAAGCTTGGCACAGTGCCTCCCCACCCCCAGGTGAGCAGAGCCCAACTTTAATATAAAATTCAAAGTGAAGAAATAGGCCGGGGAAATCGGCAAACAACAAAAAAAGAATTTGACCATAAAAAGCTACTATACTGTCAGGGAAGACCAAGACATAAACTTAGAAGAAAACAACAATGTGAAAAGAGTTACAAGCAAAGCCTCAAAGAAAATGTTAATTAGACACAAGAAGAATACCTGGAAGAGTTAAAAAAAAAAAAGCATTGCTTGGCAGAGGAAAATCTGGGAAAAGAAATGATAGTGATGCAAGAAAGCTATGAAAAGAGAACTAACAGCTTAGTAAAAAAAAATACTGAAGAAAATAGCACCTTAAAAAAATTGGCCTAATGGTAAAAGAGCAACAAAAATTTACTGAAGAAAAGAATTCCTTTAAAAACAGAATAGGCACAATGGAAAAAGAGGTACAAAAGCTCACTGAAGAAAAGAGTTGCTTGAAAAATAGAGCAAGGGAAAGCTAATGGCTCCATGAAGCTTCAAGAAACAATAAAGCAAAGTCTAAAGAATGGGGAAAAAAGAAGAAAAATGTGAAATATCTCATTGGAAAAACAACTAGCCTGGAAAATAGATTGAGAAGAGAAAATTTAAGGATTATTGGATTATCTGAACATCGCAATAAAAAAAAGAGCCTAAACATCATATTCCAAGAAATTATAAAGGGAGAAAGGACCACATGCACAAAAATATTTATAGCAGCTCTTTTTGTGGTAGCAGAGAATTGAAAATTGAGGGGATGCCCATCAAATGGGTAATGGCTGAACAAGTTGTGATATATGATTGTGATGCAATATTATTGTGCTACAAGAAATGATGAACAGAGGCAGCTAGGTGGCACAGTGAAGAGAGCTCTGGCCTTGGAGTCAGGAGGACCTGAGTTCAAATCCAGCCTCAGACACTTACACTTACTAGCTGTGTGACCCTGGGCAAGTCACTTAACCCCGATCGCCTCACCAAAAAGCAAAAAAAAAAAATGATGAACAGAATACTTTCAGAAAAACCTGGAAAGACTTAAATGCACTGAGGCAAAGTGAAGTAAGCAGAACTAGGAGAATATTTTACACAGTAATAGCAACACTGTATGATGATCAACTGTGAATGACTTAGCTACTCTCAGCAATACAATGATCAAAGACAATTCTGAAGGAATTGGGATGAAAAATGCTACCTACCTCCAGAGAAAAAGCTGATGAAGTCTAAATGCAGGTCAAAGTATATTTTTTTCAACTTTCTTTGTTTTTCCTAGGGTTTTTATCTGTGTTTTCTTTCACAACATGGCTAATATAGAACTGAGCTTTGCATGATTTAATGTGTATAACCAACTGCTTGTCATCTCACGGAGGAGAGGGGAGAGGAAGGAAAGAATTTGGAACTCAAATTTTTTAATGAATGTTGAAATTGTTTTTTCATGTAATTGGAAAAAATAATATATAAAAATACAAATAAATTTATAAAGGAAAACTGCTCCAATATCTTAGATCCAGAGGGTAAAAAAAAAAAAAAGAGAATCTGCCAATCACCTCCTGAAAGATATTAGAAAATGAAAACTCTGGGAAATATTATAGCCAAATTCAAGAGCTCCCATGTCAAGAAAAATATATTATAATCAGACAGAAACAAACAATCCAAATATGAAGCCACAGTCAGGCTCACACAAGATTTAGCAGCTTCCATGTTAGTTGAGCAGAGGGCTTGGAATATAATATTCCAGAGGGCAATAGAGCTAGGATTACAACCAAGAATAACCTACCTGGCAAAACTGAATATAATCCTTCAGGGGGAAAGTAGATACTTAATGAAATAAAGAACTTCCAAGCATTCCTGATGAAAAGACCAGAAGTGAATAGAAAATTTAACATTCAAACAGAAGACTCCAGAGAAGCATAAAAAGGTAAATATGAAAGAGTAATCATAAGTGACTCAATAGATTTAAACTGTTTACACTCTTATATGGGAATATGATACATGTAATCCCCAGAAACATTTATCATTATTAGGGTAGTTAGGAGTCTGCATAGATAGAGGGGATGGGGTTGATTATGTTGGGATGATCTAAAAAAATGAAGAGGTGAAAAAGAGGGATCCACTGGGAGGAGGGTAAAGGGAAAGGTAGAATGGGGCAAATTTTCTCACATAAAAGAGGTGTGCAAAAAAGAACTTTTACAGTAGAGGGGAAATGGAGGGTGGCAGGCAATGCTTGAACCTCATTCTCATCAGAATTGCTTCAAAGAGGGAAGAATGTGTGTGTGTGTGTGTGTGTGTGTGTGTGTGTGTGTATTTCATACATATATACATGGAGGGATGGGGGTGGGTGTATACATACATGTATGCATATACACATAAACATATGTGTATATACATACTCACACAGTTGAGTATAGAAACCTATCTTACCCAATAGGGAGTTAGGAGGGGAAGGGGATAAGAGATTTGGGAGAGGATGATAAGAGAGAGGATGGATTAGGGGAAGCAGTGGTCAGAAGCAAGACAGACTTTTGAGGAGGGATAGGATTAAAAAAAGAGAGAGAGAAGGATAAAGAAAGGAAAATGGGATGGAGGGAAATAAAGAGTTAGTGATCATAAGCTGTGAATGTGAATGGGATGAGCTCACCCATAGAATGGAAGCAGAGCAGTTATCAGAATGGATTAGAAACCAGAATCCAACAATATGTTGTTTACAACAGACACACTTGGGACAAAAAGACACACAGAGTTGAAATGAAGGACTGGAGCAGAGTCTATTAAGCTTCATCTGAAGTGAAGAGGGCAAGGGTGGAAACCATGATCTCAGACAAAGCAAAAGCAAAAACAGATGTAATTGAAATCGATAATCAAGGAAACTACATTTTGCTAAAAGGCACCATAGACAATGAAGTAATAGCAAAAATATTTACAGCAAGTCCCTCTGATAAAGGCCCCATTTCTCAAATACATAAAGAACTGAGTCAAAATAATAAAAAATGAGAGTTATTCCCCAATGGATAAATGGTCAAAGGATATGAACAGGCAGTTTTCAGAGAAAGAAATCAAAGTTACATTTAGTCATATGGAAAATGCTCTAAATCACTACTGGTTAGAGAAATGAAAATTAAAACAGCTCTGAGATGCCACCTCACATCTATCAGAAATGACAAATGTTGGAGGAGATTAGGGAAAATAGGTACATTAATAACTAGAGTAATAATAATAAGTACATTAATAAGTGGTCCAACCATTCTGGAAAACAATTTGGAACTATGCCCAAAGGGCTATAAAACTAGGTCTATCCTCCAAAGAGATCAAAGAAAAAGGAAAAGAATCTATATGTACAAAAATATTTACAGCAGTTCTTTTTGAGGTGGCAAAGAATTGGAAATTGAGGGGATGCCCATCAATTGGGGAATGGATGAACAAGTTGTGACATATTATTGTGATGGAGTGTTATCGTGCTACACGAAATGACTAGGGAGATGGTTCAGAAAAAAAAAAAAACATGGCAAAACCTATACGACCTGATGTAAAGTGAAGTAAGAAGACCCAGATTACTGTGCACAGTAACAGCAATATTGCAGTGATGATCAACTGTGAAAGACTTGCCTACTCTGATCAAGACAATGATCCAAGACCATTCCAAAGAACCCATGATGAAAAAATGCTGACCGCCCCCAGAGAGAGAACTGATGAACTCTCAGTGCAAATTGAAGTATAATTTTCTCACTCTTTTTGCTTTTTTTGTGAAATGGCTAGTACAGAAATATGTTTTGCATGATTTCACATGTGGACCCACTATAACTATATGAATTCATTGATGTAAGGAACTCCTGATAAGGAAATTCTCTCTACCAACATAGTTCAGCAAATGCTTTTCAGAGGTCAAGTGATCTTCCCAAGATCACATAGCCTATATGGATCAGAGCCCGTATGAATCTGGGTCTTCCTGATTCCAAAGCCAACTCTTTGCCTATTATACTCTGCTGCATGAACAATATGGTAGCTCACTCCTCTGTTCCCCCTAGCCTGGCAAAATATTTCCCAGCCCTCTTAAAGGAGCCAAAGCCTTGTGGCAGTCCCACACTTTGAGGGTCACCTAAGGCAACAGATAATCAGGTGGTGAAAACCCAGATGATAAAATGAGTGACTTTAGCTTTGCCACTCACCGGCAAATGGCACCATTCCATCTGTACTATACTCAAGGGGATGTGGAAGAGTCATGCTATTAATAAATATTTATCATAGCACTTTGTACTGTGTGACAGGCTCAGATATACCCGTTCGCACCTGCGCACACACACACACACACACACACACACACACACACACACTGAATCAACTAGGCACAGATGTGCCCAGCTAGGACAGAAATTGATGAACTCTGCACCAGAAGGTAGCTGCTCCCAAGTTCTGGCATAGGATTCCTCAGACCCTCAGGGTGAGGAAATCATCCTATTAGACCAAGTTCAGCAACCTCCGTAAGCGTAAGGGGCTACCACTGTAACTAAGTATTGGCCCAATGGGTGCCACTAACAGATGCTAACAAGACCTGACATTTCTATAAAAGTATAAGGTCTGCAAGGCATCTTGTACACATTACCTCATTTGGATCTCACTACAGCCCTGGAAAGTAGGTACCATAAGTATCATTCACTCCATTTTATGGTTGAGGAAACTGAGGCATAGGCTGGATATAGCAGATTGAAGGGAGGAAGGAAAAAAGGAGAAAAAAAAGAAGCAAGGTGGTATAGTGGAAAGAATGCCCCTGGGCTGAGACCTGGGTTTGGTCTTGCCTCTGCCACTAATCATGCACAGGACTTTGAGTAGATCACATGGCCTTTCTGGGACTCAGTTTCTTCCTCTGTTAAATGAGAGTATTGGACTAGATGACCCTTCCTCTTCAAGCATTGAGTCAGAGTGAGTTCAATAACTGCCTCAGTGGTATCCCTAGGGAAGGGACAGAGTGGAAAAAGCACAGAGTGCTTGGGGTCAGCTCCTCCACCTCTGTGCTCATCACCTGAGTGACCTCAGACAAGTCACATCACTGCCTGGGCCTCAGTTTCCCCATCTGTAAAAGGAGATATTGGACTAGATGACCCCTGAGGTCCCTTCCAGTTCTAGATCTTGAATCCTATGTATTAGCTCGGTGACCCTGAGAAACTAATGTAAAAAAAAAACAAAACACTGATTCTTCCTCCTGACAGCATGCTGGGGCTCCCTGATTTCCCAAAGCTCAGCAAAACATGGTACAATTTTCTCCATTTTTATTACTGGGTTCAAATCCCAAATCTGATGTTTGGTGATTTAGGGCAAGTTTTTTCATCTCTCTGGGCCTCTGTTTCTTCAGCTGTAAAATGAAGATATTAAATTAGATGGTCTCTGAGGTCCCTTGCGATTCTTTACCAATAATAATGATAATAGCTAACATTTATATAGAGCTCACTACGTACCAGGCACTGGGCTAAGTCCTTCACAGTTATTATCTCATTTGACCTTCATGACAACTCTGGGAGGAAGGTGCTATTATTATCCCCATTTTATAGATGAGGAAATTGAGGCAGACAGAGGTTAAGTGACTCATCTAGGGTCAAACAGCTAATAAGTGTCTGAGCTCAGATTTGAACTCAGGACTTCCTGACTCCAAGCCCAGTGTTCTATCCACTATGACATTGAGCTGCTATGACCTATGATTACTGGTGTTTTGGTCAAAGTTTAACTGGCTTGCCAGAAAAAAAAAATATACAGTTATCCTTTCCACATTTCAGGGGTTAGGGGCATGGCGCCCTCGGGATCTGGAAAATCTGTGTGAGATTTTGTGGCTCTCCCTTCACACCAGACAAAAAAGTCTAACTTTTTTCTTCTTTTTTATGGGGCGTTTACAGTAGCTTATCACAAAATTTGGATTATTCATTTCTGAGTTTCCAAACTTTTTCTCTATTATCTGCTGGTCTTCACATGTCATCTGAGACTCCCACAAAACCACCCAAAAATTCCCATTTAGTTTCTTATGCCACCCCACCGTATATCGAAACCATAATGAGGAAAGTGGCAATGTGGAAGGGATAACTGTATTCACAATACACATTCCCATTTCCTCCATTAGTTTCTTAAGTCTGGAAAAGCAACGAAACAATGCATCAAGCTCTGATTTTTAGTGTCTGCCGAGTACTGAAAATTTAACAATCAGCTCTCATGAATTGGTTTGAGCTGGCTCCAGCACACCCATGTCTGTGATCTACAGGGCCAGAGGGAAACCTTTAGGCTCAGTTACCTGATCTCTTCACCAACATCACAGGGGAAACAAATCTTTCCACTTCATGACTTTTTTCCATACTGCAGACACCCATCCCCATGATCACAATTCTCTTCACCGTCCAAAGTTTTGTATGTCATAAAGAATGCTTTGCAGCATGACAAGAGGGTTCTAGCTCAAGCCAATATGGCGGCCTTACAACAAAAGGCCGATCTATGCTGCCCACTCCAGGCTTAGGAAATGCCAAGAGTTTTCTGGAGAATGCTGAGCTCCAAGTGATTGCCCAGTGAAATATCACCACACTACATTGATCAGTGACACTTGCCCAGAATCTTTTAATTCAGCTAACAGCAATGCGACAGCCAAAGGCATAACTAGGGTGAGTCAATCAGGGTACTGCCAAAGGGTGCACACATGGGAGTGGGGGGGCAGGGCATTTTTCCTCCCATTAGATGTCTTGGAGCATTTCGAGGACTGTACTGTGTCAGCACTGCCCCCATTTCTTCACTTAGTCCTAGGCCAGGGGTAGGGAACCTTCAGCCTCAAGGCCACGTGTGGCTTTCTAGGTCCTTGGGTGCAGCCTTTTGACTGAGTCCAAGTTTTACAGAACAAATCCTTTTATTAAGGGGATTTGTCCTGTGAAGTTTGGATTCAGTCAAAGGGCTGCACTTGAGGACCTAGAGGTCCACATGTAGCCTCAAGGCCACAGGTTCCCTACCCCTAGCCTAGGCCATTATCACCTGGATTCTATTTCCATGGTATTTTCCATTCTTCCTGGCAATTCCTATCACCTCCTTTCTATATACCTTTCTTCTAGACAGGGATTTGTCCCCTCCTCCAGGCCCACGTTTCCGCTCCTAATGTAACTGTGTCCAGAGTGGACCACACTGTGCACTCCCCATCTTCATACCCCCTCTTCCAACATGCCATGAACTGAATTCCTAGTTACAGCTCTGACTACTGTTGAGGTTGGACCAACATAGAAATAAGCCCGACCTGGGACTGCCTTTCCTCATTCAAAAATGGTGTGTGGGTGATTCAGGAAGTCAGATCTGGGACCATTTTGGTTAATTAACACCAAGTCATTTCCATCTCTAAATCTATGAGTCTATGATCCTAAGTCAATGCATGTCCATTAGATTCATGCACATCATGGAGTCTTTGAGGCAGTGTGGCTTAGTGGATAGGGTGCTGGATTTGGAATCAGCAAATTTGGTGGTGTCGTTCAGTCATTTTTAGTCATGTCTGACTCTTGAGGAAACTGAGGGGGACTCTGACCCCATTTGGGGTTTTCTTGGCACCTGGAATGGTTTGCCATTTCCTTCTCCACTTCATTTTATATATAAGGAAACTGAGGTAGACAGGGTTAAGTGACTGGCCCAGGGTCACATAGCTGGTAAGGCTGAAGCCAGATTTGAACTCAGGAAGATGAGTCTTCCTGATTCCAGGCGTGGCATTCTATACCTTGTGCATCACCTAGCTGCCCCGGGAGTCAGTAAGATCTGACTTCAAATTGAGTCTCAGAAACTTATTAGCAAATCACTTAATTTCTCTGTGCCTTGGTTGTCCTTTCTGTAAAATGAGAAGGTTGGACTTGATGGCTTTTAAGGTTCCTTCCAGCTCTATATCTATGAGCCTATAAGTTCCCAGGGTCAAAGATAAAATGGCGCCTAGAGCCTACAGATATCTTAAGAACTGCATGTACTCAGAAAGAACTGAAAAATGGAGACTATAATTAACCAGAGGAAAGGGACTTAGACTCCTGTGTAAACCCCAGAAAGATTAAAAGATAGAGATATTGAGGAGAAGGAATGAATGCATGAATGAATGAGTAAATGAATAAGTAAGTGAATGAATGAATGAAAAAGAACTCAGTAAGTGCTTACTATATGCAAAGTATGATACTAAGTGCTAAGGATACAAATAGAAAAGTTAATCCATTCCTATTCCCACTCCCTATTTTCAGAGAGCTCACACTCTAATGATAGAGACAGCCTGACTAGGTGATTTCAGCTCTGAGTCAGACGGAAAGGTCCCGTGGTCCTGAGTGTGCCCCCAGAAAAGGATATGATAACGCATCTTCTTTTATGTCAATTCCGTTGACAAAACCACATTGATTTCTGATGCTGAACCTTTGCCAGTGCCAAGAATTTTGGTGGCATGGACTCTCTTTTCTGGGTTTGCAGTGGCTGCTGGGAAGGTGGGCACCTGCAGAGGAAGTTGCTTTACTGGATCATGGCTGAGGGGGTCATGCTGGAAGCAGGACTGATGGGGAGGGGGTGTCACTGGTTGTTGTTGCCATTCCTGAGACTCTTGAGCTTACTGGCCTGCCAGTAGCCATCAGTGGCTGGTGTTGATGGTGGCAGGGATGGTGGATTCCCATTCCATAAGTGTTGCTCCACTCAATGATGGCTGTGGGGGCTAAGCTGGAAGCAGGGCCCATGGTCAGGGGAGAAGGGGTGTAGGGAGCTATGCTAGTTACAGGGGTCCTGGACTCATGCCAAGGGTCTCAAGGGAGGTGGTAGTTGAGACAGTTTGACTTGCCTGGCACATGCTATCTCATGTCTCCCATGGGGTACCTGGTTGCTTCACCTCAGCTGACTTACCTGCCCCACTGGTGATAATTGGCCAGCAACTGCTGTTGGCAGTCATGAGAGTGGCTGGCCCCTTCTCCACTAGGGATGCTCCCCTCCATTATGTCTACAAAGGCCAACCTTGAAACACGGTCAGTGCCCCAGAAGCATGCTGCTGTCCTCAGTACTCTGGGACTCAGTTTTCTATCTGTAGCAGTGGTTTGGTGGTTGGTGACTGGAAGGGGTGGGCTGGGGACCCCTTTTTCCATGAGTATGCTTTCCTTGAAGTCTGTAAGGTATGAATCAAGAGCAAGACCGGTAGTCTTTGGGGTCACCATTGCTCCCTGGGCTCTTGAGTTTGTCTAACAATCAGTAGCAGCTGACCAGCAGTTACAGTGAAGGATGGTGAGCTCCTAATGACAGTGACTGGGCATTTCTTAGGATGAGAAGTCAATAGTCTCTGGTTTTTCTCCAAACACCATCTCTCCTTCACTGTCTGACCTTCAACAAGTCAATTGATGTCTATTGGGTAGAATCTTCCAAAGGAAGTGGTTGGCAGGTCTATAAGCAGATATATAAATAACTACAGGACACACCAGGTGCCACATAGAACCATTCAGATCCCGGAGGGATGCAGAGAGAAAGGAAAAGAGGTATGCAAAATCGTCTAATGGCCAGGAGCTAAGTTCACGTAACAATAAACCTGGTCCAAAACTAGGCCTTGAAGTCATAATGAAGCCCAGAAAGGCCTCAGGTGAAAACTTGGATAGAAGGGCATGCATCCATGAATCTAAAATGATCTGAAGAGTTTCTCAGGAGGCCATGCCCATCTGGCACAGAGAGGAAAAAAGAATATGGCTAAGAACTGAACAGTGGAATGCAAGAGACTTTCCTATCAGAGAGGCCTCTTGGGGAGAAAAGAATGCCCTAGAATTCTCATTGGTCCATTAGGGGCATGTATTTCTCCTCATTGAAACAGCAAGTACAGAAGGGCTGATCAACAGGCAAAACTTCATTCATTCAGTAAGTACTGAGCACACGTAAGGTACAAGGCTAGGTTATCCCATTGGGGGAGTCAAGATGCAGAAGACACAGTTCCTACCCTCACAGTGCTTACAGTCTAACTGGGAGAGGACACGCATACAAATAGCTACAACATAAGAAAGGGGCCAATGAACAGATCAAACGTTCAAGTTAAAGAACAACAAACATTTATAAAGCACCTACTGTGTGACACATGCCGTTCTAGGCACTGGGGACACCAAGACAAAAACAAAAGCATCCTAGCCCTTATGGAGTTTAATAGTCTGGCTAGGGCGATGACAGGTGTACCCAAATAACTGCATATCAAGGCAGCATAAGAAACGTTTCATGAGTAATGGAAACAAAATTTTATGGACGTTCGGAGGAGGGAAGGGGGAAGAAGACCTAATTCCCAAATTCAGGAGACAATGCTATAGCAGGGTGACATTGGAAAAAAAGAAAGAACTTTACCTGCTGGTAAGCATTACAAACAAGAGTCATGGGTTCTACGAGCAAAAGAGAGAACTAAGGTGGTGGAAGGAAGAAGGATTGCACAAAGAGACCAAGCCGACTTCTTCACCTTCTCCCTTCACCTTGGCGAAGGGGTTCAGGCAGAAACGGAAAGATCACAGATGAGTCTATGGAGGAGTCGTGGGAGGTGGGCAGGAAAAGGAGCCAGATAACCAACAAGCATCCACCAGTCAAAAAGCATTTAATAAATACTAACCATAGCCACTTCAGATGTAGTGTGGGCCATTGGATAGAGAGCTGGCCTTGGCGTCAGAAAGATCTGGCCCCACCCTTACAGGAGGCACTTAACTCCTCAGTATCATAAACAACTCTCTAAGACCAGAGAAGGTGCTCACCTGAGTTGGTAGAGGTAGTTTCCTCACCTGCGAGTGCCTGACAGCAGTGAAATGACAGGCACAGTACCTATCCCCATCCCTATATGGCAGACACTGTGCTAGATGCTTGGGATACAAAGACAGAAATTAAACAATCTCAGCCCATGGGGAGCTTATGTTCTATCAGAGGAAACAGCATGTACCTATATTAGGTAAATTCAAAATCAATACAAGGTAATTTGAGGAGAGGCGCTAGTAGCTGGGAGATCAGCAATAGGAGGTTGCCTACTACTGACGTGTCTTCTTCTGTCCTGCTTTCCAAGCAAGAGTATAGACACTGGCTCCCTTCCCATCCACCTCTTGGAGCCAAAGTAGGCATTTAGTCATCTCCCCTGGCCACCCCCTACTAAAATGACCTTATTTACCAGAGCAAAGGAAGTGGCCTGATTCTGAATGGGTTGGTTATACATCAATAGATAATTAATTTGTTTGTACTTCCTCCATCAAGGCTGGTGTCCAAAAGGACATTGGATGTCACATGTGAACCTCTACGTGGCCTCACTTGCCTCTTAGAATCAAATGACCTTAATGGTCATCTATTCTAAGTCCCTTGTTTTACAGAAGAGGAAACTGAGGCACAGTGAGGTCATGTGATTTGCCAAGGTCACACAGCTAGTAAATGGCAGAGCTTGGATTGTCCAGCCCTCTCTCTCATTACTTCTTTAGAAGAAAGAACTCTCCCATAGAATAGTCCACAGGCTAAGTCTTCATTCACATCATGCCCTTTGCATAGGTTTGTTTCAGGTCACGGATCATATTCTCTACAAAACCCCCCCAACTAGCTAGCCCAAACTCCCAGGACACTTATCCACATCACTCATTCAGCTCTTGACAGAACTTACCTTGTATTTGTATTTGTATCTTAAGCATATATTGTATCTATTTACCTAGATTTTGCAAAACCCTTGAAAGCAGGATGATTCTCTTTATCATATCTCCAGCATTTAGCACAAAGCTTTCAGAGGAAAGGTACTGAGTAAGTATTTGTTGATAACGATTGATAATGATCTAGGGACAATTACTACACCTCCATTCATTCTTTATTCAGGTTTATCTAGCTTTCATCTTCATCTTTGTTCAGCGCTCTCTAGCCTCCATCTTTGTTCAGCTCTCTCTAGCCTCCATCTTTGTTCAGGTCTATCTGGCCTTCATCTTCATCTTCATCTTTGTTCTGGTCTCTAGGCTTCTCTTCATACATGATTCTCCATTTCCAATCTCTGTGCCTAAGACCAAATGCCCCCTATGCCTTGAATGCCCTCCCTCTTCATCTCCATCTCTTAGAATGTCTTGTTTCACTCAAGACTCCACTCAAATGCCACCTTCTGTATGACACCTTTCCTGATCTTCCCCAGCTGCTAGTGTCCTCCTCTCCCAGATTATCCCACCTCTATTTCGTATATACTTTTGTGTAACCATGCTGTCTTCCCCATAGAATGTTAGCCCCTTGAGGGAAGGCTCCCTTTAATTTCTGTCTTTGTAAAGCCCAGCAAAGTTAAGTGAGTGGGACCCAGCACTGGGCACATAATAGAAATAATAAATACTTGTTAACTGAAGACTAATTAAAATGGAATATAAGTTAAAATAGCATAATGACAATATAACTGTGGAGTCAAAGAACCTGGGTTCAATCCTACTTCTAATGCTTATGGCCTGTGTGATTGTGGATGAGTGACTTCACAGGCCTCAGTTTCCTCATCTGTAAAGTGTAGACTAAATAGCCTCTGACATTTCTTCTAACTCCAGTTCTATGATCCTAATACTCAAAATGACCTTGATAATTTAACATTGGTGCTACTTTGGACCTTATTCTGGCTCCCTCTAACCTTCACCAGCTAGCCAGGTTGGCGGGAGGCTGAGCACTACTTTGAGCTTGCATCCAACTGGGACCCAGGTGGCAAGAGAATTGGTTTCAACCTGAAGACATATTTTGACTGTTCAAGGGCAGTTTCAGAAATAGCCAAGGAATATGGATCATATGAAGAGGAATCTGAAAGATGAGGAAACATAGCCCAGGAAGCAGGTAAACTGGTGAAGGGTATAGATGGAACAGTGGAGTTTGGGCCTTAACTTTGAAAAGAATGAAAAGAAAACTCACTAAAAGCATTCAAGGAGAATGCAGGGAGAAAGGGCATTGTGTCAAAGCATTTTGGTTGGGGACTGGGGTAGAGGGACAGCAGATGAAGGAGGCAGAGGACAAGC